>NC_091827.1:94222327-94530541 GCF_038994185.2 Dermacentor albipictus | reverse complement strand
AGAGGTAAAGAAAGAAAGGAGCGTAGATATATAATCACAGTCAGTCACTGTCGCCGCATGTTGACGCCCCATATTGTCACTGCACAGCACATTAGCACTTGCAGCACTATCTGTTCAGGCTACAGCCGCTTGTCCAGTTCTGTTGCCTTTAAAAACTGTAGCAGTGCCATCGTCGCCCTCCACTGCGATGGCTTGTGATGGCGGAATTTTAAAATAAGTTCCCCTGTTTGAGGTCTTCGGTCAAAGTGCGCTATCGCGACTGCGAGCGATCGTCTCTAAACGGTAGCGAGGTCAGTCACAGAGAAGGCGTTGAAGAGGCTCCTCCTTACCACAGTCATCGCACGAGGCGTCGTCGGCCCATCCAATTCGAGAGAAGTCTAGACTGTGCAGCCGGATGTTTTCAAAACTTCCTGCGTTCCACAAGGAGAACGTGATATCAGGGCTGAGCATTCGAAGTTTTCTAGCGGCATCTGTCCTTGATAATGGTATCGGCTCGTTTTCGTCGCCTTGAAGGGCCAATCGACCAGCGTTATCGGCGTGTTCGTTTCCTATGACGCCGCATTGACCTTGAAGCCACTGAAATGTCACGTGTGAAATGTCCTTCTCAGTCAAGGTATGGATTAGTTCTCAAATTTCGAATACCAGTTGTTGCTGTGGTCCACGCCGCAGGGCTGATAGCAAAGGCTGCATTGCTGTCTTCGAGCCACTGAATACTGACCACGTTAGAGGTTGCTCTTGGCTGACGAGACGAAGTGCAGCGCGAAGAGTTGCAAGCTCCGCAGCTATCGGTGTCGTTGGGTGACAGGTTTTGAAACTGATGGCGGTGGCTTTCGCTGGAAAATCCACGGCTCCAGAGGAACACTGCATAGTTGCCGATCCATCAGTATAGATATGTATGTAGTCAGCGTATTTCTCGTGCAAAAGGAGCAGAGTTAGTTGTTTGAGAGCAGATGATGACAGCTCAGATTTTTTCCTGATTCCTGGCCCGGTGAAGTGTACTGCAGGTCGAGCCAAACACTATGGAGGAATCGATGGCTTAGTTGCGCAGGTGTAATAATTCGAAATCGTAGTACAAAATGATGCCTACCGCGTTTCTGATGGTAGTGTTGCCAGATGGTGGGAACGGGCTTGAGCAAAGTGCCTAATCTGCTCTCTGAACTCTTCCACCGCAATGCGGGAATGTATGGGTTGGTCCCGGGCGATCGCAATAGTCGCTACTGTCGATGTGCATTTTGGAAAACCAGGACAAACCCTGAGAGCCCGAGCTTAAATAACGTGTATAGCACGAAGATTTCCCTAGCAAGTGTTGGTCAGTGCGGGCAAACTGTATCTCAAGAAACTCAGCAAAAGAGCCCTGTACAATTCCAACATTGCATGCGCTGACATTCCCCAAGTCTTTCCGCCCAGAAACTTGAAAATTTGGGAGATTGCTGTGAGACGCTGTTTCACGTAGGTGACGTGCGGGCTCCATGAGAGATCTCTATCAATGATTATGCCAAGAAATTTGTGAGTCTTCTCATAAGAAATTATCTGGTGATTTATTGAGATGGCGTAGGGTGTCACTGATTTGCGAGTGAATACCATCAGTGCACATTTGTCTGACGAGATTTCAAGACCTTAGTTGCGGAGGTATATAGCTGTCAGAGTAGCAAATTTTTGAAGTCTTGCGCGTATCTGAGGACGTGTCACACCTGAAGTCCATATACACATGTCCTCTGCGTCGTCTGTCGCTTCTGGCAGATGATCAACGAGAATACTGAGTGCGAGGTTGAATAGGGTAGGGCTTAGTACACCGCCGAGAGAATCACCTCGGTAGGTGTAGTGTCGTGCGGTTTCACCATCTCATAAAAGGTAATGAGAAATCCATTGGAAAACTCAAATATTCAAATAAGTAAAATAAGCAAGAGATTACTATAGAAGTCACCAGATCCCTACTTGACACTTTTGGCATGAAGAAACATCCCAGGTTTTTTTTATAAAGCGCAGCACAGCTGCTTATGAAGAGACTCTCGCGCTAAAAGCTACAGCAGCAATTGAGACCCACAGAAGCGATGAACCTAACGGACATTGTCAGGAGAGATAAGGTAGTTAAGAAAAGCATAGGCATAACTTTGAGTGCCATAATTCGGCTTGGCCGCTAAAAGATTTGCAAGCAGGAAATCGAGTGTAGATTTAAGACAGTCGGCTCGGGGCTCCTGTTTTTAAACTGGCCTCTCGGCCGCCGTCTTACGTGGTCAGTACAATCTCGGCAATAAAGCTGGAAAAAATCGGCAGGCGTTCTTCCGTTATAGACAGGAGCGAGGGAAGTGCTACGCTACGACCTCGATTTCCCGAGAACATTCGACACTAGAGAGCCGGGAAGAAGGAGGGTGTCCTAAGTAACTTCCGGGACGGTACCTCCAGTTCCCACTCCTATAACCTCCATTTCTACATATCCGGCTACATCAGTGAATAGTGCTAAATCTTATCTAATCCGTTATGGCTGCAAAGAGGCCATAACGGATAAGATAACAGATAAGGAAAGATAAGATAACATAACGCATTTAATGGCTCAAGCTAAAGCACGACCACTGTTCTAAAGTAGCTGTTGTCACTGTTGTCAAAATTTGTCACTTACACCTTAAAACATTTTGATTTATAAAATTTGTAGTGTGCATTTCTGCTGCTGACCTTCCCTGTATTGGAGCTGCTCAACTCGGATTGTATTTCATTTGTTTATTCTTGTTTTTCAACTTTTCTTGTGGCGTGTTTATTGTGTAAAAATCACCGCCCCTTCCAGTCCGTAAAGATGGTCGAACCGCGAAGCTGTGTTAGTTACACCGAGTGTCACAAATGAAACACGAGGCACGACAGAGGCACGGCAGCGCACCGGGAATGGCACGCTCACGCCGGTTCTTGTTACAGGGCGCAATCACCTGGGCGGTCTGTTCTTGGCTTGTTCACCCAAGCCAGAACTTTGGTGTCAAGCTATCACCACCGCTGTCTGCATCACAGTGCTGGAGGCCGATTATGGACGAAGCTTGCTACACCGACTGGAAACCCGGGCTTGCGAGGACTACCCTCGACACAGCGTGCTGAAGCCTTAAATGCCAGCCATCAACAGCGCACTTTGGGCACAACAGCACACCGGGAATGGCACGCTCACGCTGGTTCTTGTGGCATGGCGCTATCACCTGGGCGGTCTGTTCTTGGCTTGTTCACCCAAGCCAGACCTTTAGTGTCAAGCTATCACGACCACTGTCTGCATCGCAGCGCTGGAGGCCGGTTCTGGACGAAGCTTGCTACACCTGACTAACAACCCGGGCTTGCGACGACTACCCTCGACACAGCGTGGGGAAGCCTTAAATGCCAGCCATCAACAGCGCACGTTGGGCACGGCAGCGCACCGGGAATGGCAAGCTAACGCTGTTTCTTGTTACAGGTCAGTTACCTGAATAATGCGGCGTATGTTAGGAGCAGTAACTACTCTTTATGTGCGGCGTCGTGCACTGTAGAGCTTCATGATTTGTTTGGGCGGTTTTTGCTGTTGCATTCCAACATTCACAATGCTTTTTCTGCCCTTCTGCTCATACTTTCTGGAGACGTTGAACCAAATCCTGGTCCAATGTCTAAACTGAAGCTGACGCATTTGCCCAGGCTTTAGAATCCATTCGAAAGCTTGAAAATGGTCAGGCTGCTTCGATCGCTGAACTTAAGGAGACGAAAGAAAAGCAAGAGGCAGCATAAAACGAAATCAAGCTGCTCAGTGCAAAAACCATAAAATTAGAATCCGCCACTTCTTCGCATTCCACAGCCGAAGCCGGGACAAATTGTTATGTTATAAGCAACGTTTCCAAGCAATTGGCAGCCATATCTTCAATATGTAATGACACTGAAAATAGACTACGCTGCTCGAATCTCTTGTTTTTTGGAATAGATGATGATCCCAAAGAAGATTGGGCTGCGTCCGAGCAAAAAATTATCAAGTTTTGCTCAGAAAAACATGGCGTTACCACGACGGCTCAACAATTCAAGCGCGTGCACCGTTTGGGCAAACATTCGCAAGAAAAACGCAGGCCAATCACAGCAAAGGCCACTTTTTTCAAAGACAAAGATCGTATCTTGGCTTCTTCGCCTAAACTTAAGGGATTGACGTTTTCAATCCGCGAGGATTCTTCTCCCGCAACGCGACAACCGAGGCGGAAATTAAGTAGCTTGGCTAGGAATAATAACAAGGCATTTAAGTTGCATGTCGATCGAATGCGCATAGACTCTGAGACGTACACCTACGATGTCTCAACCGATGCAGTTATAATGGTCAACAGAGAGCTCCGGCACAATACGCATGTGCGCAATCACCATAAACTATATCAAACGTTTACTTCTTCATCCTTAGCATTATCGTTTGCTAACATCCGTAGCATTATGTCAAAGCGCGACCTTGTTTCTTCTTTTTTCGACGATTGCAGTTCGGGTGCTCTTGCTTTTACTGAAACCTTGATAAACCCTGGAATAACTGACAACAAAATTTTCCGCGGTAACACAACCTACACTATATACAGGCGCGACCGATATAAAAAAAGAGGGGGTGGTGTCATGATAGGAATTAAAAAGAATATCACATCTGCTCTTGTTCAAACCCATACTAACCTCGAAATAATTTAGGTAGCCTGCTCTGTATCAACCGTGAAGGTATGCTCGGTAACTGTTACCGTGCGCCGGATTCAGATTTTTCCTTCGCAAATGCATTACATGACAGTATTAATGGGGTAATTGGTCTGTATCAGGCAGATATAATGTACCTATTCAGATATTTCAATCTTCCTTTAATCGACTGGGCTAATCTATCCTCCTCGTGTCATATGTGCACAAGCTTTATTTCCTTGACATTAGATTTTAACCTATTTCATGTAGTTAATCAACCGACTCGTAAGTCCAATCGTTTGGATCCCATTTTAACAACAGCTCCAGAAACTGTCACACATATAACTTACTTAGATGGATTCAGTGATCACCAGCTACTCCAAGTGACCGTCGATATTCCGTGCGCGTCCACCAGTTCCACAACAAAGCAAATAAGAGACGACAATAAAGGTAATTATGATAGCATGAATTTAGAACTAGACAACGTTTTTGTTGATGAATTGGAGCCATCCTTTTACAGCAGGTCTCTCAAGAAAAACTGGGTTCTGTTCAGAGATAAGTTGTCTACATTGATTGAAAAGCACGTTCATATTGTTACTATAACTAACGATAATTCCAACCCATGGTTTACTATACCTCTTCACAGAATGAGAAACAAGAAAAAACGCCTATATGAAAATGCAAAGCGCGTGCAAACAATATTGGCTTGGGGTAAATACAAAAGCTATCTAAAAGAGTACTACACAGCTTTATTAGTCGCCAAGAATGAATATTTTTCAAAAGACTTACCGGGAAGTCTTACAAGCACTCCAAGAAAATTCTTGAACATAGGTAACCCTAGTAATAAGTGCAGTAATATTTCATTGCAGGATAAAAACAACACACCTATTACTGAAAGTCAATGTCCGACAGCACTCAACTCATTTTTCACATCCGTCTTTACAAGAGAAGATAGTTGTAACATACATTTTGTTCCCGATTTTGATTTCCAGTACATGGCTCCCATCACTATCACTTTAAAAGGCGTAGTCGATCTTTTAGATAACCTTAAAATGGCTTCATCCTCTGGTATAGACGGTATCAATTCTAAAATTCTAAAACACACAATACTAGTATCAAGCGAAATCATGCTACACCTGTTTAACCAATCGCTTACAACTGGTATGCTTCCTACAGACTGGAAGATAGCAAAAGTAGTTCCTGTCTTTAAGAAAGGTAACAAGAGTTCTAGTAATAATTACCGTCCTATATCACTAACATGCATTTGTTGCAAAATGTTGGAACACATTATCGCATCCCATATATATTCTCATCTTGAATGTAATAACTCTTTTTTTACCCGAAACAGCATGGTTTCCGAAAAGGATTTTCTTGCGAAACCCAACTACTAGAATTCACGTCAGACTTGCACTTTGAGATGAACAGTAATAAACAAATTGACTGCATCTTTTTGGATTTCTCGAAAGCATTCGATCGTATAGATCATAGTCGCCTGACATCAAAGCTCTCAGTAATTAAACTCGACTCACTAACCCTATCATGGATTCGTAATTTTCTTACTAATCGCGAACAGTTCACTGCTGTTGCTAACTTTTCCTCTGGCCTCTCTGACGTCACCTCTAATGTACCTCAAGGCAGTGTACTTGGGCCTCTTCTCTATTTAATTTACATTAACGACTTACCGAACAATATATCATCTTCTGTACGATTATTTGCTGACGACTGCATTGTATACCTTTCGATTAACTGTCCCCCTGACCACGCGGCACTCCAAAATGATCTTGCACATATAATTGATTGGTGTGCTACGTGGCTCATGTCCCTAAACGTGTCGAAGTGCAAAGTAGTTTCCTTTTCTCAAAAAACTGGTAACTCTCACTTTTCTTATCATCTGTATTCTAACATAGTTGACCACACCACAGAATATAAGTACTTAGGAGTGCTCCTTACACACAATCTTTCACTTAATAAGTGCACCTTCACCACTACGAAAACTAGCTTACGTAACTACTGTACGGCCACAAATTCAGTACGTCTCCTTATATGGTCTCCGCATCAAAATTACCTCATCGAACTCCTGGAGAGCATCCAGAATAGAGCGAGCCGTTTCATTTCTAAAAATTATAGTAACCAGTCAAGTGTAACCCAAATAAAAATCGATCTTTCATTGCAACCACTCACTACTCGCCGTGATATTTCCCTTCTATTATTCTTTCATACAGTTGTTCACACAGCTGGCCTAACCTTATCAAACGTGAACAAAGCATCATCGACGTCACAACGACTGAACAATCAGTTCAGTTAAACCAGAATTTATGGCAGCACACACGCTTTTAATTTTTCAGCTTTGCCCCATGCGGTCCGTTTATGGAACGCTCTACCAGACAACATCACTTGCCAATCTAAACAGACTGCATTTCGCAATCTGCTAACCGATCAATATGCCGTTTCAACCGTCTAAACGCATCATGTCTTTTGTAATTTTCTTGAATTTTTTCTACAAGTTAAAGAACTTCAGTGCTCGCAATTTTTTTTACAATACTTACTATTGGATAACATGCAAAAACGTTTACAATGTTATTATGCTGTTAGGTTGTTGTTTACCATTTATTGTTATTGCTCTACACATTGTATCTGGTAATGTATTAATTTCCATGTTCTGTGCGTACTCCTTTCATTCTGCTGATGCTTATTTCTTTCCCGATTCCATACTAATATGTTACCGTACTTTCCCCTTACACTATGCCTTCTCGAAGGCCTGTAAGGTACATGTAAATAAATAAATAAATAAATAACAGAACTTTATCGTTATCCTCTGGGGAAAGATTCAATGAAGAGACGAAGTGGGCCCGAAAATAACTATTTGGCGTGGGAGTAGAGCTGAGCAGCTTTGAAAAATATCTTTGAAACCACTTGATATTGCCGTCAGTGTTTATGACATGCGCGCCATTCAAATAGATGTCTGTTATAAGGTTGCAATTTGCATGACGACACGCATCAAGTAGCGCTTGGCGCGTTCATTCTCCAGAGTGCAAGGCACGGGTTGTGCGTGAGCGATTACGAGCAGCTTTACAGCGCTCAGCATCGTGCTCTTGAAGATGACTTTCAACAAGGCTGATTTCATTTGTATATGTACGACGCGTATCTGATTCCAGCTTTTTAAGGTTATAAAGACTTTTCCTGTAGATTTTTTCTTCACCCGTTTTTGAAATACGATCTCATAGAGCTAATTTAGGTCGCTATTCCTCGAATTCCACGTTTAAAACATTACCCAAGCTGCAAATGAGTGTAAATTACTGTACTGGTACTATAGGCACGCCTTCAGGCTCCTTCGCGCAAAGCGCTCAAAGATAGCCCGCACAAATATTGCAGCAAGAAGGCCAAAATTAAGGACACTTCTTCACTCTTCTTTGAATTTTTTCACTTGATGCCTTAACATTAAAGGAGCCTTAGCGTTAAAGGAGTTCTGGGGCTTTGCATACCAGAACCACGATCTTATTATGAGGCATGCCGTAGTGGCAGGACTTAAGAATACTTTTGATCACTTGCTCCGCTTTAATGAGAACCTAAGTCTAGGCACCGGGGTATTTGTTGCACTTTGCTCCCGTCGCAAGGTAGCCGCCGCGGCCACGATATCATCCGCTACCACCGTCCAACAGCGCCACGCCATATCCACTAAGCTACCGCGGCGACAACTGTTTGAAAACGCTAAACGAAATTACGCAGATCAAACGCACTTCATAGAATCTACGCGAAGCGAAGCTTTCGTGAAGCGGGTAATCAAATACAATGAACTTGCCTATCTCTTTCCTTCGTCATAGGCATGGAGGAGACTGGCGCGCACACATGTGCTACGCAATGTGACACATGCGACTTTAATCTCAAAGAGCTAGGTAGTGTTCGGATGATAGAGGTATGCGGGCATTTGTGACTATAATGCAGAGTAGACAGTTGTCGTCGAGGATACGAACCAAAGAGTTTGCGGACGAAGAGACCTCTTCACGCGGAAGCGTACATGAAACTGGCGAGATTAAGTCGGAGACCGCGGAGCTGGAACAGGCAAGCTAGCCCTGCAGGAGGAAGGCGCGTGGTAGTGGAGAGGAGGAGCGCGCGCCTGGAGGAGGGCGCGACGTAGGGGGGAGGAAGGGAAGATATGTGAAGAATGTGAAGATATCTGCCCAGGGGTCAATTTAGGTACCGCTGGACTCGTTGAAGCCCTTCGGTTCAGTGAGAGCAAGGCAAAGTAAGCATGTCCCCAGTAGAGATTACTAAAAGGCGATTGGAAGATTGGGGGAAGAAAATGGGGGAGACGACAAAAAAATGGAGCCGTACACAAACAAAGTTCACAATAGGGGGTCAGAAATTTGGTTAAGAGAATTAATCGTGCATTCTTTTTGCTGAAGGCTTGAAGAATCGTTGAAATCCTTTTCCTTTTTTTCTTTTTAACCTAGGTAGGACATAAGGCAGTATAATAGCAAAAGCTTGATGGTGCAACCGACCGCCCCATTCCGAAGGGTATGCTCATACCATCCATCCATCCATCCATCCATCCATCCATCCATCCATCCATCCATCCATCCATCCATCCACCCATCCATCCAAGGGGGCTGAGTGTGGCGGAAGGGGAAGGTAGGCGGAGGCGCGCTGGGTGAACGCTTCCTAGACTGCAGGCTCGCACACTCTGCTTTACGACGTCATGCTACATGAACCAGAATTTCCATTGCGTAGCACAGCGTGACGAAAGCAGTGACGCTAAAATCGCCGCGTCTTGCTCGGGAGCATACCCATTAGATATCATGACAGTCCGACAAGGTAGCAATACGTCATTAATCGAAATGCACCGGCCTTGTGCTATCTAGGAGGCGTTGGATGGTTTCACCTCCTCTGCAGATGTGACGTACTCTGGATGTTCCGACTTCGTCTGGCGATCGAGAGGCAGAGCGAGAAGCACGGAGCAGCAAAGCAAGCGGCGGCAAACCGAGCGTGAGTCGCCCAACCTCGAAGTCTTCGGCAAGCGGTGGGCAGGAGGTGAACAAGGCCAACAAAATGCGCGGGCTACGCGTGCTCGGGTGTCATCAGAGTTGGTGGACTCGCTTTTATTTATTGTAGTCTATTATGTTTTGTTTTGTTCTGTCAGAACCGGCATCAAAGGAAAGCATGTGTGGCCTATCGGTTAGAACATTGGACTGTTCTGCTGCAGCATCTTCGTTTGATCCGACCATCAAACGCTTAATTCATTCTTTTTTCATTGCGTATTAGCTACTCAGCCACGTACCTGCGCACGATCACAAAAGTCCGAGAGGGCTCTCAACGAAACCTTCGCTTTAAAATCCAATACCATACACAGTGGAATGGACGTTATGCACCTACACCCGATATCAAAGCTATTGCCCAATGTCGTCGCGCTAGAGCATCGTTGTGTGAGGCAACTAGGTATACGCAAGACCGCGAAGAAATTTCCGAAATTGCCCAATTGAATGCACGCGCGTGGCCGTGCATCAGATAAAACCAGATATAAGCTTTTTTGGGCTGCAGTATCGCCCCTTTATCATCTTAGCTGCGTTTTCTATTATGCAAGAAAGCACTTAAATATTAGAGTATTTGGCCTCGCGTAATACGTTAAACATTAAAGCCACTGCGCAAAAGCGCAATGCGAGCACTCGGAATTGACGCTATTAAGCAAGTCTTAACCGCGTGACGCGGATCTGCGAGAATCTAATAATGTATGGTAAGCTTTTAGTACGTTCCACACAGTGAAAACAGGAGAAACGTTGCAGCGACCCTCCCAGGAATACATTGAAAAGCTGCAAAATATATTTTAACAGTTTGATGAAGAGGACAGTGAAGGTTAGTCCAAAGAAGATGTTGTTGGAGTCTGCGAGCAAACTATTTATTTTAACGGATAATTTTACGTTCTACAGCGCTAAGCCCTTATATAGATTCTGATATTTATTCATTATAAATGGAATAATCCGCCCATTTGGAAAATCCCCCATAGTGGGTAGGAGCCACGTGATTGATGGGAAATATCAGCTACCATTTTGTCAGCCACTATATCCACCGTAAACATTATTTAAATATATTTCACTCTCCTGCTTTCCACGTAGCGATTTCGGTGCAGGGGCGCGGTATCCGCTCCACGCACGACGAAATTCCGCAGCGGACGCTCCTAGGTTGCCGCTGCAATGCCAAACAGAGTCAAGAATGTCCCGAAGTCTTCACCAACAACCACGCCCACCATGATCTTGTTCGAACCGCGACACACAGGTACCTTTTCAGAAACCGATTCTAATTACGTAGATTACTGGCCAGAGGTTCACGAGTTTCTGAGCTTGCATAACTGATGGAACCCAATTGTCATGTACCTGGTCACTCTGTTGTTCTACCTAACCGACACAGCGAAGGTTCGGTTTCAAAAGCATGACGAACTAATTGGTTGGGTACTATGCAAGGAAAAATTTCGGGAGGGTTTTGGAAAGTCTGTAGGACATCGGAGCGCCGCCCAAGAAGATCTCGCTTCCCGTGTGCAGACGCGCACTGATTCCCACCTTACCTAGGTCCAGGATGTGCTCGCTTTGTGCCGTAATGCGAATCCGAAGATGCCTGAAGTTGATGAGCCCGCGCATGTCACTAAAGGCAAAGCAAACCATGTCTGATTTGAATTCTTGGGTTTAACGTGTCAAAACTACGCCCTGATTCTGAAGCACGCCATAGTGGGCGACACCGGATTAATTTTGACCACCACTGGATCTTTGTCGCACCCCCAATGCACGGAACACGGGCTTTTCTGCATTTCGCCCACATCGAAATCTGACCTTCGTTAATTAACATGCACCCATGGCCCTGTGCACGTCCGTTCTTGCAATGCGGCTGCATTGAACTTGCGGCCTCATGTTGTGTAGCCATGGGCCTTTGCCACTGAGCCGTCGTGAAGCGCATAAGCAAAATTCAGCACCGTAATTGATGAAGGCATTTATCCTTGCAAAAAAAAATTAAGATCAGTGCAACAGAACAATTCGAAATTCGTCATATACACAATGTCATCATCGGTGACAAGGTGGGGCGCAAATTGAGAAAGCTTCCTTATACCTTGATTTACTCCACATATAGGCTGTAGTTTTCCTTAGAATGAATAAAGAGCGAAATCTTAGGCAGATCTCTTTATCACTAACCCTTTGCCTTGCTCTTGTTCACATAATTTTTGGTCATGCATGCAGACGCGTGAATTTGTCGCCACCGTGCTGTTCCAGCGCACGTCACCTGTCACACGTGTACCTACAATAGACCGGCTGCGAATTGTTTTATAGAGACACAACAAAGAGAAATTCTCCCTGGTGCAGTATTCGGGCACTACCTTCCTCGCGATTTCTATAATTAACCCATGACTCTCAGCCCCAGCAGCTGCGGAAGACTTGACCAAGGCGGCGGTCAGATCTGTAACGCCGCAGAGGGTGTTAAGAATCTTTAGGTCCGGACAGGCCACGAATTGAAACTGACCCTGTAAACCTCTAACACCCGAACTCGGTCGAGTAAGGCTAGTTTAGGATTCTTTAAGGAACTATCAGACATTGTTAAAGATATCAAACAGGCCAACCTAGACGCAGTAAGGGCAGAAGGAGACGAATTCAGACTGATACTTACAAACAAATATGCAGCCTTAGAACACAAGGATGAAGGTGACATAGAGGTAATGAATGAAACCTTCGCTAGGCTACCTTCAGAGGCAGCAGTTGAAGTGGGAGGGAAGGCGCCAAGACAACCAATAGGCAATCGCTCCCAAATAACAAAGGACCTAATAAAGAAGCGACAAGCATTGGAAGTGTCCAAATCAAGTGATAAGAACACTGTGATAAGAACTGTCAAATCTGATCGACAAGGCCAAAATATGGGATATTCCAAATTCTAACGTCAGAAAGACTGACGAACCCGTAAAAATGGACGGAGCCTAAAATCAGTGAGAAGAAAACTTGGCATATGACAAACGAAGATGTATGCCCTGAAAGATAAGCTGGGTAATATCATCAGCAGTCGCGAAGGTATAGTAAACGAAGCAGAAGAATTCTATACTTACCTGAGGAGTCAACATATCTCCATTTGAAACAGCAATGAACATGATACAGATACTACGCTTGTAACTAGCGATGAGGTCAGAAGGGCCTTGCAAGACGTGAAACGGGGAAGAGCGGCAGGATAAGACGGAATAATAGTCGATTTAATCAAACATGGAGGACACATAATGCTTGCAAAACTGGCGGCTCTCTATACGAAGCGTCTATCGACTTCAAGGGTCCCAGTAAACTGAAAGAATGCAAACATTATACTAATCTACGAAAAGGGAAACATTATAGAATGGAAAAATTATACGCCCATTAGCTTACTTCCCGTATTATATAAAATATTCAGCGGGATAATCTCCAATAGAATAAGGGGAACTCTGGACTTTAGTCAGCCAAGGGAACAGGTAGGTTTCAGGAAGGGATGCTCTATAATGGATCACATCAATATCATCAATCAGGTCATCAAGAAATCCGCAGAGTAGGATCAGCCTTTCTGTATGGCTTTCATTGACTACGAACAGGCGTTTGATACATTAGAGATACCAGCATTCATAGAGGCATTACGTAATCATGAAGTACAGGCCGCTTATGTAAATATCTTGGAAAATATCTACAGGAATTCCACAGCTACCTTAACTCTACACAAGTGGGAAGACGCCTATAAGGAAAGGGGTCAGACGAGGAGACCCAATCTCGCCAATGCTATTCGGTGCGTGCTTAGAAGAAGTACTCAAGCTATTAAACTGGAAAGGCTTAGGAGTAAGAATCGACGGCAAATATCTCAGTAACCTGAGGTATGTAGATGACATTGTTCTGTTGAGCAACACTCGAGACGAGTTACAACAGCTGATTGAGGACCTTAACAGAGAAAGTATTAGAGTGCGGTGGAAGAATATTATGCAGAAGACAAAGATAATCATGATCAGCCGGCCAAGGAAAGAAGAGTTCAGGATCGCCAGTAAGCCTCTAAGAGTCTGCGAAGGAGTACGTTTACTTAGGTGAATTAGGCAGAAGGAGCCCTGACCAAAAGAAGCAAAGTCAGAGAACAATAAAATGTGTTGGAGCGCATACGGCATTATCAGCTCCTGACTGGAAGCTCACCATTATGACTGAAAAGGAAGGTGTCCAGTCAGTGCATTTTACCGGTGCTGAGATATGGGGCAGAAACATGGAGACTGACAAAGAATCTTGGGAACAAATGAAGGACCGTGCAAAGAGCGATAGAAGGAAGGATTCCACCCATAGTGTTAAGAGACAGCAAGAGAGCGGTTTGGATCAGAGAGCAAACGGGTATAGCCAATATTCTAATTGACATTAGGAGAAAAGGATGGAGCTGGGCAGGTCATGTAATGCGTACGTTAGATTACCGGTGGACGCCTAGGTTTAGATAATGGGTGCCAAAAGAAGCGAAGTGCAGTCGAGGACGGCACAAGACTAGGTTGGGCGATGAAATGTGGAAACTCGTGGGCGCTAGTTGGAACCGGTTGGCGCAGGACCGGGGTAACTGGAGATCGCAGGGAGAGGCCTTCAAGATGCGCGCTCAGCATTCTCTAGCGCTCAAACGCAGCTCAGCGTGCATCGCTTGGCCTGGTGGATGCTGGTAAACCAGTGGCATGAGTTGTCTCATGCATTTTCTTGCGTTTGTAATATAAGAGAGTTTTAGCCCAGCGGGTTTACGGCCAGCGGAGCGGAGCGGTCTCCACCGTTGCGCCAGCGGAGCGGCTCGCGAAAAAAGAATTTTAGCCCAGCGGATCACCCGCTCGAGCGGAGTAAAGAGCGGGACGCTCTGCTGCCCCACCTAGTGGTTCGAATAGGAGTTACTGAGAAATGAAATTGAATTACGCTTACTTTTATTATGCAAGAAATGTTGAATAAAGATACATTACATGTTCTCAGTGCATTATTTGTTAATAATGTACTGAGTACTAATGTACGGGTCAGCGCGGAAGTCGCCGTCTTCGATGCAGAACTGCCGGCGTCCATGTTCGCGGCTGCCGTCTTGCATTTCCCATACACGCCCGCGCGCCCTTACACACGCTCGCGCGCTGCGTATACCCTCCGCTGGGGAGTGCTTTTCAGCGGGCGTAAACGCTGCTCCGTAAAACCGCTGGCCGCCTCAGCGTGATGCGCATGCGCAGTCGCGTCTCCGCTCGCCCACTCCGCTCCGCTGGCCGTAAACCCGCTGGGCTAAAACTCTCTATAGAACCTTGAGTAATGCGTAATGCGTAAACTGCACTCTTCTCTGTACTGAAATCAGTGCTGAAATTTACCGGGAAACTATCATGCCTGGAAGAAATACCAGCCGCATGGACCACACAATATTACCTGTTACCTGTTATAGCGCCTGTTATATCACCTGTTATAGCGCCTGAAAAAAGGTTTCCTTGGTTGAACTCTTATGCTGCTATGGAGGGCCACAAAGTTCGGGCGCGAGGCCCAACGGCTTAGCTTTTTCGACGGGAAGTAGCCATAAGTACTTCTACTTTTAGCGAGATTTTCCGCCTCTTAGCAGCTCTGTACTCTCCCTCAAGCACTACATGCTAAAACGCAGCGGCACACAAGAAGCACCATAGAACCAACGCGACTCGCTTCTTGGTGCAGTATCCCGCTTTTTTTCACTCGCCGGTGTAAATACGAAAAAGCAAAGCTTGTAAGTACTCTTGTGTTGACAAACGTTAGGGCTTACAATAGTGCATTTTTTCTTGTAGTAAACACTGAAGGTTTCCACTCGGCATGTGATGTCACACCTCCTCGAACACACCCTTCCCTTATCTCCCTTCCTAGAAAAGAAAGAAACCGGACACAGTCAGGCGAACCCAGATAGGAAATTCACGCATTGTCCATGCGTACAACTCGAATTCGTCAGTCGTGTATTTGCCTTTCCAGGAAAACGTTGCAACTGATTGCCGAGGCTATCACACGTAGAAGCTCTCCCAGCAAAAGAGACCGTTTCCTAAGTATCCGCGGTCGCACACACA
The DNA here is from genome assembly GCF_038994185.2 of Dermacentor albipictus. Classification (NCBI taxonomy): domain Eukaryota; kingdom Metazoa; phylum Arthropoda; class Arachnida; order Ixodida; family Ixodidae; genus Dermacentor; species Dermacentor albipictus. Next base: position 94,514,883 of record NC_091827.1, on the reverse strand, counting down.
GCGTCCCTTGGCCGTTCCCAGAGGCACGATGCAGGACGCGTGCCGACTGCACTCATCGTCATCCCGGCACGGCTGCAGGCCGTCCACGTCAGCGCGCATGCGCTCTTCTTCACTAGGCGCCGGCGACCGCTTGCCGTACTCATCCTTACCACGGACACGGTGTCTCAGGTAGCCGCCGCCACGCGGGCGGTGATGACGCCAGCGTGACTGTGGGTAAAAGCACAACCGTCAAGCTATTTCTGAATAGAAAAAAAAAAGAAAGGCTTTGTCAACTGCGTGACTTCAAGAGAACACCTAGAAAAAAAATTGCGTGCGGCCGCAACTTTCTTTTAACCTATGCGGCCTTCCCGTTCGTCGAGTACTAATTCACTTCTTGGCCATAACAATACGCAGGCTGAACGCCTCTGTGCTTTTCGAGATGCACGCCGTTGCGGCATGGCCAACCCGGTGCTGCAACTACTAGTATAGCCTTTAGGTTATGCTTCTTGGGCAATAGCAACCACAATTTGCAGGCGATCAAACCAGATATAGAAATTGAACAAGGCATAATGATGTTTATTGCGCAAGGATGACTATCCCAGTAAGAATTCAAGAAGTTCTATGTTGCCAATTTATGCAATGCGCTTGTGTACTTCCTGAATGTCACAGCTCAGCAACGCTAGTCAACAAAGTGAAGGCTGGCGCTGAGTAATAAAAAAATCAACAGACCCACTTTCTTTATCCAGTTGGTGGTTCGAGTGCTACCTATGTGCTACTGATTAGGTTAACGTCACTGCTCTGCCGGAAGTTACCGGCAGCCTAGCAACTAATTAGCCTGAGCCAAATACTTAAAGAACTTGTGCAGAGCCCAAATTTATCTGCCCCCGCGTCAGACGCAGTTACTCGCCACTTGACGAGGCGGTGTCCAGGGACAAAGGTACACAGTGCTTAGAGGCGCCGGGAAAATGACAAACCAGCGCATCGAGTACGAACAGTTAATTATGAAAAGTAAGTTGCACAACCCACTTATACAGCTACTTCCAGCTGAGAGACTTCACACGTTAGTTTAAATAAGTGGCTGCTCTTCGAAACCGTGCGATAAAAAGGGGAATGTTTTAGAAACATTCCTCACCTAGCTTGCGTGGTGGGATAACGCTGGGCTTCCAGAATGTTAAAGCGGAGACCACAACGGCGAGAGGGAAAAAAACCACTGGAAAGAGTATATTGAAGCTGGGGTAGGTCTCTATTTCCTAACATCGGTTTTCCGTTACAGCAAAGTATATGCATAACCATGCGTCAAGAAGAAATTCCTACAGGCATTTAACATCGCTTAGTCATTGCAGTTGAGATTACAGAAAGTAATACGGATGAAGGGTCGAGTTAGGTTTGCTATGATAGGCGGCACTCTAAAAGCAATGTAGTATTTGCCAAGTGGGACAGGGCAATGCAGTCGAAGACGGCAAGATAATTCTTCGTGTCATGAGAACAAGAAACGATGAAGCATAGGATAGCCTAGACTACAAAAAGAAAAAAATTTACCGGGAATTATGATAAGCCCTGCTCCAAAATCTGAGTGCAGCTGTATGCGTGTTTTTATTTCGCGGTATACTCGCTGGCGCGAGCAATATATCGTGCACGGCATGCTGCAAACGGAGCTAAATGTGGCGCGACTGCATCGCTAATCTTGACGCTTGGGCGCGATTCACAGCGGCCGCCTCAGACAGACCTCCGCTCATGCAGCGCTTTGTTTCCGTACAGACAACGCGCGCTACTCTGGCGCCATCTGGTAGCCATCATCGCCGCGAAGCCCGTCTTGCACGCCAATACGCTTCTCCCCCTTTAGACATACCCTCGTCATCCGCTTTCCTTCTTGCGCTGTCGTCGCTATCGCCTTCCATCTCCTGCTGCTCTCCACTTTCGCTTTCATCATTCGCTGTACTCATTCGTTCGGTTATGAGAGACAATGCCGACACAGTTAACCTAACATTTGCTGATGTCGGATGCTGAGAAACAGTAACGGTTGTTAACAGAAGTTATTCGCTCAAACATATAATCTACCGACAGCAATGCCAGGTGTGACATTTATCTGCTATCGCGATGCGCAAAGAGTAGAAGGTGCGGTCACTGATACAAGTGCAGGAATTTCGCTTAATCCATGCAATCTGACCATGCAAACTGCACACAAAGCCATGAATTGGCTTTATACTACATGCATCTCTCTTGTACGATAGATGGAGAGAACAATCGTTATCCACTTTACAGGAGCAGGTCTACGAAGAAAGCTACTGCAGAGTTTAACCACATAAAGTTCTCGATTGAGTCGACCTCGCACTACAATCTCCCAGTTTACTAATGAGCTTATATGATATAGGTACATGCAGAGATAGAAATGAAAAAATCTACAGCGTTCCAAGACTGGATGTGTGGCTGGAGCAAGAGTTTCAGCAACTAGTTTTCATGAGAAACTGCACTCTCTAACGTTTGTTCCCCGCTTTACACATTCCTCGCCCGACCACTGTGGATTTATTGAGCCAGGCGAAATATCCCATTCTTGTGCACTGCTGTGTTAGTACGGGTGTTCTCACGTCTCCAATCTGTGTTGTTGTTTGAAACATGACAACGAAATCACGCCGTATACAGCTCACAAATGGCTGCAAACCTCGTGTGAAATTCTATACGCTGCAAGCACGTAGTAGCGATGAAGTCGTAAAATTTAACCTTTCCACAAACGTTTTACCATTTACAAATTACCAGAGCCTCTGGAATAGTAGCAGTGAGGATGATGATGACGACAACGACAACAATGATTTTCGTTGGCCTTCTCTACAAAATTGATCGGCGATAAGGACTCCCCTAGCTTGCGTGAACTATTGAGGTTTTACTGCATCAACTGGAGTGTAGTATTTTCTGTATCTCCTTGATCTTCTGCTTTTTTATTAAAACCCATATCTCTACATTGTGCAATTGCCTACATCACTAATTACTCCGATTTATCGATCGCCTCACTGATGCTTTTTCAGCAATAATTTAAACGTATCTTGCTCATCGCAACTACTGACCAGTCACTGTATTCATCCGCTTTGAGTCTCAATGTAACTGAAAGGTGGAAACTTCCTAGAGGTCTTGATGCGCGAATATCTAAGCATTGCATTAGGATGTGCGGAGTTGTCTCCGGACTTCTCAGCGCCAGACAGATGCCTCACCCTGTCACGAACCCCATCCTCTTGCACCCTATGCATTCAATTTGCTGTCTGTCTCTGCACCTTTCGTTTCGTGACCCCCAATCGTGTATTTGCCAACTTTTCTGACCTCTTCGTCCACTCTGTGTCGCTTCTTTTCGCCGTATTAGTATTTCTACCCCATTTCAGTCGCCAATTTCATTTCTTTTATATTCCTTAGTCCTCCTCAAAACTGTTTTTGCTGTGCGCTTTTCCAACTTCAAAAGCGGTCACTCTATATTCCCTCATTTGTGTTATTACGGGAGCACCCCAGCGCCAATCCGTTGATCGACCTTTGCTTAACCTACAACCCCGACAAGATCTCTCATTTTATGCACATAATGGCATTTTATGCACTGTTTATGGCATTCACAAAAGTTAGCGCTGGCAATATTACTCCTTCCCAAATTCATAGCGCGACTTCGTACGTATTGTATCCCAAAGTGCTCTGTTTTTCATTATAGCTGCATTTCGTTACACTTTCATCGAGAGTATACCTTGATCGATATTTAACTAAGCTTTTCTTTTGCGTATGCATACACCTAGGTAGTTATATTGCTTGTATACGGGTATCAATTGCTCTTTAATTGCTAGTGCGTCGTTAGTAGTCTCCAGATTAAAGGTAATAAGTCCCGATTCCTGAGTGTGAATGTAAAGCCTAGATATGCGGCTTCATTGCTGCGCACATTCACAAATATTTAAACGCCCTGCATTTTCCCCTACACGCACTACCTCGTCCGTAGTCGCACAGCTCGCGACAACTTGCTCTAACTTGTGGAACTGTAAGGTGTTTAACAATGTTTGGTGGCGCCATTGTTATCCCCAGAGGAATATCATGAATGACTGCCCGTTAACGATTGTGTGGTGTTGTGCGCTTTAACCGGCCCATAAGTAGAATACAGTAAGCCATCGCTATATTAGTTTCTTGTTATTTTTAACTCGGCGTCACTCGACGTTGCTACCAGTGTTGCAGCAGCCGTACACTTGTCCTGTTACCCGGTTCAGATCAAATGCTAATACGTTTTATAACAAGCTCAAACTATGCGTTAACGCGACCAGCGCAGAAGCGCAGCTGTCACTGTTTATGGCATTCACCTAAGCAACGGTGTCTGTGCCTGAGAAGCCGGTTTACTGAGCGACTCACATTCGGTTCCTGGTGGCGTGTCTCTGCCGTCGACGTTCTAGTCGGGGTGGTAGTTGACACAGGCGATTCGCAAGGCACGACACTGGGCACGCCGTTCTCGCCACGTATTAGGCGGAAGCAGACGTTGTTCGTGAAGCCGGACGACGACGACAATGGGTTGGGTCCCGCCTCGGGCTCCATGTGTGGCGGTTGAACTGCCACCGGCGCCTGCTCGCTTGCTCCCACCCGGTCTTGGAGCACGCCCGGCGCCGCTTGTCCGTTGCTGACGCTGACGTTGGTCTGCACCAGGGTGTACTCGTCGCCCGAGTCTCCGCCGCCGGGAGCGGGCTGCGAATCAAGCTTGACCGACAGGTGGATCACCGTGTCTCCCTCGGTCGTCGACGCGTACGCTCGCGTGCTCGCCAGCGCTTCAACTGCGAAAACAAGTCGTGATGCCGGAATTTTCAAGCACTCAATAAAAATAACACTAGGTCTGCGCTGGCTGGCTCACGGGTCTAACGGGGGAATGTGTTTAAAAAATTGCTTACCATACCCAATTGCGTACCATAGGGAGAAACTAAGATCCCGTCTACATATTCATGGTTTCGAGAGAATGCCATCTGGTCAGGTAGAATGATTGTTGAAATGAAGCAGGTCACTGACAAAGGTCAAAATAAACATAAAATGACGTTTCGTACAGGTGAACAGGGGATCCCTACGGGCCCCGAAACTTCATTTTATGTTTATTTTGATCTTCGTCAGAGACCTGCTTCATTTTAATAATCCCACATATAGCACCAGCTGCAATGGCGTAGCGTCCATGACGTTGTGTTGCTACTCTCGAGGGCGCGGGATCGAATTTCGGCCGCGGCGGCTACCTCTTCATGCCGGCGAAATGTAAACCCGACCGTGTACCACGCATTCAGCGCAGGTTAACGAACCCCAGTAGGTCTAAATTAATCCCCACTACGTAATGCATCATATCGTGCTTTCGTGCGTAAAAGCCATATTTATATATAAAATGTTATTTTTTTATTTCTTTCTTTATTTGTTTATTTATTGAATACTGTCAATCCCCCATGGGGATTTTTACAGGGCAGTGGAACAAGTCACATCAATGAACACTACTAAAACATTCTCTAGAAGGACAGCACATAATGATTGGAGACTATTCAAGAATAGCAGTAGTACATTCATACATAATAATACACACAACGAAGCCATTGTACATCAACCAGCAGGAAAACTAGAAAAAAAATGCAGAATAGAAGGTATCATGGAAATGCAAAATGCCCAGAACCAAAAGTGTAAGCACGTGCTTTCCTATCACAACCTGAATCGGGATGGATTGCATGGCGAAAGCAATTCAGTTACTTATATTGAGCACTTTTAGGCTGATAGAGCATGGTCAGTTAAATCCATAAGCTTTGCTAGTGTTGGCTGTTGTTCTGCGACTACATCCCGTGTATTTGATTCACGAATTGAGCGTTGGTTTATTCGGCTTGTAGGGCAGCAGTGACAAACCCAGCACCAGCAGCTAGGGCGCAGCCAGAGAACGAACTTGGTACGCGCCAGGCGATGGCAACGTGGCTGTTCAGCCTGCAGACGTTCTTCGTTACGGGTCTGTGTACACACATATATATATATATATATATATATATATATATATATATATATATATATATATATAAACGAGAAGAAAGGGGGTTAACCGAGGGACCCGATATTTAATAGTCATATAATGAGAAGCCAACAAATACTGACACCAAGTACAACATAGGGGAAATTGCATGTGCCCCCTTTCTTCTCGTTTATTACATAACGAGGGTCTCGAATCCGGCAACATTTATGCCTTCAGGTAGCATATGTGGGTTTAATGACCAGTTGCCTTCACCCGAAAAGATCACCTTCTCGTGACGCCTGCGGCAAAAAAGACGTTCCACGTCCGCCGCCAAGGTCTGTGAGTGGGGGCGCTGGCTAACACTCCCAGGGTTCTACTAGTACACATAAATACCCAAGAAAGTGGATGGGGAAACGCCGCCGCGGTAGCTCAATTGGTAGAGCATCGCACGCGACATGCGAAGGTTGTGGGTTCGGTTCCCACCTGCGGCAAGTTGTTTTTTCATCCACTTTAATTTCCATTTATTTATCATTACTTTATTTCATTTATTAAGCACATGCAATTTCCCCTATGTTGTACTTGGTGTCAGTATTTGTTGGCTTCTCATTATATGACTATATATATATATATATATATATATATATATATATATATATATATATATATATATATATATATATATATAGTGCTTGAAGTATGCAAGCAATTCGAAACGCAATAGCCCGACAGCGTCGTAAGACAAATAAACAGGTTTCGTTTCGTGATCCAATTCTTCAATCATTTAAACTCACTCGGTCATAGGACAGGCGTGAATTAAGCCATACATATACATACATATATACACAGGGTATCCCATGTAATTTGAGCCAAGTTATTAAAGATGAAAGGCGCGTCGGAAGCGAATTGAACCGAACGCATACTCTTCGCACTTGCCTATATTAACTCAGGCAATCGTTTTCCCCGTAAATAACTAATTAATTAAGCTCAATAGCCAAACTTTTGAATAATTGGCTGAGGCCCCCAAGTATGACAGGCAGATTTGTAGAGCGCGTTCAGAAACCACCGATCGATTTATTTCCCGCACGATACGTCTCACGTAGCCCTTTTTTTCCGAGTTTCAAAGAAAACCCGCGAATTATGAAAAAAAGCCATGTGATAAAGCAGCTGCGCAGTGGTATCGTGCTGCTCTCAAGCGTGCGTTCGGTGAACAAGGTCGGCTGCATCGTGACTGGCGAGGGGAAGCGGCAGGGCGTTGTTCATCTCTTCGGCAGCTCTAGCCCAGCAACATGCATTGGCGCCGTAATGAATGAATTTAATCAGTATTTCGTTTGGTTATTCCTGCACCCTTGTACACATACACCGTCAGCAGCGCAAACACCCAGCAGGGCGTCTTCTTCAGCAGGCGTTTGGCGTTCTGGGAAACCGCGGACCCGAGCACGTTGCGGTCGGACTCTCCCACGCTAAACCGTGTGTGGTTTAGCCGTGTCCGGTGAAAAAGGAATGCGGGGGTTTGAATGCACGCTGGGAGTTTGTACTTTTATGGACCCTCGGCGCAGGCAACGCATCCGCTTAGCCTCAGCTTTGCGTAGACGGCGCACTCGGGTAGGTAGTTTCCTTTTCCTGACTCTCTCTCGCCAATCTTTGTCTCTCTCTCAATTTCAATGTTTACTTTCATCTGCTCACTTCTTTTTACATGAAATTTTCTAAGCAGCAACAGTGAACATAGTGTCGCCTATCCAACCTTGGCAATACAATTTCGTATTGGATTATAGTAGCTGCATCTTTTACGGGTCTCGTAATGTACCCTTGTTAGTCTCGGTGGTGGGCTGTTGGCACACCTGCCCAAGTGAAATATATTCTTTAGGGCTAAAAATTTGTCTGCCCACCTTTCTGATGGTCTTCTTCCTAAAAGAGGGCGCACCGATGGAACTTTGAGCTTTCGTCCGAGCAGAAAGTTTCCCTGTTTTTTTTTTGTGTAGCGCACAGTAGAAATCGGGAAAAGACCGTGAGAACACTTTCATCTCATTGTTGCAAGATGTCTCACTGATACAACAGGACCCGGATACAAAACTGCCAAATTGTTGAGTGGCGACCTCCTGCTTCATGTCCGCGACATTCAACAACATCGCAAATTCTCGGACCTTGTAGTATATAATGGTGTCCCAATCACAGCGACTCCACACCACTCCATGGATACAGTTAAACAAGTCATATCAGACAACATTCTCTTAAACTTAACCGAAGAAGAGCTCCTTGAAGGTTGAATGAGCGAGAACCTTATCCAAGTTCAAACAATAAAGACCAAACGTGAGAACAAAGAAATTACTAACAGCCAGACTCCCGCAAAACAGGCTACACAAGAAACATATACCATCATACATCCCGAACGCACCTAGATGTTTCAGGTGCTAGAGATTTGGCCATGGCTAGAAAAGATGCCGAAGCCAATCTTCCTGGCCGAGATGCCGTGAGTAGGAGCGCACGCCTGACAACTGTCCTGCCGCACTCCACTGTCCGAAGTGCTACGTTGGACATGCGGCCTACACTTGTTCGTGTCCAACATGGAAAAAACAAGCTATGATTGCACTTATGATAAAAGAAAACATCTCATTAAAGCGAGCTCGAACACGGATTTCATTTCTTCATAAAGCAGGGCATGCGGATGTGGCGCGCAACAGGGCAACTCCGCTGCAGACGCCGGCATCGGCCCGTCTCACAAAGACTGTGGCTGTGGCTGTGCCACTAGCTCCCTTGGCGACAGCAGCCGGCACTCATTCGCGCTGATAAAGGGGGCTTATCGGCCTCTAGGTTGGTGGCCTCCACTGACTCGTCACTAGAGGCGAGGTTTTCAAAGCAAATAAATCGTTTGCAAGATCGATTGTACAACGCCACGCTGGAAGCGATGAATTTAACTCACAGCCAGTCGGCGCAGCCAGCCCGTAAAAAGCGGCTGGATTCCCCTAGACCACACCAGAAAACAAACCACGCATCATGGCGGCCGGAAAGGGCCCTGTGAGCTAATATTTCCGTTCCTTAGCACACAACATTACTCCCTTTCATAATGAATACACAATTTCTAGTGTTAAACGTAAAAGGTCCTCTCCACAATCTTTATGCAAAAAAAGAGGCGAGGCGTGTTTTCCGCTTCTCTACTCTTGTGTCCTGTCCGCACGCCTCACCTCTCTTTTTTTGCATTATGCACTAGCTAAGCTTCCTGTCGTTCCACAATCTTGATGACATTAATGAATTTTAACACAAACTAAATCCAATAGTGGTGTGTGTTCAGGAAACAATTAAAAATGCAGACAAGCTTTTACCACCCATATGCCATTTTTAGCAAAGACCGTGACAAGGCTAAACCCTCGTCTGGCAGCAGCCATAGTTATCGACAAGACTATTGTTTGCAACACTTTCCTTTCTGACGCCCCTCTAGGCAGCTACAGGGAAGGCGGACGCGACGGCAGGCTAGAAGAGCAAACTGGGAGCGGTTTCTCTTGGGAGTAGGTTCCTATACGCAAGAAACAAACGTATGTAATGGGCTCAGAAGGCTAAAGGGGCAACCAACCCACACATCGCCCGTGGTAAATGGCCAAAGAAATAGCTTCAAAATTCAAGCACATCTTCTTGTTGAACATTAGGACATGTGTCTAGCTCCACACACTATTCCGAATCCTCACTGAAACATATATAAATAGATAAAGATGAAGCATTCGACCGCATACGTGGAACAAACGAACCATAAAACCGACCTTTCAATAACGCCGCGCTGATATCTGCTCTAAACGCATGCAACAGCTATGCACTGGAAGCTGACAAGATTACGTATGAGCTAATGAAGTACCTTCATCCAGAAACATGAATAACACTTCTCGCGCTTTTTAATCACTCATTTTAAACAGTGCCAAAAAAACGGTACTAGAGCACAGGACCAGTGCTAACAGCCAACAACTCGTTTATTGAAGCCTGCACAAATATATACTAATCTCAACGGGCTGAAAGAAATAAAGATAATGCGAGTCACCGTCAATCAACTCCTGCTGCGTATGCATCACAAACGTAAAACTAAACAAATGTAAAATGCACTACATGGGTCCAGTTGAAACTGATAAACATCTAAGGAACTTAAGTTCCTTATCGAAAAGAGCTATAGACGGAGCGCTTACGCAAGTGGCTCCTAATTGACAAATTGAAAAGGCCTCAAAGATTTCCCTAGCTATCTTATCGCGGTACCTTCTCACAACACGTGTGTCTGCTAGGCGAGTTGAACAGCCACAGTTCGCACAATGAACAGCTGGATAATTACCAGTCTTAATCTTGACATTGTGGGCATGCTCACTTCAACGTTCATTAAGGCAGCGGCCCGTTTGCTCTATGTAAGTGCAGCCGCAAGACGTGGGAATGACATAAACTACATTAGTTTTGCAATCTACTGGCTTGGTGGTACGTGGCTTACCATGCGCTTGCTGGCTATTGTTGACTTTCTTGCACATTCGTCGCAACTTGTTCGGTGCGGCAAACACTACCTTAACACCGACCTGGCCCACGGCTTTCTTGATACGGCGGGACACACAGTGCACACGCGAGATCGCAACAGTCTTGGTAATGTCCTTTATACTTCGCGCAGATTCATGGGGAACGAGCCTCTTGGAGTTCTGCAGTTGTACTGGATAGCCACTTGCCTTAAGCCGATGGACTTAGTTGGCGGAGCTGCTGGAAGTGACAGCAAGAGCGAACGACGACAGCATTTCTGAGAGCCCCTAGGTATATGAGCGCTTCACCACTTTTCAACGACTGCAAGTGTACAGGTGGTGTTTGTCGGAACGTGGGGCATACATCCAACAGATGTGCTTCTCCTTGAGGTGCAGTGCAAGGTCATGGAAGCGGATTCTGCCTCTTTCAAGCAATACCCTTGTGAACGTCAACTCTCGAAACAATATCTTGAATTTTTCAAAAACTTGGTCGAACAGAGCTGTGGCTGGATTTCGGTCAGCTGAAAGGCGCCCCAAAATTAATAAACGTAACGGAACACTTCCACAGGACCTGCTGTGCTGAGGTGATCCTGGAGATTATGGCATGGTGCCAACAATAAATTATTCATTATGGGCACAATGCGAGAACCAATACCATATCGTGTTTTTCTGTACATATCTCTTCATTACGTGAGACAACAGTGGATCTCAAGTAGAACTGCCGCCAATCTATGAAATTGGTGATGTTTGTGCCATTTGCGTTCTGGAACCAGACTTCTCCTTTCGCCTGAATGCCATCATGAGGTAGAGAATAAATAAATCACATATCTTCAGCGACGAAGTCTGTGCTCTTTTGATTCTTGACTCCTTGTCGAACTCGACTACCATCAGACCTTCCGGGAGATAGGACCCGAGGCACTTCTGCCAACTGCCCGCTTGAGAGACAATGACCTTGTAGGGGTTGCCCATCTTGGGAGTTTGAACGGTAAAAAAGAAACGCTGATAGCCACATTTCCTTGGAGCACTTCATCGCACTAGACAACTTCTCTAGCCCAGCTTTATCACACTTTCCTACAGCTAACTTCTTGGACTTAGAAGGGTAACCCATCAGCCACCTTGAAATTTTCTTTGATAGGGAAATCCGCAGAAAGGTTCTATTGTCGTGAGTGGCATACGATTGTTAAAATAAACTTTGGCTACCAGATTTCTTCCAGCTGTGTGAAAATAAGCTTTAGTAGTTCCAATTTTTACGCAAGGTCAAGACGCAACCTCAATAACAAGCTACCTTCAAATAGCACTCGCCAATTGCCTTTGCAAGCTATTTGAAAACGTATTCAGTCACCGTCTCTCACACCTGGTTCATACGAATGCGGTTTTCGAGAAAGGTGATCAACAACCGACTATCTTGAGCACGTGGAAGCTGATATTCATGATGCTTTCTTTCATAAACAATACTTTTTCGGGTGTTCCTTGAGGTGGAGAACGCGTGCAAGACCACGTGGTGCTACGGGATCCTGCAGCGCCTTTCGGTAATGACCATTCGTGAAAACATGATCACCGTCATAGAGAGCTACATATCAAGCTGGGCATTCTGTATTCAAATCGGTAATTACAGGGAGTCGGGGGACTGCTGCGTGGTGTACTTTGCTATACTCTTCAGTATAAAGATCTTTTTTTATGATATAGTGAGCCCTTTCCTCTATTCCAAACGCACAGTGCCTAACTACATGTTCTTATCGGCCACATTTCTACCGCACACTGGATAGGACTTATCTCGTACTGCCTACGAAATCGATTGGTTCCTGCTGAAGTTATGGCTTCTTTTCTGTATGACCAGACCGTCCTTTGGCCACGTGATGCTCTTCTGCCACATCTTGAAATCGAAGCTTTCCAGCCTTTTTCCAGTGTTGTATGTTTCCTGTGTGCGTCTTTTTGGGTTGTTTTTCTTAATACAATGCACAAACTATCACAGCAACGTGATTTACTAGAATATCGTCTAATGCTTTCAGTGAAGAGGTTACCACTGCAGTAGCGGGAGCTGAGTGAATAGGAGTCATCGTTTACTGACCTCAGTAAGCATGCCCTACTGGTACACATAAAGGTGAACTTTGTAGCCCTTTAGGGGAAGTACTCAAGCATGCAGTATAACACTGACACATCAAGGTCACATTCTTGTGTGTCGTATGCAGCACTCTTACCATCTTTCAATGAATAGGGTGCTCTGCACAATCAAACGAGTATCTTTACCGCTGAGCAACACACAGTACTGTCGTCATTGTAATATATAAGGATAACAAAGATAACAAAGTCATTATCTACACTCAGTCTTCAGGTGTTCGATCTTCAAGCTCATTTCATAAAAGTTAACATCGGGCACTAAATTACCTTTATTCGCTAGTGTCTACAACATACATGTCCACTCACCATGTCACATTATGCTCTTTCCACGGGCGCATAGTCATAGAGGGCAGTATGTCTACGGACGAAACCATTATATCAATAGCAAAAGCCACAAACTCCTCTATAGCTATTCCTACCGCCTGTTTTATGAAAAACACAGAATAAAGAACTAGCTTTAAAGAATGCAAACTGTACCTTCCACAGTGGTACGAAAATACGCAGCAGATGCACATGGAACTTACGTAGGTGGACGACAGATGGCGCTGCTCAAACCAGAATCGGAAATGAAGCTTCTTCTTTAGAACAAAATCCAATATGGCTGCGTTTCGCCTGTAACGTACGCTGGTACGCACGGTGCTCGCCTTGCTGGCTATGCTGCATGCCTCATTACATTGGCTGTCACGTAGCTGGTGCGTTCTAATTGTAAGGAGAACAAAGAGCCCCTACTGACGTCCATACAAACAAACCCCAGGTGAGTAAACCGAACGAGCGACTTTATTGGCAGACAAGCAGTGTGCATTCTCGTGCAAGAGCAGAAATAAAATTTGTATGCCGAGATATGCTACAATCATTGACGAGAGCTCGTAAACGGATCACCGTCGTCGCCGCACATAGCGGTCTGGTAACGAGCGACACTCAGCAGCGAAAGCGAATTGGACAGAGTGTCCTGCCTGTTTGCAGCGCCAGTGGCCTTTAAAGATGAGCAACTTGCATTGCGAAGCAGTCCAGTGACGCAGGCATCTTCTGCCACAGCCAACATAGCCACATGGACTACCCGGCATTTTAGCACTAACTCCTTTCTAATCTGCACGTTTTTGTCTTTCGGAGGCCCCTAATTTGTGCCTCACACTCAGTGTCCCACTTTATCTCAATATGGACAACTCGGTTTCGTCTGCATGTGCAGCCACCTTAGCAAACATTTCCACCCATGTGGCTGTAAACTTTATACACCTCGGACCTTGTAAGGGCGTACGCTGGTCTCCGTTCATGTCTAATCGCTGCCGAGAAAGGCCACCGGCACAATTTGCCATTGCTGCAGCAGGAAAGGACGAACGGGACGCACAATTCACGGTGCGTGTAAACTGGAAGTTATGTCGATGCGCAGATTGCAGGAGCAAATGCTTACTTCGAGAGACTGTTTCCCAGTGCAACTGACCAGGCCGCCACATCCGAGAAAGATAACACGGCGACCATAACCAAGTGACATAACAGCAAAATGATATGGCACTCAATCACCGCATATGTTTCAGATAATACATTATACATTGGCTGCCAACCATGTGGCAACAGTGAGCATTCACGTACACAGGTATCTCACGATACATTCAGCCACCTACCTACAGGCATAGTGCTTGCCTTTGTCGCACGTGGTGTTCAGGTAGCGAGCGACAACCAGCAGTGCAAATAGATTGCACAGACCATCCCACCTGTTTGAACCGATAATTGCGGTTGAAGATCAGCAACTTTCCTTGCGAAGCAATGGGGTAACGCAGGCATCTATTGCCGCCGCCAACACAGCGTCATGGTCTACCCAGCATTTTAGCGTTAACTCCTTTCGTACGTGCACGTTTCTTTTCATTCGGGGGCCACTATTGTGTGGCTCGGAATTGGTGCCCCGCTTCGTCTCAATATGGACAAATCGGTTTGATGGGCATCGCCTTCGGCAGCCACTTTTTCGGACCTTTCCACCCTTGAGGCTATAAACTTCGTACACGTTGGACTATGTAAGCACGTACGCTGGTCGCCGTTCTGACCAAATCACAACCGAGGAAGGCCACAATCGCGAATTCCCCATGGCTGTAGCGGGAAAAACAAACGGGGAGCACCACTTACGGCGCGTGTATGCTGTGAGTTTATGTCGCTGTGCGGACTGCAGGAGGACACACTTACCTCGCTATACTGCTTCCTAATGCAACTGACCAGGTCCCCACATCGGAGAAACGTTCCACGGCGATCACGACCAAGTGGGGAAGTGAACGGAATGGAATGGAAAACTTTATTCACTCTTTAAAGGTTTTAGCGGGTCGAGGCCGAAGTCTTCATTCTTGAAGCTTGAGTCCTCTTCAGCCATGGATGGGCCCCTAGTCCAGGGCTCCACTGAGCCGGGCCGCCTCGCACGCGTGCGCTATTAGAGCTCTTTGAGTCTCTAGCTCGCGGCTGGTGAGCCAGCTCTCCCATTGCTCCGCACTTGGTGTTTTGTGTTTGTGGAATGCCTGGTTTCTTGTACACTCCCATGTAATGTGGTATAATGTTGGCTTAGCTCCACACCACGGACAGGTTGCGCTATACTGCGTGGGGAACATCCTACTTAGTATGTGTAAGTTTGGAAAGGTGCCCGTTTGCAGTCTCCGCCATCCTGCGGCCTCCTCCTTTGTTAATGCTTTATGTGGTGGCGGATATTGATATCTTAGACCCTTATAGAGGTTTAATAGCTCTGAATAGCTGTTCCCGCAGTTGATCTGTGGCCCCTCTGGGGCGGTTGACGTTCCTGCTCGGCTGGTCATCCTTCGAGCTAGGCAGTCCGCCCCTTCGTTGCCCCTGATCCCTGCGTGGCTTGGTATCCAGATAATGTTATGTATGGGTTGTCCCTCAGCGATTGGAACTCTTCTGAGGATCTTGAGCGCCGTGTTACTTATTTTGCCTCTTATATAGCTCCGGCACGCCTCTTGTAAATCTGTTAGAATATTGAGCGATATTCCTGTTCTATAACCTTCTTCCGCTGCCAGTGCGACAGCAATTTCCTCTGCCTCGGTTATGTTAGCCACCTCGGCCGTGAGTCCTGAGATTAATTCTCCTTGATTATTTACTACTACCACTGCCGCGTTGTTTTTGTGTGCGTGTGAGTATAGGGACGCATCGGTATAGACTGTATTGTCCCGATGTCCCATCGTCTTTTCGTAAAACTCTGCCCTAGCCTGTCTCCTACTCGCATGGAGGTTTGGGTCCACGTTGCGAGGGATAGGTTGTATGCGTAGTTTCTTTCTTAGTGGGTCTGGTACTGTGGCCCTGCTACTTTGTGATTTTTCTACTTCCCGACCTAGCTTTGTCAGGAGCGCCCTTCCCGTCGTTGTATTGCTGAGTCTTCGTACTTGTGCGTTGAGCTGGCATTCCCTTAGTTCTTCAAAAGTGTTGCTGATTCCAAGTTGCATGAGTTTGTCGTTGGATGTGTTCCTTGGGAGGTGGAGAGCTGTTTTATACGCTTTCCGGAGGATGGTCTCCACTTGCTCTTTTTCGGTTTTGGTGATTGCAAGGTACGGCAGTGAGTATGTGACCCGGCTGACTGTCAGGCTGTTGACCAACCTGAGTGTGTCCTCCTCTTTCATGCCATATCGCTTGTGTGCCACTCTGCTAATCATTCGGCCCACCTGTCCTGCTACTTTGTTTAGCAGGCAGATTGTGTGGCTGCATTTCCGGCTTCCTTGCAACCACATGCCGAGGATTCTAATCATCTTTTGTTCCGGGATGTTCTGTCCTTCTAGCCTTACTTCGAGCGGGGCATCAGTGGGGTGTCTGCCCACCCTGAGGAGTTCAGATTTCTCCGTGGAGCATCTGAGGCCTCTTTGCTTTGTGTATTCTTCGATGCAGGTGGCAGCTTCTTGTAGTGGCTCTTGTTTATCCCCTAGTGAGCCTTGAGTAGTGCAGATCGTTATCTCATCCGCGTACATTGCGTGACTGACTCCTTGGATCTTGCTAAGTTTCTTGGTAAGGTTGACCATCGCTATGTTGAAGAGTACTGGCGAGATTACTGAGCCCTGCGGAGTGCCCTTGCATGGCGCTTGAAAGGCGTCACTCCGTAGGCCTCCTAGGCCTACTGTCGCTATTCTGTCGGTTAGGAAGCTTCTGATATAGTCATGGACTTTCTTCCCGCAATTAGTGGTGTTAATCCCCTCCATAATGGCGGCGTGGGAGACGTTGTCAAAGGCTCCCTTGATGTCGATGGCCATGACCACGTTTTCCCCGTGTTTCGGCATTGTCTCGAGTACCTCTTCTTTTAGCTGTAGCAAGATATCTTGGGTAGACAAGTTTGCCCTGAAGCCGAACATGGTGTTGGGGTACCATCCTCCGTCTTCAAGATGCGTTTGGATTCTTCGGGTCACTATTCTTTCGTACTGCTTGCCTAGGCATGATGTAAGCGAAATTGGTCTGAGATTTTCAATTTGGAGTTTTTTGCCAGGTTTGGGAATCATCACCACTACGGCGTGTTTCGACTCCGCTGGTACTTTGCCATCCTCCCATAGTTTGTTGAGGTAGAGGGTGAGCTGATCAATTGCTTCGTCGCTGAGGTTTCGAATTAGCGAGTTTCGGATTTTGTCCTCCCCTGCTGCTGTGTTCTTTGTTGTAGCCCTTACAGCCTCGACGACCTCTTCTCTTGTGATGGGTCGGTCTGTAGTTGAGTTTTCGTCACCCTGGTAGTCGCCTCGGTAGCGTTCTATCGAGATCTTTCCGTAGCATTTTTCCCGTACTGCTTGGAGCAGTTGTTCTTCTGTTCCTTCATAGTGGTGGATTAACCTCTGAATGGATTTGCTGCTTTCCGCCTTGCTCTTGCTCGGATCCATGAGTGTTCTGAGGATATGCCATGTTCTGGCTGTGCTTAGGGTGCCATTCAGTGAGGTACTAAACTGCTGCCACCCCTGCCTTGCCAGCTGCTTTGCATACTCCTCGGCTTGCTGAGTTATTTCGGCGATTTTCTTCTTAAGCTTTCTATTTAGCTTCTGACGCTTCCACCGCTTAGTTAGGCCTCGTCGTGCCTTCCATAACCTGAGGAGTCGTTTGTCCACTTCTGGTGCTTGTTCTGTTCGTTCCACTTCTTTTGTGTAGAGATCTCTTATTTGTCTGAGTTGATGGCTCCAATCCTGTGCCGAGGTTATGTCCCCATTTAGCTGTTTACATTGGACTCTAAAGGCATCCCAGTCTGTTAGACCTGCCTTGCCACTCTTCCTCCTGGTGATTTCTGCCTCTGTGATGACCCTGATGATGTAGTGGTCGCTGCCGAGGTTTTCTTGCAAGTTCTTCCATTCGACTTGCTTAGCGCCCCTGACAAAGGTAAGGTCGGGACACGTGACCACGCTTACGCTATTGCCCTGTCTGGTGGGTTGGCTTTCATCTGTGAGTAGCTCGCAGCCTATGTTTTCCGCAGTTCTCCCATTCGACTTGCTTCGCGCCCCTGACAAAGGTAAGGTCGGGACACGTGTCCACGCTTACGCTATTGCCCTGTCTGGTGGGTTGGCTTTCATCTGTGAGTAGCTCGAAGCCTATGTTTTCCGCAGCTGTGCAGATACTGCGCCCTTTCTTGTCTTCGATTCTACTGCCCCACTGCGGACTCTTCGCATTGAAGTCTCCTGCTTTTATTAGGGTGTTTTGCCCTGCAAGCTTCTTCGCTTCCGCAAAAAGCTTAATGAAGTTTCCTCTGTTTTTAGGTGGGCTATATAGATTGATTACGAAAGTGCTCTTCGCTTTCTTTTTCCGTTTTGGAATCACTTCGGTCACTAAATGTTCTAGATGAGTGTCTTCTAGTTCCTTATGTGTTATGGTTGTTATTTTGTTGCTTATTAAAGTCGCTGTTCGTCCATTTTCCTGACACGTATATCCTTTTAGGGTTGGGATGCAATTTGTTTCCTGTAGTAGTATTAAATCTGGTGGATTTTCTCTAGTGGTAATGTACTTGTCTAGTGAATGTACTTTGCACAAGGACCCAGGCTATCGAGGAAGAAGAGCAACATCTACGAGACTAGGATTATGGGAATGAGAAAGCTTGCTTTCAAGAAAGAAGCCACTCTGCTCTGCAAGCACTGAAGGCTAAAAATATTAAGGACAGTAACATGCTGCATAGCACACGGTACGTAGTAGGAACTCCCCTGATGACCTAGATGTGCTAAGCACATATTCTATTGGGGAAGAACATTGACATATAAGATACAGCACAGATTAGCCAAACTCATGTAGAATTTTCTATTATGTTCCAATCAATGACATGTATCTCAAGACTAGCAGGCCACTGGTAATAGCCTATATCATATACAGCATATATCATATAGCATATATCACATAGCATACAGCATATGTCAAGCACATTTATTTTTGAACGAGGGGTTGTTTACCTTGAAGTAGCTGCGAATGTCCACACAATGACCTTGTTCTAGCATGCAGCAGCTTCTTTTTAGTGCTTGGAATGTTTTGCTTTATATTGGTGCGTTCCCCATTACTCCATGTTTGCAGCAGATATTTTGACTGCATTTCAAACTGCTAAAGCGAAATTTGCATAATGAAATGCAAAAAGGTGTGATATATATAGTGTAATGGTTTGTGACTACAGAACACATACAAATGTACAGTGTTTGTTCTAGGGTGCTTATGCAGCATGTTAAATAAATATTGCTTCTGTCCATAAAATTTATGTCTGCCTAGCTACACTGCATATCAACAGCTTAAGTATTATTAACATACCGAATGACAGCAGATGTGCGCCGATTCATACATTAGATCATATCGCTGGTTCCACAAGCAAATGCATGAGTCATGAAACTATCAAAACTGATGCATTATTTTTCTACACGAACGTGAAGCACCAGTTCAGTACTGCAAAAATGCTTGCAACTGTTTAATACACTCAATTCTATACATTCCTAAACAAATGTACACCCTTTGGGTCGTATCTTGCCACACAACAATAATCGTCATCTATCTTGCTTGAGTTTCATTTGTTGAAAATGCTGCGCTCGCTACTTTCCTGTCGAGAATGCTCTTTCATGCTGATAACGCGCATGTCGTTCGTGACTTGGAAGTATCGGGATGGCAGCGTCAAACAACGGAAATGCGGAAAAGACAGATGACGATTATTGTTGTGTCTCAAGGTACGACCGAAAGGGGGTAATTTTACTTGAAGGTGTACTTTCAGTTCATCTTACCAAAGGGTTATTCGGTTTGTGGACGAAAGAAGTTCCGGCGGACTCGAGCAAAAAAGTGATATATATACATATATATATATATATATATATTGATAAGGCCACTCAGTCGCCTATGACCACGCCTACAATAACATGAAAAATATCACGCGCGCGTTTCGAAACCGCTCCTGCTTTTTTTTCGTGATTGTGCATGTATAACGGCGGCCTTGCAACTAAATGTTTATTTAGGAAGCAGCAACGGAGGATCCTGATTGCCCATATGTAATGCAGGACCTAGTTCGTTAACTCGTCTCCGCCTGGAAATAACGAGACAAATATTATATAACCATTCAAGTAGCGATGTTAAACGACTCACCCTTATTGCCGTCGTTGGTCGCAGCAGAATCCGGCTACCGTTTCGATGCAGCCGTGTTGTGCATGACTCGAGACTCAAACCTTGCTTTCGGGCTTACATGTCCACTCGCAACACGTCTCGTCATCCGAAGTTAAATAACGCGAGGTATAGAAGCCAACAAACTGGTTTTAGCACAAAATAAGCAACCAGCTTAAGTGTACAAACGAATGAATCCGTGCATGTCGTGTACGCGAACGTAACGGTAAACAATTTAAATTCAGGCCAGAGGTCACACGGAAAATCGATCATGCTGAACGCGATTTGCGTTTATAATGGTAAAAAACAACAAAGTTACTAATAAAGAGTACAATATCTAATGCGCAATCGTAACTTTGCTCTATTTTTAATCTAATAAATATGCTTCGATAAATGTGGAAGAAAGCTTGCAATACAAAATTGTTCTTATTACGGCTCCTCCAGCGGGAGATATTGAACTTGCGCAGGCATCCTTCAAGTGACTTTACTATGCTTGTTGGATTAGCAGCGGCGCGCGGTCGACTGTTTCGCACTCTGTGTCCATTTGTTTTTCAGCTTCAGAGTGTGCTACTCCTGTGACGACCTTCGCAACTATCGACCACGCTTTTAAAATACTGAAACACCTAATAAGCTGCGTGTTATTAAACCACAATTTGGCGACCCGTATCAAAACTAAGACAAATGGAGGTAATCCTCTCTCTAGACATGGAATCAGCCACACGTATGGCACACACTCGTATCTGTAGTCTAGTGACGTCATGAATGAAAGGCTCTTAGAGAAAAATGCTTTCATTTACATGATCATCAACGAGTTCCGCTGCATCCAACAACACTTCTAGGAAATGATCCGCTTTTTGGCAGCACTCCCGGCTTTTTGAAACGATGTTAGTGTACAACGAGCTATACACCCGAGCGATCCGTAGCACGGCCACTTATGAGAGGCTGCTGCTGCTATAACAGTATTTAGGGCACGTTCTTCCCGGCCCTTGCACTCAAGGAGCCGGGCGACGCATTATAACTTGCAAACTGTTGCACTTTTAACTTGGGATCGCTTGGCAACTTTTATGTTATGGCTGTAGAACACCTTTATTGTCAGTGTCAGAATCCTAGTATTTTTTTTTAATTATGGGGTTTTAACGTGCGAAAACCACTTTCTGATTATGAGGCACGCCGTAGTGGAGGACTCCGGAAATTTCGACCACCTGGGGATCTTTAACGTGCACCTAAATCTAAGTACACGGGTGTTTTCGCGTTTCGCCTCCATCGAAATGTGGCCGCCATGGCCGGGATTCGATCCCGCGACCTCGTGCTCAGCAGCCAGCACCATAGCCACTGAGCAACCACGGCGGGTCAGAATCCTAGTATGTATGTATGTATGTATGTATGTATGTATGTATGTATGTATGTATGTATGTATGTATGTATGTATGTATGTATGTATGTATGTATGTATGTATGTATGTATGTATGTATGTATGTATGTATGCATGCATGCATGCATGCATGCATACATACATACATACATACATACATACATACATACATACATACATACATACATACATACATACATACATACATACATACATACATACATACATACATACATACATACATACATACATACATACATACGCATGTATGTATGTGTATTACACATTTACAGTCACAGAGGGACTAAATTTATTCCCCTTTACAGCCACGTTACATCGCTGTCTCCGTGTACCATCGTCAACTTAACGCAACATCGGTTTGGCCTCTTTAGCCAGAACTGATCCTTGCGCCATTAAAACCGATTATTCAATAAAATCAGTCAGCAGCTCGCACAAAACATTTCACGCTGATTCCTGAGGCTGCGTCTTCGATACAGCCTACTGAATGTTAGTTTAGATTACTGTCTTTGTCAGAATAATATAACAAAGATAAGAATTCAAATAGCAGCATGAGCATGTCACTGAGCGTTTGATATGTGTTCATTTCTGACCCATTTAATTTGTGGTTGCTCTAAACATGCAAACTTCTTTTTTTCTACTCGCCGATTAATGGAAATTTGTACGACGGGTCTTCAGTCTGAGATTTTGCACAGATGCTACGACTTAGCGTTAACATTGAAGCATGACATCAGGTGACACAGCGTCGGCGCACCTTGATGTTCGCCGTAAGAGGCCACCGTAAAATGGCGCATGGCGTAGAAGCGGCCGTCCCTAGCGAACACAGCGCAGGACAGGCTCAGGGGTGACCCTGCAGTGGCCTGGTCGCCTTGCGTAGCTCCGGCCAGCGACACCAGGGCTAGACGACCACCAGCCAGCAGCCGAACATTCGACGGTGGCGCCGAGAAACGAACTCGGGAAAGTTTGCGCTGCATTCAACACCGTAATGGCAAGACGCTGACTGCACCTTCGGTCAGCATGCACTGCTCTAATAAGTGTAGCAAAATATCACAACAGAAATTTAAGGCTTCGCAGCACTTCGCATTCGAAAGAATTTAGGACGGACGGACAGACAGACACAAGTCATGGTACGGGCGCGGTCATATTGCAATCACTCAAGACAATGAACCCCCAGTGTGAGCCACCTGTGGTAAAAGGATTACAATCCTCCAAATTCTGATAGCCAGTCCTTCCAAAGAAAAAAAGGAAATAGGGAAACACTTTTTCAGCTATCGTTCACACACTATGTTCACTTACACCAAACTTATTTTCTTAGAGCAGAATCATTTCACAGTAAAAGAAGCACTTAGATCTTTCCGTAGTACGGTAACGTCATCCAACCATTCACGCTTTTGAGCTAAAACAGAGATTAAAAATAAATGGGGCACACAGTCCTAACACTAAAGCTGTATAATAGATCCTTTCACTCTCTGTGACCATAAAACACTGTTATGTAGTTCCCTGTCAAAGTGTACGGCGCACCTTCCATTCGATCATGGCGCCTTCTGGTGGGAGCATCACGTGATCCTCCAGTGCAAGAACCACGTCCTGGGATCCATCGACTGGGTATACCACTGTGCGGCCAAAGAACATACAAACGGCATCGAAGACACATCATCATCAGTCGCGCGATTATGCAGACTGCAGGAAGAACAGAGCGCCCACAAGCCAGTATATACAAATTCTGTGTCCAGAATAATGCCTCCTCTGTCGCACCTGCGCCTAGATTACATAGACGGAGATTTTAATATTCAAACTGCATCTGATTCTGTGGAACCCCTACTACGTTTGTCGTCCACCAGCGCCAGTGTAATATATATATATATATATATATATATATATATATATATATATATATATATATATATATATATATATATATATATAAATATATATATATATATATACTGACACAGCTATATTTGGCCGAACCATAATGCAACGGCTATGCGCCAGTGGAGACGACGCTGAAGTAGCGAGGGTTTTTAGGGAAGCGGGAAAAAGGAAGCAGACGTTGTTTTTCCCTTGGACGACTGATAATGGGCGTTTCTTGGCGGTGCTGCTACGCATACTCGTCGATCCCACGTCGTTACACTGGTGGAGGTGCGGGGTATTCTTCATGCTTGGCACCCCTTCGCAGAGCCGACGATCGAGCCCGGAATCACCATCGCGCATCGAAACACCGGTCCACCGGTTCAGTCGTCGCCTGATAGGCTTAACGCCCGAGTCCAGTCCCCTGCAAGAAACTTCGAGAAATCGTTTGCCTCCTACAAATAACATGGCCACAGCAGCTCCATCGCAAGTAACACTACAGAATCCTATGGTCCCGGAGAGCTTCCATGGTGATACCTTTGAAGATGTCCAACATTGGCTAGACCAGGTCGAGCTCGTCGCCCAGTATAACCATAAGACCAGCTCGGCGGACAAACTCTCGAGTGTCTATATCTATTTGAAGGACAATGCCAGTACGTGGTACGTAAACCGGTAGAGGAGCTTTGCCACGTGGGACGCCTTTCGCGCACAGCTGCTGGATACGTTTTCAAGCATCGACAGGAGGGAAAACGCGCAGCGTCTCCTTGAAATCCGCGTTCAAAAACCCAATGAGAGTGTTACTATGTTCTCGGAAGACATGGCCCGTCTTTTCCGTAGGGCAGACCCAGACATGCCAGAGGAAAGAAAGCTGCGATATCTCTTGCGAGGAGTGAAGGAGCAACTGTTTGCCGGCCTTGTGAGAAATCCACCGACAACAGTGGCACAGTTAACAAAAGAGGCTACAGCCATTGAACGGGCCCTGCAGCAACGATACCGCCAGCATGACATGAGCAACTCGACGGCGAACACTTCCGTACTGGCTGCGAGTAACGACATGTCTCTGCGTGAAGTTGTCCGAGAGGTGGTGCGAAAAGAGCTTCGGCAGCTCCGCTTTGTGGTTGCGCCTACGGAACCGACGCCAGCGTTATCTTTTGTTGCTGATGTAGTCCGGGAGGAAGTCCGGCAAGCTTTTTCAGCGCCAGACTGTGGGAACGTTCCGCGGCACCTCACTTATCCGGAGGCTGTTCGCTGTCCACTCAACGCAACTTCAACGCCGTTGACACCCATAACTACAACACCACCTACGCCACAAACAGAGCCGACATCGTCACCCTCGTCCACTCTACCGACCCCGCCGATCATGCCAGCACAAACAACGCCATATTTTCGACATGCGCACGCCACTCCTTGGCTCCATGGAGAGTTACCGCCGAACTATCAGTGTCGGAAAACCGATTTGTGGCGCACCGTCGACCGTCGACCAGTGTGCTACCATTGTGGTAAGCTGGACACGTCTATAGAGTTTGCCACAAATGGAACAACTGTCGCGCCGCTCAACACCCAAGCTTTCCTGCCAACTATGCTTATTCTCCATATTTAAAACAGCGCCAAAAAACACTAGCTAGCTCGCACAACTAGCTCGCACCCAAACCCTTCTGATGGTTATTCTCCGTACGGCGGTCGACACGCTTACAACGATGCTCCTGTGGACAGTCAGCCACAAGATACGTCGATGCCCCGACCACGCCGACTCGTCGCAGTTCGGCCGACGTCACCAGGGGCAGATCGCCTAGCCCTCGACGGGGAAACTAGCCGCAGCGACCTCCGGGGGTGAGGTTGCCAATACTCGAATTGCTCCACATCCCCCGTTATCGACGAACGACGACGTGAAGACTACATTGACGCAAAAGACGCCCAGCACAACGACGAATACAACGGAGAGAAGTACGAAAGACGTAACTGACATCGTCAGCGCCGAGCTCATCGTATGCATTGATGGCCACGAAATAGCCGCTCTGGTTGATACTGGCTCCCATTTTTCAATTCTAAGCTTACAGGTCGCTGACAAACTAAGGAGGTTGAAGACACCATGGCACGGGCCCAACATAAGAACCGCCGGAGGTCAGTTGATAACACCTGTCGGGAAATGCACGGCCCGACTCTTAATCGCTGGTTTAACCTTCGTCGTCACCCTCGTCATCCTTACTGAGTGTTGTAAAGAACTTATATTGGGCATGGATTTCCTACGGGAGTATGG
The DNA here is from genome assembly GCF_038994185.2 of Dermacentor albipictus. Lineage (NCBI taxonomy): Eukaryota > Metazoa > Arthropoda > Arachnida > Ixodida > Ixodidae > Dermacentor > Dermacentor albipictus. Next base: position 94,489,299 of record NC_091827.1, on the reverse strand, counting down.
CGCCGTGATTAACATCCGTGACAGAAGCGTCACATTTGCCACGAGTTCGGATAATGTCACCCATGAGAAGCCACAACAACCTCGCTTACGTATTGCCGCGGACGACGCCATACTTTTGCTGCGGTGTTGCTCTCTCGTACCGGTGCGCTGTGACAGCCTGCAAAATGGGACTGGAGTAGCTGAACACATTAGTGCGCTAGCACTGAATTGCGGTGTCTCCATTGCCAGAGCACTTATCAATGTAATCGATGGAAGCGCCGAACTCTTGCTGACGAATTTTACTAAGGAGCGCCGACACATCGTTAGAGGCACTGCTGTTGCCTATTTCGACGAAGTGCCAGAAATACAAGACTGCCACTTACCGCAGGAGTCGGCCTCTACAATCCACACAGCGGCGCCTATTGTAGACGTTAATCCGACGTCAACGGCCATAGAGCGGAACCGTCTTCTTGAGCTCATCATTCAGGGCTGTTTCTCCTCTGCGTCAAGAGTTGGTCAAACGCCACTTACCAAACACCGCATCATTACTGATGTCGACGCCAGACCCATCCGACAAAACCGTTATCGTGTGGCCCCAAAGGAACGCGAAGCAATACAAAAACAAGTGAAGACTATGCTGGAAGATGGCGTTATTCGACCATCTAATAGTCCTTCGGCATCACTTGTAGCTTTAGTGAAGAAGGACGGCAGCCTGCGCTTCTGCGTCGACTATCGGAAGCTCAATCAGGTCACAAAGAAGGACGTTTATCCACTGCCACGTATTGATGATTCCTTGGATAGGTTTCGAAACGCGTGCTACTTTTCCTCAATGGACTTGAAAAGCGGTTATTGGCAGATCGAAGTGGATGAGAGAGACCGTGAGAAAACAGCCTTTGTGACGCCTGACGGACTTTATGAATTTCAGGTACTTCCTTTCGGTTTGTGTTCGGCGCCAGCAACATTTCAGCGTTTAATGGACACTGTGCTCTCCGGACTCAAACGGCAAACATGCCTGGTGTACTTGGATGACGTGATTGTCTTTTCCGCAACGTTCGACGAACACTTACGAAGGCTGAAAACTGTTTTTGAAGCTATACGCTCTGCCGGTCTCACTTCGAAGCCTGAGAAGTGCCATTTTGGTTTTCATGTGCTCCAGTTCCTCGGTCACGTCGTCAGTAGCCAAGGAGTCCGACCTGATCCGGATAAAATTGCCGCCGTCGCTAATTTTCCGATTCCATCAGACAAAAAAGCCGTGCGACGTTTTCTGGGACTCTGTGCATATTACCGGCGATTTATTTCGAATTTCTCGCGTATCGCATGGCCGTTGACACAGCTCACCCGAGAAGATATGCCTTTTACTTGGGGCGAAGACCAGCAGCGGGCATTCCACGAGCTCCGGCAACGCATGCAATCGCCTCCCGTATTAGCACACTTCGATGAGGAAGCCCCGACGATATTGCATACAGACGCTAGTAATGTCGGTCTAGGGGCGGTGCTAGTACAATGGCAGAGCAACAGCGAAAAAGTGATTGTTTACGCCAGTAGGACACTATACCGAGCCGAAGCTAACTACTCCACCGCTGAAAAAGAATGCCTCACAATGGTATGGGCAGTTCTGAAATTTCGCCCGTATTTGTATGGTCGGTCTTTCACCGTCGTTAGTGACCACCATTCCCTATGCTGGCTCATTAATTTGAAAGATCCTTCCGGCCGGCTCGCACGCTGGAGTTTTCGACTCCAAGAGTTCGACTTTGTTCTTACATACAAGTCGGGAAAACGGCACGCCGACGCTGACTGCCTTTCTCGGTCTCCTGTTGAGCCGGCAGCACAAGACGATGACGACACGGTTTTTCTGGGACTCGTGGATACTGCAGATCTTTCACGCCAGCAACGGGATGACATTGAATTGCTGCCGCTTATTGATTACGTCGAAGGACGAACCAAAAGCGTGCCGAGGCTCTTTGCAAGAGTGGTGGCATCATACTGCTTGCATCGCAACGTCCTCTACAAGAAGAACTTCTCGCCTAGCGGCAGCAACTACTTACTTGTTCCATCACCGCTTCGACGTGAAATCTTACACGCCTGCCACAACGAGCCGACTGCTGGGCACTTGGGCTACACTCGCACATTGGCACGGATTTGGCAGAATTACAACTGGCCGAGACTTACTGCGGTCGTTAAACGTTACGTTCAGACATGTCTGGATTGCCAACGTCGTAAACCGCCATCCGTCAAACCAGCCGGCTTACTGCACCCTGTTGACGTACCAGCCACACCATTTGCACAAGTAGGCATGGACTTTCTGGGCCCCTTCCCAACGTCTACTACTGGTAATAGGTGGATAATCGTCGCCACGGATTATCTCACTAGATATGCCGAGACGAGTGCTCTGCAGCGGGCAACAGCGGAGGAAGCGGCACGATTTTTTTCTGGAATCCATCGTTTTAAGGCATGGCGCTCCCGCAGTAGTTGTCACGGACAGAGGTACTGCTAACATGGCCCAGTTTTTAGATATCGTTTTATGTATAAGTGGTACCGCCCACCGGAAGACAACAGCGCATCACCCTCAAACAAACGGACTGACAGAACGACTCAATAGGACATTGGCTGATATGATAAGCATGTACGTAGATGTAGAGCATAGGAACTGGGACGAGGTTTTACCTTATGTCACCTTCTCCTACAATACGGCTCGTCAAGAGACCACTCGCAAGACGCCCTTCAGTCTCGTATACGGCCGTGAGGTTACAAGAACATTAGACGCAATGCTCTCTCATGAATTTGACGAAAACGAGACGGGTGCTGAAGAGATAACACACCGAGCAGAGGCAGCTAGACAGCTTGCGCGTCTGCGAATCCACGAACCATAGGACTGTGACGCCAGACGCTACAGTCTTCGGCACAAAGCCGTAACATACAACATCGGCGACAAAGTGTGGGTCTGGACACCTATTCGACAGCGTGGGCTCTCTGAAAAGCTTTTACGCAAATACTTCGGGCCCTACATAGTTCTCCGACGCATCAGTGACGTCAACTACGAAGTCGTTCCAGACAGCTCGCACTGTTCAAAGCGCCGACGGCATTTACCCGAGGTCGTTGACGTGCTTCGTATGAAGCTGTACTATGAGGACTGACAAGACTGCGCACTTCGTAACCGCTGCTTTCCAAGCCTCCATCATCGGGATGATGATCTTTTCTAAAGGGGGAGCAAATGACACAGCTATATTTGGCAGAACCATGATGTAGCGGGTATGCGCCAGTGGGGACGACGCTGAAGTAGCGCGGGTTTTTAGGTGAAGCGGGGAAAACGAAGAAGACGTTGGTGTTTTTCCCTTGGACGACTGATAATGCAACGCATACTCGTCGATCCCACGTCGTTACAATATATATATATATATATATATATATATATATATAATTGGTAATGCCATGTCTTTTTCATAAGAATTCCATTAAAGGTAGCACACGTACAAAAAACACCAAGGTTTCAATGCTGACATTGTTAAGGTGTAATCGGTTACTTGCGACGTTCCTCTTATATATTCCCTCTGCTGTGATTTCGCAAGGTAAATAGCGCATGTTTCATACGCTTCTTTCCAATATTTAAGTTATGCTGCAAGTTTGAAACGTCTGCTCATTGTTCATAAGCTTAGCTGACGCTGGTTCGTTTAGAGGAGATTGGCGTTCATGGTGCTCGTGTGCCAATGTCCTTTCACATTACACCTTTTACCGGCGCTCACAAATTAGCGCCAGTGACTTTCTCACCAGCTTACCGGTAGGCGGTGAGTCAATGACGTAGGTGAGCTGGCCGTACAGCACCTCTCCGAGTCCCGACGAGTTGGGGTCGTAGTCGCCGCCAACGCGTCGCACGTACACCAGTGCTTGTATCTTGTTCAGGAAGCGGTCCCGGTCGGCCACAGGGTTCAGTTCGAGGGAGAGCGGATCGCGCATGAGCAGCGACGTACTTCGAAGCCAGCCTGTGTCTGACACAAGGACGCCCCATCACTCGATCACATGTGGCATGCCTCTCATCGTGCCATTGGTACGATGGCGCGCTCCCTCCCCCCCCCCCCCCCCCGTTCGCGAAAGCAGTTCACAATACATGCTTTCAGCTTTGCGCAAACCAGCATTGCAACATTGACGAGTTGCAGTGCTGCAAACTGTCATTAATATTCGTTTAGCGTCTTTCATGCTTCATGGTCTGCTTCTGCCTAAAGCATTGACTTAAATGTCGGCTCTATTACTGAAGATTATAAACTGCGAGACATTCTTTCTTGAAATCCACGTGATTAGCTTGCACATACCGAAAGGTTTCAGATGAGGAATGATGTTTTATTTAACAGACTTGTCATTCCTTTCACGTTACCATCATAACTCAGAAGTTCAGAGTAAAGGTAGCGGTCATGGAAGAAGAGGTTTCATGACGCTATTCTCAGGCTCAGCATAAAATTTGGTGTTTCGAAAACAAACGTTATGTTGCGGCCAATAAGATATCCTAACACGTCTACGGAAGCGATTAAACAGAACACAGTCACTCGCCGAGACCAGAGTTCTGCTCACTTTGGCTGAACGCGGCTTCACAGGACGGCATCACTAGTGGCGAAGTCCGGTATTGCGCACGTATATCGATAATGTACACACTATGCAGTATCCACGGATGATCCCAGCTATTCTATAAAGCTCGAGTGGCTCAATGTTTCCGGATTTTCAAATGAACAGGGAATAAACGAAGCCTATCACTTACAACCGTATAGCCAAATATACCACTTACCTATTTTCAATGCTTCCGCCAATCAGACACCCTCTTCCATGCTTGTTGCAAGAGAACACAGGGTTTTCTTTTTGATGAAGCAGTGGCCATGGCTGATACGGAGGTTAGCGGTGATCATTGTTAACATTACGAATGCTATAATCCCGATGAAAATTATCTCCCAATTTATTGCGAGCAAGAAGTTGTGAAAAAATCGAGGAATTGTGCACGCCAAACAGTAGAGCTTGTGCCTTTAAAGGCATGCGCCTGACATTGTATTTGTGATTTGAGGACCGAGGAAGACCCCTTACTGATCATGTGTCATACTCGCGCACGCCAAGTAAGATTCACTCCACGCTCAAACGTTAAGTAGGCACCTCCAGTGTTAGTTTTCTGCTGCTTATATCTACACTGACGCGACGGACAGGATTTGGAGCAGTAAACTTTTGACTATGCCATGGTAAAGCACTGCAGCGGCTTAGCCGAAGTAGAATGACATTAGCTGGTTAATCGACGGCATCAGGAACGGTAACATTATATGACGAATGCCACAACTGTAAACCATATTCCATAGCGGTGAACACGTAAATCCAGTAATGACTTTTACAGTACAAAAGTAAAACCTAGGACAATGATTCGAATGTATATTTTCAATATGCACAACTATCTGCATGTTCATATTAAAATTGATACGGGAAATCAGGCGCTACACTGTCCGTCCACCGCCATCTCGACACCTAATCCAAGATGAGACTGATGAATAGTGCATGTATATTTGTTGCCGCCTGCGGACGACTTTCGTAAGGTTTATTTGTCATTGAAAATTTTTATCCAAATAGTCTTAACAAACAAATTTGATCATTCAGTTATTTGAATACCATTATAAGCAGAACACTGGTTTAGAACTCCGCAAACAAATGGCCGTTGTCAAAGGTGATGACTGCATTCTTCAGTTTAGGGAGGCACAGACTCCAACTTATCATTTACTAAAGCATCTCAAACGACGCGATAACATGGGTAGCTTGCGAACGTGACTCTAATGGTGAATTCCAATGGAGGATTCAGAAGACTTCCGGTAGTAGTTTTCTCCACCTTTCAGAACAAGTCTGTTTCTTTGGGAGATACAGACTGCCTCCGGTATCTTTGATTAGCGAATTGGGGCAGCTCCGGCTCTAGATCCACTCCACGGAGCAGCGCTCTCTACATCGCGAAAATTGACGCAGTCGACCGGAAGTCGCTCGATGTCAGCCCACCCACAGCCAAAATACAGCTACGGCGGGTGCACCCATGGGCGCAACTCGCGGTTTCTCGGATGAAATAAGTGGTGCTTCATATCGTAAATTTGCGCGTTTCTGCTTGCGGGGAGCAAATGATTCATCTGGATCAAGTTCCGAATCGAGCAGCGGCGGCTCAAGCGACGAATAAGCTTCGGAAGCTAGCGTATTCAAGCAAGCTTTCGACATCATGTTTCGGCCGACAGCGAAGAGACTGAAAGTTGCGCATTTCGTCGACGACGTCGTTCGCTGACATTCCGATGAAGAGGCGACAACGGCTGCTTTTCAGAAGTTCACATTTTAATATTCTTTACTTTTGTTGACGAAATGTGGTTCCAAAGGCACTTCAGAATGTCGCAATATATTGCCACAGAACTGATCACAGGCTTTACTACATCCCCGATGTTTCCGACACACAATCACGGCGCACGAGAGAAACATGCTTACAAACCCTGTGACTTCTATTACAGGGCGGGAGGCCAAAAAGCAAAACTAAACTTCTAAACACAAGGCGCGCGCAATCTCAAGCCAAAAACGACAAAAAAACGCAAAAATACGCAAGGTATGCTAGGTGCTTTCGGAAGCGGATATGCGCTAGCGCTCTCTGACAATTGCTATGCGGGGGTGCGGGGGTTTCAATCGCAGATTTCACTCTGTGGCCCTCCAGCATAGTGATGTGCTCCGGCTGACAGTTCGTCGGCCACTCCGAATTTGCCATTCGAATTCGCTATAAACTACTTTAAATGAATGCTCAAAAGATACCCTACATAAAGACGCAGTCTCGAACAGAAAGGCGAAGCATCGACTGCTATAGCAAATTAGTGCACACCTATACGAAGTAAGCATAGTAGTTTATGGGCCGTATAAACTTGAAAACACTTGCTTACTAACTGAACTAACAAGCATGACATCAACGCACGCATAAAAACATGAACAAACCACACTCGATGAGCGCGCATACTCGCAGCAAGACGATGGACGCTGGTGTGAGCGAGCACGGCAGCAGCAGCGAGCGAAGTGGCCTTCGCGTGGGCTATCGCTTCAGCGCTAGAGCGGCGAGGATACAAAAGTGAGCCGTTCAAGATTCCTCTCAAGATAGGGGGCGCGCGACCGCGCGCGCCTCTGCAAAGTACACACTTGCTGGTGGAATCGAAGCCGACCCCTTTCCCTCCCACGCTGCCTCCCCGCGTTCCTCCTTACATGGCGCGCCAGATTGAGCAGCGAGCGTCAGTTCCCCTGGCGCACGGTCGCGAAATGCACCGTTGCTGCTGGAGCCAGAGTTGCCAGCTCGTACAAGGTGGCGTAGCCCAAACCTAGACAAACTGTAGCCAAAATGTAGCCAAGCACAAAAAAGAGAAAACAAATTTGTAGCCAATATAGCCATTTTATATTTGCCTTTACATTTTCACATTCGACTGCACTAATCCCTTTTTGCACAACCCGTTGTAAGAAAAAGTCGGTGACGCAGTGATGATCGACACTTCGCATCTACTGCACCGACAACATGCTTGGACACAGAACACTTTTTTGATGGCCCCGGAAACTCAAGTTCCAACGAATCGCTGCTGAGGGAGAACCTGGGGAAATGAATATCGAATGTAAGCAGGAAGGAAAACTTGTAGGACGCTTAAAGGGACTGACAACTGGCCAGAATGTATTGTATGCCGTTGATGGAAATCAAATGGTCATTATTTATAGCGACAGAACCAGGCATGCTGTTCGGAATTGAAGTAGGGATTATAATTTCAAATTGGCAAAGAAAATCTCAAAAGCCAGTAAGTGGCGAGGCCTGGCAATGAAATATTTGCACTTTGGATGTAGTCTATGAGATTACTGTAATTCGGCTGTTAATTACAACCTAACTATTGCTTAAAATTTCAGTTGCTGTAATATTAGACACTTGCGCTTTATTCTATGCTTCGGAAATCGAAAGGGCACGCATGGCTACGCCATGATCTGAAGTGAAGGCGCGACAACGATGGTGGACGAAAACGGAACACACATGCACATGGCTACGGCAACACACTGAACTGCATGTCACGTATAAAATCGTCGTTTCGTTTCAATCCGATTGGTTTCGCTTTGACTGTTTAACTCTTTCTCTATCGCGCACATTGGACATAGTTATCCCGCTAACCATAGTTTGAAATACCGCTTTCGGGACCTTCCGCGCCGCTCACGGACATACTGCACCATGAGACGCGAACGAGGAGAATCACATTTTTGTTTTCTAAGCAGTTAGGCTTTTTCAAGCCAGGCGGTAATTTTTGAATGCGCTCCGAAGTTCCGAGATCGTCAAAGTAGAAAGCAAAGATGGCCGCCTCCGGGAGCGGTGCGTGCGCGTCGATTAATCGCAGATGTCACGATTTCTTTGGGTCTGCGGCTGAATTTATCGATGGATCGAGCAGCAACGAGTCTCAGGGTGCTGCCTATTCGTCGGACTTTGACTCTGATAGCGACGACGATACAAAACATCCCGTACCATGCGCGACCGCAGCCCGGCACGCTCTGTTGTAGTGCTTGCAGTGAAATGTTTGTATGGGAATACCTGTTCGATAAAAAAAGTTGATTTTTTCGGAGATAGTGCCCATTAGATGGTAATTAGACGCACACACGCACAGCCACGCTGCCGGCTCAGCGAGATAAAACATAGCCTTCGAGATTCGTTTCTACTCAATGAGAGTCACCTTTGGAGAGTGGATTAAGGCGCCATTTATAACCCAAACAAAGCCAAGGCACAGATTTTCAGTAGCCCAAATATAGCCACGTAGCCAAGTCGCCCAAATGAAGGCCAAACATTTATTTCTGTAGCCCAATTTGGCTATATATAACCAAACCTGGCAGCAGTGGCCGGAGCACCACGCCACCCCCCTCCATATCTCCCTTCGCCCCCCCCCCCCCAGGCCTTTCGCGCGGCGGAAGACGGGGCACTCGGCTCTGTTTTCTCCTTCGCGCACGCCATACAAAGAACCACCTTCCAGCACTGGCAAGCCTGCTTGAATGCACAAACGGGCTCCTAGATCGCCACTAGACTTCGGCTTCCCATGGACCTCTGCCTCTCGCGGCGGCCATCGCCCGTGCATGATACTGACGCATGCTGCCTGAAACCTACTCTTCCTTTGCCCGTCTATGCCCTCATCGTTCATCCCCCACTTCCATGCCCAATACGGTGCGCCGTGCTCCCATGTGGGCTGCAGAATTAAGCGTACTTTCCCTCCCCCAAATCACGAACAACAAGAAAACGAAGACTGATTCAGCCAGGGGGGCTGGGGCTCTCCAGCGAACGAATTGGGAAGTCGGACGAGTAGGAGGAGAGGAGAAGGGGAACCAACATTTTCGAGTTCTTGGGTGTCCGAGTGGGGAGACAGGAGCAGAAACAGGGCACAGGGGCACAGTGTCGGTCATTCGTCCAGTGACGTCGAGGTAAACGGTGCGCGCTCTTAGGCAAGCTAGCAGCGGGGAGGAGCCGGAGAGATGAGAGGAGACTCGCTCCCCCGTTTGCTGGATCGCTCTTTCGTCGCACGTTTCGCTGGCCGCCGGGCGGGAGCCAGGCCAGCACCGGGCGGCACACCCAGCCATCGTGCAGGATGCGGCGGACGAGAATGGATAGCGGATTCTCGCCCACGAAAAATACGCCGCATATGCAGGCTACCATTCAGTCGAGCGCTGACGGCGTCGACGCCGACACACCAAGGAGAGCAAGAAGTGCACGTGTACATGGCTGCCACGAAGGAACATCAGAAAGACGAGGGAAAGCACCGAGACAAACGCCACATGGTCTCGGTACACCGAGGTGCATAGATGTGCGAGAAGAAGTGAGGAGGAACTGTCGCTCGCTCACTCATTCATTTGATCAATTCACTTACATTGGCAATCATCATCGATGCTTCAGAAAACGTTTTTTTCAGAGCGCAGCTCCTACGCGCCCGTTCCTGCGTTTAGTGCGGGCCTTCCTCGGCATGACTGAGCTAATCGGCACAGAGAATAATTAAAGAACGAAGCAGAGCGCAGCATCAGATGAAAGGTGCGCGATGCCGAAGAGAGCACGAGTAGCAAAGAGGAGGAGGGATGTAGCGGAACCATGAGGCGGAAATCAGAGGAGGAAGGTACGGCGAAAGCGTGGGAAGAAAAGCGAAGCGCCGCGCAAGACGGGCTCTGCGGCAACAACCGCAATGACATGGCGCTAAGGTAGCGTGCCGTCATCAGTTCACCGATGGCACGCGGCGAGCGCGTACACCAATTCTATATACAGAAAAAGAGTGCTGCATGAGCGGAAGTCTCTGCGGCGACTGCTCTGAATCGGGCCCATGCGTCACCCATGCGCTGGCTCTCGTTATCTCCCTCAATTAGCGAGACAGTCTCGCCCCCCATCGCTGCGTTTGCAATGTGCTGCAAGAGATGATTGTCCGTACCGGCGAATGTATCGCGAAATGAAAACACGTATAGAGAGAGCTACGCTCAAATTTTGCATTATGAGCTATCGTAATCATGGGTGAGCCAGCGAAGCAACCTTATTAGGAATGCCCGCAGAACGATTAGCCTTCCCCTGAATGGGAGGCATCACCCTGACGCAGCCATGACGTCTTCCCGGCGTGTGGCGCCTCTACTGCGGCGGTGGCCGCACTACTCCCTTTGGTCGAACGCGCCTGCCCCTCTTTTGTGGTGGCATCCTTCCTTCGGTTTCGCTCGGTCATTGCCTTTCGAGGGCCGCCGCGATCTGCTGCACGGCCTTGGCTTGGACCTCGTGATTGTAGCACCTCGTTGCGGCCTTGAGCCGCGGCGGGATCGTTGCAGCTTTGTGCAGATTCTTGGCACATTCCTAAAGGATGTGAGCTGCAGTGGCTTTTTCCTTTCAGTACACCCAACACAGGTCACACGCATAAGCACTCGGACACACGTGCCTCATCAGCACTGGGGTGAAGAATGACCCCGCCTGAAGTTGTCGATATAACACCGCTTCGTTACGGGTCAAGCCCGGATGAGGTGGCGGCATAGTCCTTCTCTCTAGTCTGTACCACTCCACAATTTTGTTGTAGGAGGTCTTTCTGTCCTTGGTTTCCCATCCCCACGACAGGTCAACCGCAGTAGCAGCGGCACGGTTGGTTAGTCCTCGCGCCGCCGTGTTCGCCGTCTCGTTGTGGTTTGCATTGCCGCGATCTGACACATCACTGCCCATATGCGCCGGAAACCCCTTTATCATGACACACCAATTTTCAGTCGCGAGATCGACCGCACGCAACACACACGCGGCTTCACCACACACCCTTGCTCTGGCGCAATTTTTCAGTGCCGTCCTAGAAGCACAGAGCACAGTCGTGCACTCGGGGTGGGCGATGGCCAGGGCAATGGCCACTTCCTGGGCTCGATGCGCCCCACGAGTCCGCACACTCGCCGCAGTTCTCGTTGCACCGGTAGATGCCCCGAAGACTGCTGCGGCGAATGCCTTTCTTTCATCTGGATACTCTGCCGCGTCCACAAACACGGATCCCCTGTCTTTGGCATGGAGATCGATGAGCGCCTTGGCGCACGCCGCCGCCCGCTCATTGTGGAACCCTGCGTTAGTGTTTCTTGACACGGGACATATCCGTAGCCGTCTGCTAATTGCTTCCGGTACAGGCACTTCTGTATTTTCGGGTTCCTCTTCCTTTGGCCCCAGGCCTAGGTCCCACACCACTTGTCTGCCCGTTCTTGTTACCGACAGCCGCGCGAGCTGGGCGGTGCTCTGCGCCTCGGCGATTTCTTGTAAGGTGTTATGCACTCCCAAGGCCAGTAACTTGTCGTTGCTTGTGCAGTCAAGAAATCCGGGCGCAGCCGTGTACGCTTTGCGTATGAGCGCATTGATCTTATTTCGCTCGCATTGATCTTATTTCGCACGGCCATTCGCCTCTTGATGGGGCGAATGGCCGTGGTGACTTTGGCCGCGAAACTGCTGGCCGTCTCCCCGTTCACTCGTTTGCGCTCAATCAGCATCCCCAGTGCTCAGATCTTCCCGACATCCGTGATCATGTGACCGCCGCTCGTCTTGATCTTTATTGTCTCTTGCTCTCTAGCAGGTTCGTGGCCTTTCGTCTTCCTAGTTGCTGCTTTCGGAGGAATCTTGGGTGAATTTCTTGTTCACAGTTTCTCATGTCTAAAGAACCAAAAAGCAAATACCCAGAATCCATTGAAAATAGTAGCTTATTATGAAAACTCTGAGCAAGTTTTCTTTGGCGGATTAAGCTTGAATGCTGGTTAAACAAATCACGGGCAAAGAACTATTCATAAACGTCGAGCCATTTGTGCGCTGTGAAGTCGTGGACGTCACAACCAGGGGCGTAGCCAGGGGGGGAGGGGGGGGGCTTATGGGGCTTCAGCGGCCCCCCCCCCCCCCGAAATGTTTTCGTGCTCTCCATGAGCCGCCGGCCAAAACAACCCACGGCGCCGGAAATCATGCTCGATATTTTCGAGAATGGCCTTTTGACGCTCGAAAAGAAAATTTTAGCGCGAACATTGAGAAATCGGACTGCATTTCGCGGCAACACCCCTGCACCGGCAGTCACATATCGTAACGCAAAGAGCTCCATCCGAGCAGAAAGTTCCAAAGGCGCGGCGGGCGGGCTTGTCGCGGCATCTCGCTGAGGCCGCGGAATCGGGAGCGCTTGGACCGCAATTCTGACACTTTATGGGTATATAGTTCTAATAAACTTTTGATGCGAAAGGTGCACTGATATTTCCAAAGTCGTACTTTACATTTTCAATTCCGGGACATTGTGGGCTTAATGTTGTTATAAACACTTGACGCCAAAGGTGCATTGACTTTTCTAAAGTCTTAGATCGGAACATACAACGAGACAAGCCAAATCAACACACTTTCAGAGAAGTTGACGAAACACGCAGCAAGATACGATGAGACGAAGCAATGTGGCGGTTCATTTTTGCCGTCATGTCGCATAAAAAAATAAAAATAAAATTATGTTGTTTTACGGGCCAAAATTACTTTCTGATTATGAGGCACGCCGTAGTAGGGGACTCTGGAAATTTCGACCACCTGAGGCTCTTTAACGTGCACCTAAATATTAATACACCGGTGTTCTCGCATTTCGCCCCCATCGAAATGCGGCCGCCGTGGCCGGGATTCGATCCCACGACATTTTTTTTCACGTACGCCAAAGCATCCATGTCAAGACACTAAAGCCAGCCAGGGTAACTACGTTTTTATTTATTCTTTCTACTTTGTCTTTTATTCGTGAGGACACATTGAGCCTCGTAAAAGCTTACAGTGGAAACATTCGAATTCACCGCCCCCCCAAAAAGCAAAGGCCGTCATTTCCACCGGAAAGGTGTTGTTTACTATGTTTTTTTCGATCGTCAGGGGCTATTACTGATAGAATTTTCTAAAGCCGGAGAGACTATCAATCGTTTCCGATATTGTGAGACACCGGATCGGCTGCGCGGGGCAATCAAGAACAAACGACGTGGAAAATTGACGACTGAGGTCATCTTGTTCCACGACCTGGCTATGGTGTTGGGCTGCTGAGCACGAGGTCGCGGAATCGAATCCCGGCCACGGCGGTCGCATTTCGATGGGGGCGAAATGCGAAAACACCCATGTACTTAGATTTAGGTGCACGTTAAAGAACCCCAGCTGGTCGAAATTTCCGGAGTGCTCCACTACGGCGTGCCTCATAATCAGAAAGTGGTTTTGACACGTAAAACCCCCTAATTTAATTTTTAATTTTTCCACAGTGCCCGTCCCCACGTCGCTGATGTGGTTAATACAAAACTGGCAAAGTTCAAGTGGGAAACGCTGCAACATACGCCATACAGGTAAGATCTGTCGCCTTGCGACTTCCACCTTTTGGGGCAAATGCAAAAAACAGCTTAAGGGAAACAGATTCGCGTCGGACGATGACGTGAAAGAGTCAGTTGCAGATTTGTTGAAGCAGCAACCTAAGGAGCTTTATGAGATGGGAATCACCCGACGCGTTATTCAATGGGATAAATGTCTAAATGCTCAAGAAGACTACTTTTAAATTAAGTACCCCGTTTGTCATATATTTGCATTGGCTCACTATCATTTGACTCGCCCACGTATATTTTGCAGAACGACTTTATATAGGTGCTCCCTTCTCTGTTGGGACAATAATTTCGGTGCAATCACTCACGATACACGACCGGTGAGTGCTGCTCCTGCGTAATACATTGGAATAAATGACAGCGTCATTGAGATCTTTCACTGGCCGTTGCATATGTACAAAAATGTAAACAAGGGTGTTGAATGACAAAGTTTCGTTAACATATTTGTCCACAGCTTGTTAATTTCATGGCCTTTACATTTCTCATATCAGTGGCATGAACTGCTTTGCTTGTTTCGAACTAATATAGTTCTAAGGTTCATGTGATATTTTCTTTACTTATAAAATAGACAAGAAACATGGAAGCATTGATATCAGTTATTTTGAGCACAATTTCTGGCACATACGAGTATATCCTTTTATTTTAAAAATACATATATTACTTGTTTTGAAAGTGCGTAGCGTTCAAGAATTCGTTTGCAGCATCTTTGGCAATGGCAATGCAGTTTTTATTCATGTATTTGATCTCTCGACAAATTGTTTAAGAGGAAGCGTTAGCTCGGGCCCAACTCCGACGCGGTCTATTCAAATAAATGTAAAACGCAGAAACGCTTTTCTGAGATAACCCCTGGATCACTTTTAATGAACTTTGTTGAATTTGGAAGAGTTAACTCCTAGTATCTGTTGGAAGCGGAAGTTCGATTTAGGGCCTGAATTTTGTTCAAAATATTTTTTAAAATTTGAAAGTGCGAAAAAATAGACGCACTTCGTTTACAAACTCAAAGCTCTTCATCAAAAACAGATATCGCGGTTCTTCAAATGGCATCTATTATAAGAGTCAAAGCGGACAAATTCGGTATGTCCATTTGTATCTTACGTGAATTAGTTACGTGGTGCACAAGGGTTCTGCAAAAGCCGCATTTCGATAGTGCGATAGTAGATGTACTATTAGATGCGATTCACAGTACTGTGATATTATATTTCATTTTTGAGTTACAGAGTTTTAAACATGATAGTTTAGTTTCCTGAAAATTGGAGATTTGTGCCAATTTTTATTAAAAAGGTGACAACCTGACAACAAACCTGATCAAATTTGGTGCAGTGGTTGCCGAGAAAAACTAATTCGCCTTCTACATGTATTTAGATCGGATCATCCGAGATAAAGCTTCCTCTTGAGGAGGAGGCCAAGCTGCAACGTGAGCCCCCCCCCCCCCCCCCCCGTACGAAATTTCTGGCTGCGCCACTGGTCACAACATCATTGCGCATCCTCGACTTTAGTTCAGTGTTGCATCCAATGTTAGGTTCTTATGTGTAAAAACTTATAGCGCTAAAAACACGAAGGACGTAGAAAAAGAAACACACCACAGGCGCTCTAAGCGATCTAAGTTTTTATTATTATGCGCTACCAACTAGTCCACCCATTCATCCTCCTAACGGGTATCACTGCTGTCACGGAAATGTAACGTACACATCCCACAAAGTAAATTAACGAGTATATTCTTGACCGAGCTGTGGTCAACCTTCACTGCCCACCTTTATATGTTATCATCCTTCACCATCACTTATTGGCTTTTATATTGTGACATTACACGTTTCTTGACCTTAGCAGGCCTTGTAAAAATCTGCGACATCACAAGGAGCTCGGACGTCAATTTACACTCAGTGTTTCCCCCCATCGTTACATTTTCTTACTCTCATTGGCACGAGAAACCTCTGCTGTAGGTATGACGGACCTACCTTGCATTCTATGTGTACGCGCCCAGCATAACTTTATACCTCACTGTCCTCTTCCAAGTGGCCAGTTTTGATTGCGATAGCCATAATATTGACACTCCAGGCACATTTATGCCGTCGCCGTGAGGTTCCGCATAAAGTCCAAGGGCGATAAAATCATCGCCGGGCGCGGTAGGGTAAATGTGCGAGTGAAAGCGTCCCAGGGTTTACCGGCGATCACGGCTCAATCTCGCGCACCCAAGGGAGGGAAGCAGGAAGGAAGCGTGCCGTCTTCCGTCGCGCGCGAGGCGGCGGAGGCGCGCGTTCTACTCCGCGCTGCCGTGCGCGCCCACGAGGGTTCCTGAATCTGGAAAGCCATCCGCGACAGTGACACAGACGGCCGCGTGCTGTGTTTCTGCGGCTTAGTTCGCGCTCAGGCCGACACACGGCACGAAGGTCACTTCGCTCGCTGCTGCTGCTGCGCTTCTTCGTTCCAGCATTGTGACAGCGAGTTTCCGCGGTCATGGGGTGAGATCTCATTTTTGCTGTGCGCGCGTCACTCCATGGTTATTTAGTTAGTATGACTATGTTGATTAGTTTACGCGGCTGACAGAACTACTACATATACTTCGTATAACTGTCCACGGATTTGATATCGGAATCCCCTTTCGGGCGTGACTGAGGCATATTTGGTTTAACTTTGCCGCAATGACACGATTTTATAACAGCCGATGTTACGCTCTGCTGCAGTAGCGCCACCAAAACGTGAAAAGAGGTGCGCATTGCAGATCAGGCAAGCTGCCTTACTCCAGTAACGCATGAAATAAATTTCTGGCCCTCATTGCTATACAACAATGAGAAGAAAAAAAGTCAGATAACCAACTGGAGCCTTCGGTGATTTCTTCCACAGCGAACAGGTTCTGGCCGCGTATCTTGTGCTTTCGCCGCCACGTGACTCGCAGCCGTCGTCGGTCCAACGTGTCGTCGGCCACGCTGAGCCTCAGCTGGAGACGCGAGGTTCGGTTCAGTGGCCACAACAGCCAGCAGCTCCATTCGGTTCGGTTGAAGAGGTCACAGGGCACGGCCGATGTCACACTGCCTCTCGCACCGTTCTCCCTGAGAGTGCAGATCACTCGACCAATTTGTAGTGCGTCATTCATTTCACAAGATAGACAAACATGGCCGTTATTTCTTAATAATTTGTCAACCTCTTCGCAGAGTTCACCTCGATGCCGGCACTGAAACTCTAAATCTAATTCTGCATTTCAGGATTAAAATAAAGAAAGCACTCAAAATATTTGCATGTCGTGCTTGCCTTTAACACAGAGTTCTGCCTTCCAAGGCGCCTGCTCACAGTGTATGCAATACTACCACTATAAGGGATCTAGGTTCTACAGATGGACATTTATCCACAAGAAACCTTCAGCTATTAGTATACCTGCTTCACATGTGGTTGGTCACCAGCATAGTGCAAGACTATGTCCCAGCCAGACAGTGCGCGTGCGCACCTCCGATGTGCACGTGTGGGCAGGTAGAACAAAAAAAACAGAACATAGATGACGCACTGACATAGGGCAGAGATCAGACAAAGATGATATTTTCCGTATTGCCTCCCCTAAATGAAACAAACCTATTCTCAGAGGAGATTTAAACATAACGAAGTTCGCACTCGCTTCGCATCCTCTAAAAGCATTCTCTATGTGTGCGATTTGACTTGTCCCTGCCCGATCTCATTATCACAAACGACAACTCAGTCGCACGGTGCTAGCAACATCTTCGTATTGGCGATTCCCATCACACATCTTCGGTTAAACAAAGGATACGTGACAAGCGAATGCTCCCCATGTATGTAGTCTTTGTTCGCAGAACAAAGTGTCATCACTTTGGCAGAACTAGTTCGATATGAGCAGTAGTGCAGCGAAAAAGAACGTCGTAGGTTTTATCGTGAAAAAAGGAAAGAACTTGGAGGGAGCATTGCGTAACACGCTTGACGCCAAATTAGCCAACAGAACACGCGATCACCCCGTCGGAGAACGCGGCATGTTTTAGTGCTCTGGCTATGCAGGCAGAACTAGTAGACCAGCCAAACAAGTGCACATCGAATAAAAACTACCGCGAACCACACATTTCGTGACAATACGCTGAGTCTGATAGGGCACACGTTGGGCTGACACTTCGGCGGGAAACGCGAAGGGAGTGGCTTCACGGTGAGTTTGCATACCAAGTTTGGCTGCGTGACGTAATGCACACCGGTCCTTGTTGTTCTGTCATGTACGCGCCGCTTAAGCGCTATTGCCGTACTAAATGTGCCAGACCAACTAGCCCAAAAGTATCTACTCATCTGCTCCCTCCTAGTTTATTACCTTCCTCCGTAGTTACTATAATCCACTAACCAATACAGTCAACGATATGTCCAAATTTTGGCGGCGCTTCTCCAAGCCGAGACGCTTAGCCATTAGAGTGCGTTGACACCTCTTAAGGCTAACCATTGCAGTAGACATTGAGTAAGAAACTGTTTGTTGTCCTTGCTGCAGCGTTAACGAAAATTCCAGTTCTGTATTACAAAACACTTCATAAAGTAGATCTCTCTTTTTCTTAAGACCAAGAAACAAAAAAGGAGCAAAAAACAAGAAGCACTTCAGGAGGAACATTTTTTTTCAATTCGGCACCTGATCATTAATTTGATTGAAATCAAGAGCCCTAAGGCTCTTGATTTGAGTAATGATGCGGGTGGTTTGTCAACATTTCCGAAACGCCGAACTGTGTACAGTTTCCTAAAGTTTCTTTGAGACCTTACTCTCTCAGCCAACAAAACAGATTTAACGGGTAACAATAAACGAGAATCAGAAATATGAAATTCCTTGAAATAACATATCAAAGAGTGATACGTTTTTCTTTTGTTTGTTTACGAGTGCTATGAAGTGGAGCCCCAGTTGAGCAAGAGCCAATTCCTTCGCTTCCAACAGTTACAACGCCGTACTATAGGATCGGTGTGCACCGAAAATACCACCGTCCTTGACTCCTAATTAACAAAGCTTCTCGGCCCGTAGTAAAAAAAAAAAGAACTATTAGAATAGAATTGTGTCGTAAGAGGAAATTGCAGCGAATCCTAATGCTAGACAAGTCATTAGCGAAGCCGGTCAGCGAATGTCAAAGACAACTTAAAAACAAGATGTTTTGTGACTTCGGCCCCTTCTTTATTTTGCCGATAGCTTTTGGTTGTATATTAGGTGCAGCACTACGATTTATTGAAGCTCTCTTACAAAAACTTCTAGAACAGCAATTTTTTGTGAATACGGGCCATCATTTCTAAGCATAAACTGCGCTTCCCTTCAAGCCAAAGTCACCGGACAAAAACGAAGGCCACTTGCAATCCTTGCTGCTTGTTGCATGGTGGAGGTGTACGTCTCTAAACAAAGATGGAGGCAACTTGACAACCTTGCTACTTGTTGCGTTCAGGAGGAGTACTTCTCTGTAAGGGTTTTCATGTCACATGCAACTAACGCGCTGGACAGCTCGAAATTTGAGAGCAAGATCATTATCCAAACACCCTCATGGTGCATCAATTTTCTCGCTTGCAGTGCCATAAAGTGACGAGATATTGAGAAGCCAGCATTAGCATTCCGCCTGAGAGCAATCTGTAGAACTACGCCTACAAAGATTCAGATGGTAGTATCGATGGTGTTGACGGATTGTGCGCAATGGTGCGTGGCATAGAAGCTCCTTATAACAGTCAGTGACTCTAGAATGCGGATTGCGTTTGCAGTTTTTAAAGTTTCTTTCCCGATCCTCTACACAATGTCGACTTTTGCGCGCGGCCTACATGTCATCGACACCCAGACGTACCCGTCGCGTCGGCTTTTGGAATCTGGCGGAACATCAGCGCCGGCCACGAGGGCACGCTCGCGAATCCTGTCCATCAAGCCGATCTCTTCGGTCTTCTGCCAGTAGCCCCGGTCGACATACGCCGTCGCCACCACCAGAACCTGGACGAGCACACGAATATTGCGTACGCTTAGTCTCACACTTAGGTACAGTCGCGAGCAAAATCTTGCGTATCAAGTGTGCTGCATTTTTTTTCTTTTTCACAACCTTGCCATTCCGTCTGAAACCAAGAACGCTTGCCAACGTAGCGTTTACTTGACCAGTACAATGTATGAAACCAATTCCAGGCTGCGGAGCTGTGCTTGAATATATTTAAATCTTCTGCTGATGCCGTTGTCTCCAACCTTTTCCTCGCGATTTCACACGACCGAAATAGGGAGCAGCGGTGATGATTGAAAGCGAACTCAGAAAATCGTAAAATTCCGCGTGTGAGCCAGTTTCGCTATCTTACATTTCCTTCTGCTACGCCATTGTGGTCGCATGAAATTAAACGGCTCGGATGTTTTGTGTATTTATCTGCCAACGAATCAACCATATTACTCGTATGTGATGAGGAATTAATACGTCTGGCATACGCACTAGGGCTACTACACAACCACTGCGTAAGGTTCATTCACCCATCCTATTGTCACGTAAACGTGAGGGTGAAGAAAGCAGCAAAACCACGAATGACGAAACCAGCGTTTTATTGCGCCAACTTTTGCGCTCAAAAACAGGCTATCCTCAGAAAACAACGACAGCGGCACAGTCGGCGATCGTCGAAGGTCGGATCAGCGGGTCAAGCGCGTCGGCTTTTGCACATGAGTCATGGACGGTTCCAGTTGGCTCAATGGTGCTCGCGTGTGTTCCCGAAAATACTTCACAATTCGCATCGCGCGTACATGCAGATCAGATTACACAAGGATCGTTGACAACAGACAGTGGATAGAACCATCAATAACAATCGAGAAACTTCCTATATATGCAGGCGTGGCCTGCGCTAAGCGATATCATTTGTTATACGGCGAAACGCGGTCACCCGATAAGATAACAAGTACATGTGTCAATACCCCCTCCCCCTTAAAAAGCATCGTTGCGATGCTGCAAACAAAAGAAACTGATAAACAAAAACACTCATAGTAAAGAAACAGGAAAATAACGAAGTTCGTCAGCGTGCGTAAAAGGGCTTATGACGTGCAACGTGGGCCACTTCAGATCGTGCATGGCGCCGTTGTGATTGCGAAATGCCGTCTGACACGACCTCATAGTCAAGTGGCCAATAAGTAGGATTATCTTGTAGGGTCCGAAGTACAGTCGCAATAGTTTCTCACTGAGTCCTCGTCGGCGTATCAGGGTCCAAAGCCAAACACGGTCATCGGGCTGGTATTTCTCGTAGTGTCGTCGTAGATTGTAGTGTGGGCTGTCCGTCCTCTGCTGGTTCATGATGCGCAGGCGGGCGAGCTGTCGGGCTTCCTCTGCGCACTGGAGATGGGCGGCGACGTTGACATTCTCTTCGTCGTTGACGTGCGGCAGCATGGTGTCGAAAGTCGTCGTAGTGATCTTGCCGTAAACCAGCTTGAACGGCATCATCTACATTGTTTCTTGCACGGCCGTCTTATAGGCGAAGGTTACGTACGGCAGGACGGCATCCCGCGCTTTTTGTTCGACGTAGACGTACATTGCAAGCATGTCGGCAAGGGTCTTGTTCAGCCGCTCCATGAGACCATTAGTCTGCGGGTGGTAGGCAGATGTCCTCCGGTGGCTTGTCTGGATGTATTCAAAGGTGGTTTGGGTGAACTCTGCAGTGAAAGCTGTTCCTCTCTCGGTGATGAGGACTTCTGGGGCACCATGTCGCAGCAGGATGTTATTGGCGGAGGATTTAGTGACTTCGTTCGAACTACCTCTAGGAAAAGCTTAGCTTTTGGCGTAGCAGGTAAGGTAGTCGGTTGCCACGATGATCCACTTATTTCCCAATGCCGATGCCAGAAAAGGCCCCAACACATCCATCCCGATCTGCTGAAACGATCGCCAAAGAGGCTCAATCGGCTGTGACATTCGCGCTGGGCTTGTCGGCGTTTTGCCTCGCTGACAGTCTCGGCACATCATAACCTTATGGGCGAAGTGAGCATTCATGCGCGGCTAGTAGTACTTTTCTTGAATCCTCGAAAGCGTATGGCAAAGCTCGAGATGCCCGGCTGTCTCGCATCTTGCAGGACATGCCGGACGTCTGACCGGAGCGCAACGGGGACGAGAACCTAGTTTCCCGCGGGCTGGCGATAATTTCTTCTGCACCAGGGCCGGTATTCAGTAACGCTCCGGTATGTGAAGAATTCGATTTGCGAGCAGCGTTTGGTCGCCGCCTGGGAGACAACATCACCTCGGGGTACGCATGCATATTATGGTGACGTCACGCACATGTCAGTCATGCGAAAACGAAATTTGTAGTCTGCTACGAAGCGAAGTGGCACGATCCACGATCGTGCCACTTTCACGAAGCACGATCTTGGCTGGGATCCCAAGCGCCATGTGCCGTGCGCAGAGCCTGTGCGTGCCGTGTGCACGAGCGAGATCGGCGTTCCCAGCAACACGGCGTCGATAGTGGCTCCGGTAGCACCCGTGTTAGTGCTTTTAGCAGGTGTCCGTGCCAGACAATGACAACCTCGACATCAACAAGGCGCATTTGGGATGAGAGAAGAATAATTCAGGAGGCAATTCAGGCTCTCTAAAGGGACAGTGCGCCTCCCGTGCGAGAAGCTTGAGATAGTTTGGGGGCCGCAACGCACTAGCGGCATTGATGCTGTCGCCAAAGTGCTGTGCGCATTGCAATGTTGTGCGATAGGAAGTTTCCAACAGTGCGTGGCCAACGAGCAAACCTTTGGCCTGTCCCAGCCCTCAGTCAGCCGCATATGTTCTTATTATTTTTTATTTTTGCCGAAGCCATAACAACGGTCGCCAAAGAAAACGGGTGGGTGAAATTTCCAATGAAGAGATATCAAAAGGCGGTGGTCAAGCAACGGTCCTTCGAAAATGGCAAGCCAGCGCACAACGTCCGAACTAGCGGCTTAACTGGTTCAACCACAGTAAACAAAATAGGCTAAATGATTCACCGCCAGTATGTCGCACACACATTTTATAATAAAAAACATAAACCTCATCATTAACAACAAATAATTTTTTTCCCGAAGAACCTTTTATAATGTGTTATATTTTCCCTTGCTTTGTGACGTTCACGTCCAGAAATAAACCTCCGCTTCGACTGGCCTCTATCTTTGCTATCGTTTTCATTATGTCAGCGAACCGCCCAAACGTGACGCCACTACCAAATTGAGTTCTTCGAATACCGAAGCGTTACAGAATACGGCCCAGGACGACGTTTCCTAAGAAAAAGTGACAGTGAAGAAAACAGCAAAACTTGCGAATGACGCAACTAGCGGTTTATTGGGGAAAACAGGCTACACTCAAACAAAAACGATATATCGACGAACACCCTCAGCGATCGCCTAGAATCTGATCAGCGGGTCAAGTGCGTCGGCTTTTACGCATGAGTCATCGAAGGTTCCAGATTTATCACTGGTGGCTGCGTGTCTTCCAGAAAGAACTGCACAATTGGCGTCGCACATACACGCAATCACATAATACAAGTTGCGGTGACAACAGATAGCGGAAAGCACCATCGATAACATTCGAGAAACTTGTGATACATGCAGGCGCGTCCTGCGCCGGGCGATAGCATTTGTTGCACGGTGAAACGCGATCACCCGATAAAGTACAAGTGTCAATATTCATAAGATCTCAGCGTGCCCTCATTAAAAACAGAAACATGTTTTGACACCCTATTTACTGCCACCTTATCGCAAGCTTATCGGTATTTCACAAGTACTGCGTCGGTTCACTTTACAGCGTGCTTTAACCTACTACGACGCTAATGTAAGTCGCTCGGCACCAGCGATCAACTAAATGCTGCTCGCTCAAGTGCACGGATTTCTCCTTGTGGCCATTTTTTTTGTGTGTGCACAACAAGAAGACTGAAACAGCCATCCATACCACTATAGTTGCGATCACCCATTCATCTGCCTTACCGGCCGAAATAAGTGTTTCGTGTAAATACCATCGTCAACAAAGCCGTTTTCCATTTCTTCTGTTCCAATCCATTGCGCCCCCCCCCCCTGAAGGGCGTCTTGTAGCAAATAAAGAGAAGGCGATAAGGCACCTGTTTCCATTTATTCACACTGATAATTGATCCCACATTATATACGCATTCTTATTATTGTAACCACTATGCGATCAGAATTGTTGGCATGCGTTTAACACTGTACCTAGCCGCCATAGTCTCTAGGCGCAGATGAAGTTGCACAGTATTGCACGGGTTCCTAGTTTGGGCAACGATCAAAACTAATTCCATTCCGTTGCAGCTTTGGTGTATTTAACGTTAAGGTTTAGATTTAACAACATCACCAGCTGCCACATCCGAAACGCGATAGCTTTCCCGAGAAAGACCATCGCGCCAGCGGCGTTCATTTGCATGGTATTCACGCTTCCTCGATTACCGCGCCGGACACGTTTAATTAGTCCTCGCTGGATGGTTCATACAAGATTAGACTTGTATGTCCTGCAAGCTAGAAGCACTTCTGAATCTAGCGGCATGTTGTCTCGTTGCTGACGCACGACGATTGGCCGTCGGCGTATTATGACGACACACAGGGCGCGTTCACACGCCATTCCCGGCAAACGCACGCTTGTGTACTCGCAGAGCGATTTCCACGTACGCAGAAATCTATGAATGCGCACCAAGAATGTTTCTCCGTTCCTAATAAAAAAAAAAATTGGAGGACGCTTAAGCTTCGCCTTCAAGAGTGGAACGGGATAGCGTTATCGCGCCCCGTTCGCACCGCCTACTCAAACGCGCTACGCCAGCCAAACGTCGCGATCGGCACAGATAGCCGGGCCCCGGCGCGCCATGAAGGCGGACGCGGTCATGGGGCGAGTGGTGCGCCACGTGTCGGGGCAGCGCCGTACATTGCTAGGAGGGGGCCTTCTGTGTTTGTCGCAAGATGGCTCTGCGTGTGCGCAGAGCGCAGAAGAAACTGTGGGGGTTCCACTCTGCGTGCGGCTAGGGCTGAAGGCGAGCTCCGGATCTAGCCCCACGCAGTCGCTTTGTGTTGCTCCCCATACCGTAGCGCGGGAATCGCGGCTACGTCGGGTTCGAACGAATAAGGCAACCAGCGGCGTCAACTGTAAGAACGTTTATTGCTACCGGCAATAAAGAACACTGGCAGAGGGATGTCCTCTCTGTAATAGTAATAAATAGGCTGGCCTCTTTGCCTGGGATAGTCAGGCAACGTGGTTCCCTCACGGGTTGCGGCAGGTACTCCAGTCTGGCACGTTAGGGGTCCGGCCTCAGAGAGCCAGCGTCTCTCCCGGTCGCGCTGTTTTGTACCTTTTTACCTGGGCGAGGGGAATGTCCTCCTCACCCGTAAGCTACTCGCCCGCGAGTGAGGAAGGAAGGGCGCGCGCGCGTCGCGAGAACGAGGGAGAATCCGGAGAGGGCATAGTGCGCCTCTCCCCTGTCTATGCCGGCGCTCGACGCGACGGCGCAGGGGAAGATGGGCGCGTGTGCTCCCCACAAAACATAGCGGAAACGTACTTCCCTACTCGTGAAACTGCGACTTCTGTAAGCTACATGGTCATAATTACCGATATATACCGCAGTACAACTTTCTACGGCAAGTTTCTAAGGCAACACCGCATTCACTAGAGGTGATTTTGTCCCATTTCGAAGGAAAGAGTTCGTGATTGAGTGGTAGCGTCTCCGTCTCACACTTCGGATACCCTGGTTCGATTCCCACCAGGCCATCTTGCAAGATGCTTTTTATTTATGAAGTGCCTTCTGGGATTTATCGCTCATGGCCAACGCCGCTCACGCCGACACCGACGACACCGGCTTTTCTGCGACAGGAGCTCCTTAACTCTGTCGCGTTAAAAATGTAGAGCCTACGCACTGTGGGAATCGATGTAAGCAAAGTCTCTGCGCTGCCTGTGTTCACTGACATGTGGCCGTGATTTTGATGGCATGCGACAGTTGTGGTTAGACGTTAAACGTTGCATTGCGTGCACCACTTGCTTTTGTCTCCATAGGATACAGTGCACAGCAAGACGTGTTTGCTCGAGGCGTTGTTGTGGGCCATTGTCTTTAGTTCCGAGAATATTAGCACTACCATTTTCTCACACGGCGCATAGAATCGGCGCATCAAATTATTTCTATCTATGAAAGAGATAGAAATAATTTTTATTGGAGCCTTAGGAGAAATAGCTGCCATTACCTGTGCCCAACAAACCAGTGTAGGCTGGCTCCACGGGCTTTCGTCAAGCAGCATGGCCTTCCAGTATTGCAGGGTTGGGACATCGTGGATGAAGTGTGGATTTGTTGGATCGCCACTGCGTATTGTCGCATTCACGTCACGGTGCAGTTTTGCGTCTGCATGACCTGCGTCTGTAGTCCGTATGGGCAAACTTGCACTTTTTTTATTTTTAAGAAAGGAAATTTTCAGAAAAAAATATATATAGTTTGTCCAGAATTATCGCGATGTCTCTAAAGAGAATTTATTTTATTGAAGAGACCCCAAAGGAATCTGTCTTTCTAAGAACGCATTTCGCTTCTCGCGCTATCTTGGCAAGGCTGTTATTCACACGTTTCGTAAAGGCGTTGGCACAGGCACGTACCCAGGCGGGGCCCGGGGAGGCCCGCCCCCCCCCCCCCGCAATCAAATGGCATACCCCCCCCCCTCCCCACCCACGCCACCACTCCTCACACATTCCTAAAGCGCCGCCAGATCAATGTTGAGACATCGCAGCTGTTCATCAGTCAGCATTATGCTGCCTTTTTCACTCCTTTTAGATGGCGGTAGTTATCGCCATGTCTTGTAATGTGAAGGACAGTTTTCTCATAGATTCCGCACCTGCGCGATTAACTCGAGATGCGTTCAGTTGTCACCATCTATTCAACAGTCACGCGCATAGCTGGTGCTTTTGTTAGTTCAACTTTCTTTGTTCAGGCTGATCCTGGGACCAGGAGAGGGATGCGGCTGTTACACAGCTGGTCTGTACTCTCATGGAACGAGTTGCGGCCGCGGAGAAAACGCCAACTGCGTTTAGCTTTTCCCTTTGCTTCATTATTTCCTTGAGTTACGGCTCGCCGCGACGCTGGCAGATGCCCGGAACCATATACACGTGATATGGGTTAGATAAGGTGGGAAATAAAATAATGTGAATGAACGTCCATCATGAAACCCTGCAATAACCCTTAAGCCCATAAGCAAGATGACTGTCGCCCGTTACCTCGTCTGTTTTTTCCTAACTGTATAGCACTTTTCGTGCAAAATTGGCAACTGGAAACAAAAATCGCAAGGAGTTGAGAAATTAAGTGATCTACTAAGGGAGAGAGCCAAGGCAACAACCAAACTGCAAGCAAAAGCGAATAATAAAAAATGTAACCGTTGTTTATGAGAATATTTATGGATCAACATCTTTTTATTCAAAAAGGAAGTAGAGAAAAAACGCCACCGGAAGTGGAGAACAATTGTTTTGAACGACGCTTCTACAGTTATCGGTCGAACCGTTATCGGTAAACCCCTCATGTAATGTCCCGCCAGGGACCCTTGAGGTTCAAATAAATAAATAAATAAATAAACCACCTCACGTAGCCACTTCTCTGCTGTGCTTATGTGGGTGTTTTTCTAACCTTTCGCGGTGAGCGCAGTACATATAGAATCGCAGAGTCCTGCGCTCTACGCGGTTGTATGAGACTAGCAGCCGCACAGCGCTACGCAATTCGCGGAACTCTCAAAACTGATGAACAAGGCGAAAATAACTGATATTCGAAACTATAACATGAGAAAGACTGAAGAAGCCGTAAAAAAATGAACGCAGCCTGAAATCAGTAAAAAAGAAACCCGGCATAGGACAAACCATGATGTATGCACAAAAAGATAAGAAGGATAATATCATCAGCAATCTCGAAGATATAGTAAAAGCAGCGGAAAAAGTCTAAGCCGACCTGTATACAGTATCCAGAGGAGTCACGATAGTTCACTTAGAAACAGTAATGAACAGGATACAGAAACTCTCCTATATCTAGCGATGAGGTCAGAAGGGCCCTGCAAGACATGAAACGATGAAGAGCGGGAGGATAACGTGGGATAACAGTCGATTTAATCAAAGATGGAGGAGACATAATGCTTGGAAAACTGGCGGCTCTTTATAAGAAGTGTCTATCGACTGCAAGGGTCCCAGAAAACTGGAAGAATGCAGACATTATACTGATTCCCAAAAAAAGGAGACGTTAAATAATTGAACAATTATGGGACCATTAGCTTGCTGCCAGTATTATATAAAATATTTACCAAAATAATCTCCAATAGAATAAGGTTTACACTGGATTTTGTCAACCAAGGGAACCGGCTGGCTTCAGGAAGAGATACTTTACAATGGATCACATCCATGTCTTCAATCAGGTTATCGCGAAATCTGCAGAGTACAATAAGCCTCTCTATGTGGCTTATATAGATTACGAAAAGGCATTTGATTCAGTAGAGATACCAGCAATCGCAGAAGCACTACGTAATCAAGGAGTACAGAACGCTTACGTAAAAATCTTGGAAAATATTGCTACATGCGTGAGGTTTTTGTTTGAACGAGGCGCGTGGGCGCCATCATTCCAGAAAAGAGGAGGAAGAACGAACTGGGCTCGCGCTGTGAATCTAACCGGTCAGCGCATCAACCGTTGTAAATATAATCTGTAAATAGTTTCCCGTCTTACTGACTCGTCTTTCGCGTTAGAATATCTACAGAGGTTCTACAGGTACCTTAATTCTACACAAGAAAAGCAGAGAGATACCTATAGAGAAAGGGGTCAGGCAGGGAGACACAATTTCTCCAAAGCTATTTTCTGCGTGTTCAGAAGAATTCAACCTATTAAAGTGGGAAGGCTTAGGAGTAAAGATCGATGGCAAACATCTCAGCAACCTTTGGTTTGCCGATGACATTGTTTTATTCAACAACAATGCAGACGAGTTACAACAAATTATTGGAGACCTTCACAGAGAGAGTGTAAGAGTGGGGTTGAATATTATTATGCAGAAGATTAAGATAATGATAAATAGCCGGGCAAAGGAACAAGAGATCAGGATGGCGAGTCGGCCACTAGAGACTGTGAAGGAGTACGTTTATCTAGGTCAAATAATCAGACGGAAGTCTGATCATGAGAAGGAAATTCACAGAAGAATAAAAATAGGTTGGATTGCATACGGCAGACATTGCCAGCTCCTGACTGGAAGCTTACCATTATTATTGAAAAGTAAGGTGTGCAATCAGTGCATTTTGCCAGTGCAATATGTCCAGTGCCAATGCATTCGCCAGTGCATTTCCCAGTGCATTTTGCCAGTGCATATGGGGCAGAGACTTGAAAGCAAGTTAAGGACCACCCAAAGAGCGATCGAACGAAGATTGCTAGGCATAACGTTAAGAGAGAAAGAGAGTGGTTTGGATCATAGAGCGAACGGGTATACACGATATTCCAATTGACATCAAGAGGAAAAAATGTAGCTGGGCAGGTCATGTAATGCGCCACTTAGATAACCGTCGGACCATTAGGGTTACAGAATGGGTACCAAGAGAAGGGAAACGCAATCGAGGACGACAAAACACTAGGTGGAGCGATGAAATTAGGAAATTCGCGGGCGCTAGTTGGAATCGGCTGGCGCAGGACAGGGGTAATTCGAGATTGCAGGGAGAGGCCTTCGTCCTGCAGTGGACATTAAACATGATGATGATGATGATGACGACGACGACGATGATGATGATGATGATGGAGGTGGTGCCCCCCCCCCCCGAAAAAAAATCCTGGATACGTGCCTGCATTGGCATTATGTATTCTCTTTCTCCTCTTTCTACCATTCTACATTCCTTCTGGGCTCTTGCGCGTGAATGCAAATGTAATCCCTGCAACTTCTACAATGCTTTTGCGAAGGAAGCGGGGAGGAAGGGGCTCAGGCGCAATTCCAGCTTTCCAGAGGGCCTTGTGGCGACGATCGCGAAGTTCATTGGACAAATCTCAAAGTTCCCTCTCCCGCGCCGCTGCCATATGCCTTACACACGCCCTACACCAAATCGGCGTGCAAGACAGCAGCAGCAGCAGCAGACATTCCGGTGGAAGAGGCGAAGAAAACATCGCTTTAAATCGCGGTACAACCACATCGACTCACACAACGCCCATTGTGCTCCCACGCAGCCGACAGGCGCAGGATTCTTAACGCCCATTCACACCGATTTTCGACTTCCGACTGTCGGCGACAGTATTTTCCGTCCTGTCAGCGCCCCTCTCATGCTGCACCGACGCCAACAGACTGCAAGTCAGACGCTGATGTCCTTGTTGGAGGAGCGTCGGCAGTAACGGTATTTTCGGCTGAAGAGACCATTCCCGCCGACGCTCCAAGGACAAGGCTCTCAGCGAGCAGGGTCACTTCGGCGGAGGGGCTGGCGATGGCCTTTCACACTGCAACATGGAGGAAGAAAAACAACATTTTATTGACTCTGATATGGGTGGTGTATATTGGTGGAGCCCCTATTCCAGGGCCCCACTGGCTTCTGCGGCTCGTGGGGCCAGGTCGAGAGTCGCCAGCTGGCTTCCCAAGTCAACATCGGCGAATCGCGCCTCCCACGATCAGTTAGCGAGTGAGTCCGTAATTAGCGACGAGACAGCTTGTGTCGGGCGCCTTGGGCATTCGTATGTGATGTGCTGGATTGTATGTATATCTTCACACCAGGTACAGTTGTCTTTGTGTCCGTCGGGGCACATCTTGTGTAGCCTAGGCAAGTTAGAAAAGGTGTTCGTCTGTAGTCAGCGCCGGTGCCATGCCTGCGCCCTGTTGAGCTTGGCTTGGGGACGAGCCTTTCTTCGTAGGCCGAGTCTTTGCCTCTCCCGTATTTCTCGCGGCGTGCCAGGTATGGGGGTCCGTTAGGGCGGATTGATTCGCGGCTCGGCCTGTCATATATAGAGCCAGGCGGTCCACCCTTTTGTTGCCGTCCTCTCCGGCTTGTGCCGGGCACCAGGTGATCCCATGGTCTTGCGTTAGCCTTGGTCCCAGAATGGACATGACGCAGGCCAGCAAAACCCCCCGTAGGTATAGTCGGCTTGCGTCCTGAGAGTCCGTTAGTACGTGAGTCGATCGGCCGTTTCGTTCGGCGGCTCGCACGGCTAGGGCAATGGCGGCGGCCTCCGCCGTTGCGTTGTTCGAGGTCTGCAAGGACGCAGCCGCGACCACGCGTGCCCTATTTGTCGCGACCGCAAAGAAAGCGGGGGTCCGTGTTGTTGTACGGGGTAGAGATGGGTCCGCGAAATACATGTCCGGGTGGTGCTGGCTTTGTAGCATGGCTGTCTCCCCGGCTCCTCTTCGTCTTGTGTGGTATGTCGGATACATGTTGCGTAGAATGGGATCCACATGTAGCCGTGTTCGCAGAGCAAGTGGTGTCAGTTCGTCTGGTCTCCACAAAATTGCGACGCCACGGGGTAGTACTAGCGTCTTGATAGACAACGTCCCTGGGGCGTCGCGTTAAGGCGCTCTCACTGGGCGATGATCATGGCAGCGGCGAACTCTTCATATGTTTTGGTCAGCCCTGGCTCCCGTAGGCGCTCCGTGTTAGTGCTCGCCGGAAGGCCGTGCGCCGCTTTCGAGCCAATTCGAATCAGTTTGACCACTCAGCTGGTCTCGCTGCGGCACGTGGCTTGGAAGGACAGTGCGTAAGTGATGCGGCTAATGACGAAGGCTTGCACCAATCGCAAGTTGTCCGCCTCCGTCATTTCCTCTTTGCCGTGCACGATTCTGTTAATAAGTCCAGTTATACTGCATACCGTGCGCTTGAGTTTGGAGAACGTGATGGAGACACAGCCTGTTTCTTGTACGTGCATCCCAAGAATCTGCATATTTACTGTCCTCTTTATGGGTTCCCGATCGACAAAGAATTGTAAAGTCGGTGCTCTGTTCGCTTGTGTATTCTTGGGTATAATGAGTAGGTATGCCGACTTGCCCGGTGCGCATTTCATGCCTGCTTGATTTGTTAAGGCCTGCACCTCATCAATGGCTCTTTGCAGGATGTCTTGCCGGTCGCCGTACGAGCCTCGCGTGGCCCCTAGCGTGATGTCATCCACGTATATGGTACACCCGAGATCTCGGTGCTCCTACAGTTGTTGTATTTTGCGTAGGCGGATGTTGAATAGGAGCGGTGATAGTATAAAACCTAGAGGGGTGCCTCATCCCGGTAGGTCTATGGAAGTGAGCGTGTCCTACCTATCCCATTATCGGAGGTGTGGTTGCTCAAGAAGTCTTGCACGCAGCCATATATTCTATCACATCTTACGTCCTCGAGCCCCTCAAGAATTGTGGAGTGCGAGGTGGTGTAAAAAGCTTTTTCAATGTTTAGTGCGAGCAAGATCCTATCTCGACTTCCTGATGGAGTGTCGAGGACGTCGTCTTTCAGCAGTAGGAAGACGTGTTGGGCCGATACCGCGCTCTCGAAGCCAAACATTGTGGCCGGAAGCAGGTCGTTTTGATGTATGTGTCGCCCGAGTCTGGTGAGGACAATTCGTTCGAAAAGCTTGCCCAGATAGGATGTTAGCGAGATGGGTCGTAGTTCTTGCGGTTTCCCCGGCTTCTGTATTAGAATAACGTTTGCCGTTTTCCATTCCGAGGGTAGTCGGCCGTAGGTTTCCATACCGTGTCATTAACTAAATCGGTTAGCTGTTGGATGGCCGACTTGCTCAGGTTTCTCAGCATCGCATTGGTAATACGATTGGGGCCCGTTGCCGCGTTCTTCTTAAATGCCTGAGCGGCAGCGTAAAGTTCTGCGAAGCTGATAGGGGCGTCTAGATTTTCGTTATCTTGGACGTGATAGTTTCTGAGGCTAGGTGATGGTGTGTGTGCTTCGGTGTAAGCTTCCTTTGGTTGTTGGAGGAGGTCGTTTTCCGTGCCTGGGTATTCTCTGACCAGTTTCTTCATGACGTTATTCGCTTGTGTACGTGGGCTAGATGGGTCCAGCATGCAACGAAGGATAGCCCAGGTTTTCTTGGTGCTCAGGGTGCCTCGCAGGGAGTAGGAAAAACTTCGCCAGTTGTTGCTAACGAGCTCTGCGGCGTAGACGTTGGCTTTTTCTTCCCTTCGGTCTATCCAGAGTCGGAGTTCACGGTTGCGTCTCTGTCGCTTCCAACGCTTTCATAGACTTCTGCGGGCCTCCCATAGGTGTGCCAGGTGGTTGTCCACTGCCCGGCGTTTCCGGTGTTGTCTGATACTCTTTCGTGGTGGCATCGTATATTTCTTTAAGTGCTCCATTCTCCTGCAGATGTTCGCGTTGAATGGACTGTCTGCTCTTTCTCTGTGTAATTTTTCCAGTGAATGAGTTTGGCGGTCCCCAGGGATTGGTGTACTTTTGCCGTGTCGCAAGTTACACTTGTAATGGTCGCTGCCAAGGGTCTCGTCCAGGTAGCTCCAGGTGACTCCTCTGTCGTCATTGACAAACGTTAGATCAGGTGTGGTATCACGATTCACGCTGTTGCCTACCCTGGTGGGGACGCCTGGCAGCGTGATCAGCAAGAGTTCGTTTGTATTGCTCGTGTGTATGTTCGTACGTATATGTATGTATGCATGTCTTGAGAAGGTTGGGCCCCTTCGCTCTGTCTCTCCTGCATCGCCACTCTGAATGCCAGGTGTTGAAATCTCTGAGGAGAAATAACCTATCATGTCGCACGAGTAGGGAGGACACGTGCTTCCGTAACGGTGAGAAGTCGCCGAAGCAGTCGCGTTTCGTGCACGCGATTCTTCCAAAGTTCCATATTTCCTGAAAAAGGTGAAAAGTTTAGCTTTAAATATATAAGAATCGTTTCACAATGTTTGGGGGGAAATAGCCAGAAGGAATTTTCGGGTGAAGAGGGTAGTACAACTCGCGAAGGTGAGTGAGCGGGCGCTGTATCAGTGCATGTCGGAGAAAGAAAAGGCGGGCCGAATGTTGACCCCAAATAAATGTCCTGTCGAAGAGGTCGTGAGCGCAGAAAGCTGGACTACTCTGACCTAACGGTGTTGTGAAGGGTCGTGCACAGCTGTCCTCGGATAAACGAGATCCGCACCGTCGCCAAGCTGAGGCGCCACATTGAAGGGGCAGCGAGCTGCCTTCCGTATCAACTGCAACTATGCATAGGATTTGAAAGAAGCATGGCTTCTGATTCAAAAAGCGGTCTCAGAACGCACTGCTCATCGAAACGACGTACATTGTGCCGTCTCGCCGCCGATACCTGCGCCAGATTGCAGTGTTGCGAAGCCAAGGTAGGCACATTTCTTTCACCGACAAAACGTTGGTGACAGCCGGGCACACGATTAGTCAAGTGTGCGTTAAACAAAGCGTAGATACCCTGCATAAGGAAGGCTGATTTTGACTGTCGGCGGCCCTCCGAAATCCAAATGGCAGAGGAGGGAGGCTTCTTGTGACCCACATCGGGAATGAAAATGCCTTTATTGAAGGTGCAGGTGAAGTGTTTTGCGCAAAGACAAGCTCAGGCTATTATTATGAGGACATGAATGGAGAGCACTATGAAATGTAGTTCACTGAGAAATTACCGCCCCTTCTGCGACCTGGAAGTGTTAGAGTTATGGAAAATGCACCTTATCACTCCGTGAAGCAGGATAAGGTGCCGCGAATGTGTAGCGTCAAAAAGTAAATAGAGTACTGGCTTTCTGCAAGGAGTGTTGCGTATGTCGAGCATATGGTAAAATCTGAGCTCATGAAGCTCATTGAAAACACTAACGTGGGTCGAGACCGATACCGAGTGGACTGCATCGCTGCAGCATCAGGCAACCTCGTTGAGCGCCTGTCACCCTATCACTGCCAACTGTATCCAATAGAGTTCGCACGGGGTGATTCTGGTTTTGTGGCCAAGGAATGCAAGACATTCAAAATGCAAGGAGTGAAGTCGCTGGTATGGAAAGGGAAGCAACAAGTGAGTGCTTAGAAGTGGAAGTGCCTACAGAACGTTCTAGACGAAGACGATTCGATGAACAAAGCAGAGCACATCATTTATGATGTTGGTGAGAGTCTCAATCCAGTAGTCGTGAACCTCGGAGAGGACACAACGAGTAGTGATGGCACAAGCTCCACTGATGAATATGACCTAGAGTGCGAGCTCCTGTGATGGACTTCATCAAGACAGTCTATGCAATCTGTGTGTATTTGGTGCATGTCACGCGGGTCATTTTTAAGTTTTGATAACGTTCCAGACTATACCTGTACGGTGAGGTGTTCCGTTCTGAAGGGCTTTGCAATAGGTTAGCTAGCCGTAGCTCTTTATTTCCTTTTTCTATGGCTTGGTAGCTTTCGAATAAACTTTCTTGCTAACTAAACCAGGGGCGATGATAGGAGGTTGCATGTGCACATTAGGCGTGAGCCTATCTTATAAGCCTCTTCAAACTTTTACATGAAAATTAATTATGTTCACGACATCATGCCAAGTATCAAACATATCTTAATCTGATATTCTATGTTTGGGGTGGTTTTCTTCTCTTGCATATATTCAGTTGGCTGTTTCTTTTCAAATAGAATAGATGCTTGTTGCTGAAAAAGTGCAAGTGTTTTAGTGATAATCTGCAATGAACGAAGTGACGGTTCTCAAACAACTTTTTGTGGAATGAGTAGGCCGCCTTGCATACAACACATACATAATACTAATAACTTTCTCGAAAGAGCCTGCGTATCTTATGTCTATCTTCCTAGGGTGCACATATGAAAACGTATCCTGTCAGGTTTTCATCTCTACATATATTAGACAACTGTCGTATTTTATTCTGTCTCTTTGTGTTCTTTGGCGCTGTGAAGATCATTGCTAAATAAACCTGTTTGTGCATTAAAGGGGCATGCCGAAAACATTTGGCTGCCCGTTTCATAGTGGCTTCGTGATGCATCTGAAATGGCGCAGCGGCGGCATTCCGTTATTTGTATCAGAACTGCGACTGATAATTATGCATGATACCGGCAGAGATATACATGTCCCTGCTTGTGTATTCGTCTGAGAAGTCAAATGTCATAAAATTTGCTTTGGGATCACTTCGGTGAAGCACAAGTTACAGCCGTTCGTTTGGTTCTCCCGTAAAACCCCATGAATTTAGGCTAATGGGAATTCTGAAGCGTTTACAGCTCTACAGTGAACTCAGTAATTACGACAAGTAAATGAAACTCGGCGTAATGTTAGAGTCGTCTTAGTGGGCTCTCGCACAATTATTTTACCGAAGATAGATTAAGAGCTACAAGGCATTTGCGAGAAAATTGGCTTCGCCGCGTAGCGTATTCTGCTAACGGACCACGCCCTGAAGAAATCCCGAGGTGTGAGCCATATACAGTTTCGCTGCAAAATGACTTAATACTCGTAAAGCACAAACAACTTTACAAGAAAATATATATGTTTTGTGGGCTTCTGTCAGAGCAATCGCAGGTCATGGACACCCGGTAAGGAGGCTACATACCGCAAATGAAGAAAACTTCGACTCAACCCGTGCGACACGGTCTACTTCGCGTTAGGCGGCGACGAAATAATCATTTCGAACAAAAATCCGTAAGAACACTTTTGAGCTTCACCAACCCGGATTTGAACTCGCGTGGCTCAGACTCTCACGATCTCGCGGTACGGTCGTTCAACCGATAGGACCATGGCCGAAAGCGAGCGCGAATTAACACGAAGTAAAGAAACTCGCCTTCCTGATTGGTTAAAATTCGGTCAGCTTTCGCAGTGCTACAACCAACTTGCGAAAGATACTATAGTCACCGTCTATGCAATATCCGCCGACACAAAGGCTTCCTGGCAGGCAATGACGTCATGCAGATCCACTGTTAACACGGAGCCAACGCAGGCCGATGAGGCACGCAATCGACGCGCAGACATGTGATCAAATATGGCGGCGCCCACGGCATCGCCGTTAAAAGGATATGTTTGCTGCCGCTCGTTGTTTTAACGCCGTAGCTTTAAGGAGCCTGTGCTGCAGAAAATCCGGTGTCGTTGTCGGCGTCGACAAATTTTTCCGTGAGCGAATATTTGCATATGTGTGTAGGTATACGTAATACCACGCCTTTCTATATGACATCTGGTATATTCGCGTTATATTGCCACACCATTCTATTACTAAAGTTGCTCATACCTTTTCCTACATTCATGACAGTTATTGGTCGGAATGTCTAGAACGACAACCCACAACCAAATGGCATGAAACAAAACAACAGCCGCTGCCTTTTACGTTAAGTGTTCTCATACTTAAATGTTCAAAGTTAGTTAGTTAATTCGGGTTTATTGGCGCAAAGGCGACTAAGGCCATGCTGCGCCAGTCACAGGACAGTATAAGATCTAGTGTTAAGGTAGTTATAGCTGTGTTACCTTAAAGTCGATGTAGATAATTGGTTTCACCTAAAAACTGGAACAGGTTGGTGAATGGCATTAGTGGGTCATCGCCTAATATTAAAGCAGGGTGCAGAGGTATATGTAAGTGATACAAATTTTTGAAATGTTTCCGTCTCTGTGTTTCAGTGTGTGGGCATGATATAATGATGTGGGTTACTGTGAGTGTTTCGTGACAGTTCTCGCATGTTGGTGGACTTTCGTTTCGAAGTAAAAAATTGTGTGTTAGATGCGTGTGTCCAATTCGAAGTCGACATAACATTACCTCATAGAACCGTTCTTGGTGTGTGCATGATTTCCACTCGCGAAGCAGGGGTTTAGTTATATGTAACTTGTTATTTACGCATGAGTTCCAGTCTTGCTGCCATTTTGATGCAAGGGCCTTACGAACCGCTCTGATGCTGTCTTTGTATGGAAGTGTTATGTGTGTGATGCTTTTGTGCGCTGCCATGGATGCGCTTCTATCTGCAGCTTCATTCCCTGCTATCCCAACATGGCTTGGGACCCAGCAGAATCGTATGGTTCCTTCGTATTTCTTGTTAAACACTATGTTTAGGATATCGCCAAGCAGGGGTTCAGACGCGGAGTTTAAGTTAAGGGCTCTTAGGGCACTTAACGAGTCGGTATAAATGATAGCATTCTTCTACTTGTCGGAAGTAATTTTCTTAACTGCCATCCATATAGCATAAACTTCGGCGGTAAAGACTGAAGAAAAATTATTTGTGCGAATGCTATTTTCCCAATTTTTTGTTACGATCCCGACACCTACGTATTCTTGTGTTTTAGAGCCGTCAGTGTAAAATTCTGTGTAATTTTTGTATTTTTCTTGGATAGCTCGGAACTCTTGTATTATATGCTCTTGTGGAATGTCTTTTTTCTTTATATGTGTTAACGTCCAGTCACCCAGCTGTGTAAAATTGCACGACGGGGGCAATCTTGCTGGCCTTTCGGCAACCTGCAGGGCTTCTGGAGGAACATCATAGGTCTGACAATATTGTTCGTGTCTTAAGATGAGTGGCCGAATCATGTTTGGTTTATTTGTGTAGTGTGTTCGTGATTGGCACTGTGTTACGATGTTGTAGCATATATGTTGTGGTGATGACCGAATTCTTAGTACATAGCAAAGTGTAAGTTGTGCTCTGCGGTGCTGTAATGAAGGCTCATTAGCGTCAACGTATAAACTTTGTACAGGCGATGTCCTGTAGGCACCGCTCGCCAGTCGTAGGCCGATTGTGAACCGGATCAAGTCGCTTAATGTAGGACTGCCTAGCTGCTCCATAAACTACACTACCGTAGTCGAGGATGCTACGTACAAGGGACCGGTATATACGTAATAGACATGTTCGGTCAGATCCCCAGTGCTTATGTGATAAGACCTTAAGAATATTTAGCGCTTTATTTGCTTTAATTTTAGTTGCGTTAATGTGGGACAGGAAGTTCAGTTTAGTGTCAAACGTTACGCCTAGAAATTTATAGTGCTCTTTGACGGGCAGCGTTGTACCATGTAAAGTGAGACCTGGAGTGCAGTGTAACCCTCGCTTCTGCGAAAAGAGAACTGTAACAGTTTTGTGTGTTGAGAACCGGAAACCATTTTTATCAGCCCATTGTGTAAGATTATTCATTGTTATTTGTAGTTGTCGTTCGCAGGTGGGTAGGTTTGAGGCGCGGCAAGCTATTTGCAAATCGTCGACATATATTGAGTGCATAACTGATGGTGGGATGACTTTATTTACAGAGTTCATTTTGACTATGAAGAGCGTCGTGCTAAGAATGCAACCTTGTGGAACGCCATTTTCTTGTGTGAATGTACGCGAGAGTATTGTGCCAAGACGTACTTGAAATGTTCGATTTGACATGAAATCGCATAGAGAATTTAGCATCCTTCCGCGAATTCCCATGTCAGCTAGATCTCTCAGAATTCCATATCGCCATGTGGTATCATACGCCTTTTCAAAATCAAAGAAAACAGCAAG
Source organism: Dermacentor albipictus (assembly GCF_038994185.2). Taxonomy (NCBI): domain Eukaryota; kingdom Metazoa; phylum Arthropoda; class Arachnida; order Ixodida; family Ixodidae; genus Dermacentor; species Dermacentor albipictus. Next base: position 94,450,216 of record NC_091827.1, on the reverse strand, counting down.
GCAGTATTGCTTGTGAAGAAACGCATCACGTATTTCATGCTCTAGTCGCACGAGATGGTCAGTGGTGGAGCAGCCCTTTTTGTATCCGCACTGGTGTTTGTCTATTAGGTTTCTTGTTTCTAGGATGAATGTGAGTCTTATGTTTATAATGCTCTCATAAGATTTGGCTAGACAACTTGTTAGTGCAATGGGTCTATAGCTGCTAGGGGATGTAGCGGGTTTACCAGGTTTTAGAAGAGGAACTACTACCGCTTTTTTCCAATCTGTGGGCATTACCCCAGACTCCCATATTTTATTGAAAAATTTAAGAAGTGCCCCTACCGATGCTTGGGATAGGTGTGCCAGCATCGTGTAGTGCACACGGTCAAGACCTGTTGCCGTTTTTTTACCAGCAGAGAGAACTTTGTTCAATTCATGTATTGTGAGGGGTTTATTGTACATTTCAGCTGAAGCCCCAGTGGTAGGCAGCCTCTCTTTCTCAGCCGATTCTTTATATTTTAAAAATGTACTTGAATAGTTTGCTGAGCTGGATATGTTATGAAAGTGTTCACCTAATAAGTTGGCCTGGTCCTGTACTGTTGTTTGTGTGCTTGGACATGTAAGTAGTGGTATAGTGTATGATGAGTACTCTCCTCTAAATTTCCTCACCTGGTCCCACATTCGTTTTGATGTGACTGTACTATTGATTGACGATATGTATTTTTGCCATGATAATTTTTCTGCATTTCTTCGAATATATCGCGCTTTGGCTTTGGCCTGTTTGAAATTTAGAAGATTGTTATAAGTGGGGTACCTTCGTAGGATTCCCCAGGCCTTATTTTGTTCTTTTTTGGCTTTTGTACATTCGCTTGTCCACCAAGGATTTAGCTTTTTGCGCACAATACCGGAAGACTGCGGTATCGCCATTTCTGCCTCTGTGATTATGACTTCAGTGATTTTTTTATTAAGTTCATCAATACTGAGCTCTGGCGAAAAGACATCTTCCAGTTTCACGTTCTGCATAAAAACCTGCCAGTCAGCGAGCTGTAATTTCCATCGGCGTGGTCTAGTTAGTAGGGTTTGTGGTGATGATAGGTGTTGGATGAGTGCGGGTAAATGGTCGCTACCATATGATGTGTCGAGAGCTTCCCATTTAAAATCAGTGAAAAGAGAGGGTGAACAAAAAGCTAAATCTAAATAACTAAAAGTGCGTGAAGTCGGTGAGGAATAAGTCGGCGCACCTGAGTTTAAAAGACAGATATCGTTTGACAGAATAAAATCTTCAACGAGTTGCCCTCTTTGGTCAGTTTTGACACTGCCCCAAAGAGTACAATGAGCGTTAAAATCTCCTACCAAGACAAATGGCTCCGGTAACTGATCTGTTAGATTTTCTAAGTCTTTGATAGTAAAATGTGTGTGGGGTGGAATATATAATGAGCAAATGGTGATTGTTTTGTAGGATAGAATGGTGACAGCTACGGCCTCTAAAGATGTATTTAATGAGACATTACGGGTAGGAGTGCCGCCCTGCACGACTATAGCCACTCCACCTGACAACCGGTGGGAACAATCGCGGTCCTTTCGGACAACGGTGAAGCCTTTAAGGAATCGAGTGTGTTTAGGGCCTAAGTTTGTTTCCTGTAGGCAAAATGCGACTGGCGAAAAGTTATTTGTTATGTCTTTTATGTCACCTAAATTGCGAATCAGTCCTCTACAATTCCAATGCACGATAAAAGCCATAGTGGTAGAATTGAGAATGGTAATTTAGATATATGTGCTAAGTAACTGTAGGTGACATTTGTTAGTGGGAATGTACTATTGGAAGAACGGTAACGATTCAGGTTACCGGTCCCTTTGTTCGCGTAGTTATTGTGAGCTTGTCTTTCTTAGTGCGCTCCAGAGAGCGCTGATGTTTTGGCGTCGATGACGCCGGAGTTTTGGTGTCGACATCCATGACCTTCTCCGAGGCGCTGGATGATCGAGAACCGGGCGCTGAGACGCGCGTCTCAGGCCTGGGAGTTCGATTTAGCCTGGGGCCCTGTGGGACCGGGGTCTGCAGGCCCGTCTGTGATGATGATGATGATGGAGCAGCACTGGCTGCTGCCACCAAGGGGACGGATGGAGTTACTACTGGGCCACTGACTGCGGTCCCTGTAGACTCCGTAGACCACTGCGGTGCTGTCCCCTGCCGCACCGCACTGGCGTAGGTTGTTAGAGGTAGGTGTGCTAGTTTTTTTCTTGCTTCATAAAAGGAAATCTTCTCTTTCACTGTGATTGCAATTATTTCTTTCTCTTTCTTCCAGCAAGGACAAGATCGTGAATATGCTGGATGCTCTCCTTTACAGTTTGTACAGTGTGGAGCAGCGTTGCAGTTCTCCGATTGATGGTCATTGGCACTACACTTTGCACATGTCGATTTACCTCTGCATGATTGCGATGCATGTCCGAATCTCTGACACTTGAAACACCGCCTCGGGTTCGGGATATAGGGTCTTACGTTGATCTTAAGATAGCCTGCATCAAGTGTAGTAGGTACAATGCTGGTGCCAAAGGTAAGTATAACGTGTTTGGTCGGGATTTGTTCGTCATTTCTTCGGAGAGTTATTCTTTGAACCTTGATTACATTTTGTTCTTGGAAACCTTCCAGGAGTTCTTCATCGCTCAGGTTTAGGAAATCTTCTTCTGATATTACGCCTCTGCTTGTGTTAAGCGAACGGTGTGCTGAAATTGTGATTTTGATGTCTCCGACACAGGTGAGATCAGCGAGCTTTTCAACTTGATCTTTGGTTTTCAGTTCAAGGAGGAGGTCCCCACTTGACATCTTTGAAGCTTTGTATTGTTTTCCGATTTTTTCGATTAGGCATTTTGCTATTAGGAATGGGGATACTTTTCTCATTGGCAGGGATCCTTCACTGTGGATCACATGGTAGCGTGGGAACGTTTCTGCGTTGGTTTTCAAAGTGAAATCAAAGATTGCTTCGGTGCGCCCTCTTTTGTGAGGACGATCTGCAAGTGAGGGGAATGCATTTGCCATGTATTCTTAGAATATTCAGCGGCGATGGTAGCCACCCACCACCGAGCCCAACAAGGGGACGCTACGAGGTTAGGAACATACCTGTAGACGTCAGCTATACAACACCGCTATAACCTAATATATGTACCCAAGGCTGGGTAGATACACACGCTTAACCCTTGCTGCCTGGAAAATGAGAAGAAAATTGAAGTGAGTAGAAGACAGGAAAGATTCAAAGTGAGAGAGAAAGACGAAGAGTGGAGAGGGGGACAGGAAAAGGCAACTACCGATTTCCCCCGGGTGGGTCAGTCCGGGGGTGCCGTCTACGTGAAGCCGAGGCCAAAGGGGTGTGTTGCCTCCGCCGGGGGGCCTTAAAGGTCCGAACACCCAGCATCGGCTCAACCCCCAGGATCCCCTTTTCCCCGGACACGGCTAAGCCACGCACGGTTAAACGCGGGAGGGTCCAACCCTCGTGTGCTCGGGTACGTGGTGTCGCAACACACCAAACGCCTGCTGATGCAGACGCCCCTGCGGGGAAATGTTCAAAGTGCGAAATAGTAGGAGAACCTTGACAGTAATGTAAATTTTTCTGGCGCAGCTGTTGTGGTGGGGGGCATTACCTCCGGGTTAGGCCAAAACTAGAGCTTTGGCCTGTCTCTGCAAGAAAGCTCGCCTTCGTGCATTGTGTTCGCCGCCAGCGTTTCACAGTAAGCATTACATTTACATAAGCCTCAGTGGGCGGGAAGCATGAGAAGCAGTCAGAAATCTTTGAATACTATCGCGTTCCACGCTGAAAGGTGAAGCTTAACCTTTTTCATCACACGTTCATTAAAAGTTTTTTTCATGAAACACAAGGATAGCCACGCAGCGTTGGCCTGAAATACCGAAATGGTGAAAAAATACATTTGCACTGACACTCAGCGTCGTATCACAGAGAGGTAATGTGATATGAGCGGCCACGCTTCCAAAACGCCTTTCTTCCGAAACGCTTCTCCTGCTGATTTCGGTAGCAGGTTCTTGGTTTCCGCGTTGTGTCGCCGTTTCCAGTTTCTTCTGTGCGGGCTCAAGAGCGGTTCATACCGTGTTGCCATGGGCAGAATTAAAATACACTAAACTCGAAAAACCATAATTATTGTCGTATCGGCCTAGAGTGACCGAACCATTACTTCAGGCACGCAGGTGTTGTGCATACCTGCAGGTATGCTCTCCTTTCTGCAAAATTGGTGACGCCTATAGCTCGGTGCAGACTGCTAGAAATGGCTGACCATCATGAATTTCAACTTAGGAAATATGTTTCTAGTTATTTTGAGCGCTGTCATGTATATGTAATAGCGCAGCTACTGTAGCAATCGCGTTGATGGTACGATTTTTTTCTTTGCAGCCGATTTCACGAATACTAGCCAAACGACAGTCTGCAGACTGTTTTGTCTCTGTTGGCGTCATGAAATCCTTTCACGCTGCGCCGACTCGCTGTCGTCGGGTGCGTCGGCCGTGTTGTTAGCCTTATGCGGGAGAATGCCTATCAACGACATAGTTCGGTCGACACTAATCGATCGATCATTGGCGTCGTTATTTGGTCGTTACTTGTCGTCGTCAGTGGCGGATGGGCCTGATATAAACGCTGCTTTTGTGTTAGCGTTGCGATCGGAAAATCATCAGTTGAAAATCTCTGTTGTTCGTGTAAACTTTGTCTGGTGGCAAGGCAACTTGTGACACACACTATAGACGCACTGTGCTTATTTTTCCATTGAAACAATATGTGCTGTTGGGCCCGAGTTAAGAGAGCCAGGATTCAGTGGATTCAGTGTGACAAAAGAGCATGCATTAGACTATGACAACATACACCTATAAATAGTTGTACAGTGCTCGGCGATTGAAACATGACACTCGGACAGTATAGCAGCCGGTGATTCTTGCACCATCGGTGAGCGCTAGGTGATCGCTAAGGGGGCCCAATTGCATCACGATGCATGAAAATGACTCCCGTTTTCATGTGACAAAAACGTGCACCAGCTCAATGTACCCAGCATCCAATGGGGGCCCCAAAAATTGCCAGCCGCCGTGCTCTGTGTCGCATTTCAATCGGTGAGAACTTTACATACATACCTGTACATAGCATTCACAGTAAACCATTTACATCTCTCGCCATATTATAGGTGTTAAGTGATCATTCATCGTTGGATTCCATTGGGAGCGTTGACGAGGAGATACAGAACATGCCTGAGAACTATGGTTAACTATCGGTCAAGAGGCAGATGGCGGAGAGACGATTGTAGATGCACTCTTATATAAAAATGCAAGTACATGTGTAGACAACACATGAAGTTAGAGCACTTCTTGCCTTGCCATGCGAAATCCTCATTTAATGAACTGGACTTGCTGCCCAATGTTAATGTCCATTGTTGAGAGAGCAGTAAACACAACTGTAAAAAATATGTAATTCCTCACTGTACTTTAATCCACTCTCATGATGACGGAACAAATTAGAGACTGTTCCTATGACGACTACACTGATATTTACTGTTCGCTTGGTTCGACAAAATATAATAGTTGACGTTGATCCACTTATACCAACTGTGTATATTGACTTAAGTACTGACTTCGGCCTTTTACACACTGATCGGAGACCGAGGCCGCACAAACACTGCATTTTGCGATCCTCTTGAATTGTGAAATTATACTTACGACCAATTATGATCGTACAATTATGATACAACCTTAACAGTAAATAATGACACAACCGTAACCTTTGTAACAGAATTGAGCGACACTGTAGCGAGGCAGTATACCCCCGGTAATGTTATGTCACATACCGGAGAAGCAACCATTCATTCTATAATACCGAAAAGAACTTGAGAAACGCGTCCCTAGCAGAAACAGTTCTCACTAGTCCAGCACAACTTAGATCATGTAGTTAGCTGCTGAGAATTATAAACACAAGAAAACATTTACAGGTAGCTCTGTGAGAACAGAAGCTACTGAAGGAAGTCTGCATAAGCGCTGTGTGCTATGCAGGGATCCAAAAGTTAATTTACGTGCATAATTGAAAAATAAGCATACACAATACATCTTGCAAAACGCTTGAGATTAATTGGAAATGTTTTGTTGTCAAAAATGTTGGTCTTCACGGTAGTCTTCAATTACTATATACATGGAAAAAGGCACTATACATTTGAAAAACAGCACTCATATGGGCAAAGTCTTGGTTGGGCGTTATGCAACGCTTGAATACAGTGAGGCTTTGGAAAGGAGTCACTTGGTACAAAAGTGGGTGGCACATTGTTTATACCTGACCTTTGACTAGCCCACAACAGAACCACCTGATGATGTTGAATATTATGACACAAGGGCGTCTTTGACCAGAGAGCCCCACTCCAAAAAACACATTTAATTACAAAAGGAGGTGTTCAAGACTCATTTTCCAAGCATATCACACCAGAGATACCCAAAACCAGGCCAGGGCAAAGCGTGTACTCATTGCATAACCGATGGGTAACCGGTGGTATTGGGGATAAAACTCCACACGTCCTGCATGCAAAGCGGAGGCTTAAGCTACTAGGCCAGAGCAGTGCTAACAGAAGAACCTGATGAACACTTTGTGATGTTCTCAGTGCAAGCACGTTTTGAACATTTCACTGAGTAACTTAAGTATGAGAAATGTAACCTTTGAAATACTTTTATGTTAAAAGGACCTCGATGAATAAAGTTCATTACATGCATTGGTGAAAAAAGCCCATAGTCAATACATCTCGTATGGCTCTTCACATTCAACTGGATTGCTTACTTGAAAGAATACAGCACTTAATAGTAGTCTTCAGTATTGTATACACGCAAGAAAGCGTTTAACATTACTCTTGTTCAGACCTCACTACTGACTGGCTCACAGCAGAAACTGCACAACACTTTGCAGTCTTTCGAGTGAAAACACGTTTTGGACATTTCAGTGATAGGTAACGTGACCACGAGTGTAGTACCGTTTGGCGTACCTTTAGACCATGCACCACAATTTCTGGGATAAATATTTTTGGTCTATTTTTATATTACGCCATACGCTTCATAATAACAAGATGGCAATGGTTCCGCCTGACTCTGCCTTCTGGATATGACTAACGTTGATTTGAAGTCCTCAGCAGGAGCACTATGACTGTCTCACTGAGGAGCTCCCAGATTTCAGAGATGGTCGCAGTAGCCTAGTCTGGCTAAGTAATACACAATATTGCACAACAACGAATAAAGGCACGGTGTGCCATCCAACAGTTGCATCACTCACGTCACTGAAGAGTGACCCAAGACGGGCCACTCACGGCACAGTGTGAATCCATGAAGAGGAATGTAGGCGACACATTATGGACAACATTGTGAAGCGAGTTTGTGCTTTCAGGAGTCTTCAGCATGGTTCGCGATGCACAGTAGGTTCAGGATGTGGCATCAGCGAAGTCGTCATGACCTCGTCTCATATGGCCTTGCAGGTCGAGGAGGAAATGAAGTAAGGCATGTGTGTGCTAAGATGCTTGTTCAGCTTGCCACATGTTCACAGTAGCATGTGCAGGGTCTCAAGCAAGCCAAACTAAAGCGCGTGTGTGGTTCGATCGAGATGAAGTAAGACGTGTGTGCTAAGATGCTTGTTCTGCTTGCCAGCCTGTTCACAGTAGCACGTGCAGGGTCTCAAGCAGGCCAAACTAAAGCACGTGTGTGGTTCGATCCCCCGTACTGGCGGGCATCCACCGTTGATACAATTGGTGCACGATATCACGTGGTCTGGTGCTTTCTTTCTCTGGAGTGAAGTTCTAAAATGAGTTCTTAAGCCCTGCGCCTCTCTTGGGTAAAGAAGTAAGGGCCACAAGAGGCTTTAGCCTATAAGGTGGATTTCGGTAAGTTGAGGATTGATGACCCATTGAGAAGTCGAGGAGGTGGCACATAAGAGAGTTCCAGGCAGCAAAAACAGTCAACCGTGACTGGATGCACTATTAGACTGCGGCAAACTGTAACCTGCTCAATGTTGAGTCAATGCGAGTTATAAGTATGTTTGTGAAAACTGCATCAATTCTCTAAAGGTATGTGGTCCGCACCTCCTAGCTGACTTCTTGTGGCCTGGCAACTGCTCTTGCGAGATGCTTAACGTACTCATGCCTTATGCTCAGAGATGTTCAGTTCCGCAACATCTAACATTAACAGGATTAAAAGCTCTACGAAATGGGCTAAATCCATTGTCCAAATGTGCGGCCTGATTCAAAGGGACTATAAAACACTGCACTTAAGAAGAACGTGAGAGCATGTGGCAGGAACCACAGCATTCTGGAAAGCATGCATCAGCCACTGCGTAGTTGTGGTGAAATGTGGCGGAAGACACTGACAGCAGTGAGGACACCTGGGGAGCATGGCTCACCCATCGTGTACTTGAGATGAGACGTCGCAGCGGGCGCAGTTAAGCAGTAGCAGTGAGGACACATTGGGAGCGCGCATCAGCCATCGTGTAGTCGAGTTGAGGCGTGACAGTAGGCACAGTCAAGCAGAAGCAGTGAAGACACCTGGGGAGCATGCGTTAGCCAGTGTAGCCGAGGAGAGACATGGCAATGGACACAGTCAAGCAGCAGCAGTTAGGACACATGGAGAGCGTGCATTAGCCGTCGTGCAGTGGACATGAGACATGTCAGCGGGCACATTGAAACAGTAGTGGTGAGGACACCTGGGGAGTGCCTGTCAGCCATCGTATAGTCGAGGTGAGACGGCAATCGGCACTCAAGCATCAGCTTTGAGGACACCTAGGGAGCGTGCATCAGCGATCACATGCTGGAGATGAGAGGTGGTGATGGGCACAACAAACGAGGTGCAGTGAGGTCAGCCATCGTGTATACAAGGCGAGACATGGCAGCAGGTACAGTCAGGCAGTAGCAGTGAGCACACCTTGGGAGGGTATCAGCCATCATGTAGTCGAGGTGAGATGTGTAAGCACGCACAGTCAAGCAGCAGCAGCAGTGACGACACCTAGGGAGCGTGCATCAGCCATCGTGAAGTATGCCAGCTCAATGCAATGGCCGAATGCCAGAGAGGCGATTAGGACTTATCACTTTCCAAGTTGATGAGGATTGGCTCCATCTTGTTACTAAACTAAACATACAGGGGCTGTGCTGAAGATAATGTCAGTGAATTTATTGTGACGCGACTGTACGTCGGAGCGTGGTGTAACCGGTTGAAGCTGGTAGTGGAGGAACCCAGCTAAGCACCGCTCCATCGCTCGATGTGCTCCGAGCATCGGATACTGTAGGACGGGCCTGTATGTGAGAGTTGTTTTTTATTCTTGTCCATGTGAAAATACGGTGCTCGCTATAACAATATATTGCGATTAAGTATTGCTCCAAGCTTGGCAAGATCGCTGCGCAGGCTGTTACTGGGCTCAAAACTGCTTACAAAGAACGTGGCTTGTCAGATCGGCAAGTATTTCGGTGGCGCAAGGCCTTCTTGGAAGGCCGGAAAGATTTCGACGAGGAGGAACGCGCCGGGCGGCCATCCACGACCACCACGGCTGGCAATGTGACGCGAGTGATGGAATTGTTCAAGTAGACTGATGATTAATTGTTTATTTAATGGCGCACATGTTAAACACTCCCAAACCTCAAGTTCATGAAATTGTTCCAAATGATGTCCGCATGCGGAAGGTGTGCGCTAAAATGGTTCCGAAAGTGCTCACTGACGACCAACAGTCATGCCGGGTTCAAATGTGCCAAGAAAACATCCACATGTACAAACGTGATTGAGAATTTTTGGACATCATTAGAGGTGACGAGACTTGGGTGTTTGAATATGACCCAGAGACCAAAGGGCGATCATCGGAGTGGCACACGCACTCGTCCCCTCGCCAGAAGAAAGCCAGGATGAGCAAATCAAACATCAAGATAATGCTCGCCGTTCTTCTTTTTTTTGACATTCACGGACTGGTTCATCACGAGTTTCTAGAACCTGGAACCACTGTGAAATCCAACTTTTATGTGCAAGTTCTCAAAGAACTAAAACGCAGGTTTCAACGCATACGGCCGGACATCGCAGACAACGTGTAGTTGCATCACGATAATGCGCCGGCCCACAGTGCCTTCATCGTCACCGACTACCTGGTTAAAGCATGTACCAACGACCCCGCAGTCCGCTTACAGCCCGGACTTGGTTCCCCCCGACTTTTTTCTGTTTCTACGCCTCAAAACACCCCTGAAAGGCAAGCATTGTGGGGACAGTAGACGGGACCAAAACAGCTTGCACCGCAGAATTAAAGGTCATTCCGGAGGAGGACCACGGTAACGTATTCGAGAGCAGGAGGTCTAGCCGCAGCCGATGTATCGACGCAAAAGGAGAGTATATTGAAGGTTTTTTAACGTTTGTAACAATAAATTCCGTAAATGATTTTTAATGGCTTTACTGACATTACCTTCAGGACAGACCCTGTATGTTACTAAAAATATCTCCCAGAAGTGTGTTGCAACGCCGTTCACGTGCTGCAGCCCTGGCTAAGTTCTCTGGTTTCACTTTCTCCACTTGAGAAAGGAGAAGGTCGTGAATTTCGACACGTGTACTTGTTTATCTTTTTGGCGTGACCGCTTTTCACCTCCTAACAAACGTTATCGCTCAGCGCTGGATTTCCTCCGCGTATCGGAAGTTTCTCGAATGTTACCGGTGGTTCTATCAGCTATGAATTGTCGCCGAGGCTTCTGTAATATGATTTCATGTGTGACGCGAATTGTGCAGAACTTTCTAGAAGACACGCGGGCACCAGCGATTACTCCGAAGCCTTCGATGACTCATGTAAAAGACAGCGCGCTTCACCGGCAGATGAGATTTCGACGATCGCCGACCGTGTTCGCCGTTGGCGCTGTGCTTTGAGTGTAACCTGCTTTTGTAGGCAAACGTTCGCATAATAAAAGTTAGTTTTCTCATTCGGAGATTTGCCGCTGTATTACTCACTGTAACTACTACGCGACAATATTCTTGATCTTGCACTACGGGTTCATCACTGTCACTCTATTCTTATTGCGTGCCCAAATGAGTCCTCTGGAGTTAAACTCACAGTGATATCGAAGGAGCCTGCATACAACACAGCCAGCACTTCCAGCAGCCCCATCAACCCCACACTTTATAAATTTAGTCTTTGCGGGGTCCAGTGTCAATCATCTGCTTTTTGGTCGTGGCAGCATGGCACTGGATTGCCTTCGAGGCCATCCAGTTATGGATCTCTGACTTCCGCCACGATAGCAGCGGGATTTTGTCCACGCGCCCGAGTGGTTGGACGCATAACCCATGACAATGACGCTTCGTGGCGGCAGCCTATTGAAGACAGAACTAAATCACGTCTTGAAACGGTTGCAGTCCATTTCCTCGCGGTACTCAACTGTTTTCTCTTCCAGCATGATATCCATGCAACCATCAACAAATCCCTCCTCACTACCAACGTGAGTCACTATCAGCCGCTCTCCCTTTCCTGGCGGCTGCTTCAGCCCCGTTGTTAAGCCGCGCAAGTATGCGTGGCGTGATCACGTGGCTGTCTTATCAGCCCAGACCCCACTCACTGTGTGGCCAGCAGTGACCCATGTTTCATCAAGACAGAATATTTCGCGCCCTTTTTTCCTGTACCGTGCAATCTCATAAAGATAATTTTGCTTCTACCGCGACAAGTTTTCGCGCTCAGTGAACAAGGGATTCCTCCTACGTTTCTCGCTCTTGAAGCCGATGTCTAGTAGCAGGCGTTGGAGGGTCCACGGGTGAAGGGTCGGCACATCTTCAGTGTTTCGCAGATGCTAATTGCGCAGCGATCTTCTGCACTGTTGGGATTCCGTTGCGGCGCAAAAATCCGCGAACGAAGTTGCTTAGTGCGGTCAGAGTGAAGCTGTCAACTATTTACAGCATTCATTTCTAGGCTGCTTCCGTCGAAGCATCCGTAGTTCTCCGTCCGTTATTTCGGCAGTGCGTCTGACATCAAAAACTTTGCGTAAGCTCAGGCCGGTTAGTTCGCTCACCCTCTCGAAGATCTGCGTTATCTCAAAGTTAGTTGCTCTTTTCGTAGGTTCATATACACATTCAAGCAAGATTTGCTGAGCTCCACTGTGGAGGGCCTTCCACATACTGCTTCTTTTGAGCAACTGACTCTGTGTCGTTGTAGTAGCCTGGCATGCCTAAGGCGCTCCTCATTACTGCGCAGTGGATAAAGACGAGCTCGATGAAACAGGAACGGCAGATGCATAATCGTCCTCGGCATGAAACGCTTCCGCAGGAGAGCCGTCCATGTTGGAAACTGGAGTATGTCTCAGCCCCGATTCGTTTTGTGCAGACAACTTTTTTGTAATGTAGTATACGATAATAATAATCACTGAATATCAGCGTTTATTTTAAAACGTTGCACTCTTTGCAGTCTTGTCCAGAACTGTGACCATCTGTGCCATTTGCTTCTTGTGAGGATGTGTGGTGCATGCCAGGTACTTACTTTGCAAGCGTTTTATTTGGGTTCAATAAAGAAGTAGGCTTTCACCTTTCCACTGTAGTAGACGAGTAAAAACATACAAAATTACGCGCTTATGACTTCATTTTTCTCATTAACGCGTTATTTAGGCTACAGGGAATGCTTGAAGTACAAGCTATTTGTAGCCTCGCGGAGGAACAGTGGCTAGCGGTTATGAGGGCGTAATCAGAGCTTCACTGCAGAATAAAGTTGTATCCGACTATAACATTGAACTTAGGCTCTATTCGTGCGAAGGGGACAACCGAAACAATACCTGCCAGCTCGTGCAATCTCGAAGGTCATGCCTTCGAAACGGCTGCTTTCCGCAGCTGCCGAAAGGCGGCGACACAATTTCATCGGATCACCTCCGTGGCAATAGTTTGCTTCCTTACAGACGAGGACCACTTTATATTTTTTCCCTAATCACTTGCTGCGAACTTTTATCAACAAGCAAAACGCACGAAATGCAAAATCTATTTTTCTACAACACTTAGCGAAAGACGCACGTCCCCTTAGTATTACAGCGGCAGGCCTGCAGGTGGAAACAGTGGGTAGAGCGTTTTCATCAAGGGGACAGCGAGGCATCGACCAGATAGATATCACGTATGCAAGCTCACTTGTAAGGCGAAGGTCCACACGGTGAAAAGGCGGCGGCGCCCGCTGCACACGGGCCACATCGCCCGCGGCGCCCAGGTGGCCAGGCCACCAGTGGCTGCTTATCTGCTCTTGTTCGCATGCAGTGACGCTTACCCACTACGGAGGATTAGACAAGCAGCAGATTAGTTAACAGTAATGCTCAAGTGCACAACACAACCTGTGAATGAAATTCAGTTTTGCAATTTTACTACAGGAGCGGGTAGTTGCTAGAGCTGTAATTAAAGATACAGGTATTAGAGCAATGTTGGCATGGTAAAAGAATCCCTCCGGTTTAGAAAGATTTCATGACGTTCATCATCATCAACACAGTAAAAAAACCAGGCTGGTTCACCAAAACGGGTTACGATATATTTTTTTTTATCATTTTAAGAGCATTCCTAAGAAGGACTTTGACTTCTACCAATATAAATAAAGATGAAGACACATGTGATGAAAAAACAAGGTGAAAAATGATTGGGCGGCTTATTTTCTACCTTTTCATCTTCAGTTTCACTGACTAGAACAATGCGCAATGTCTTGCCTTTCCACGCTGCTATGCAATGTCACTTGATTCCTGCTTCAGTAGGGGAGACATGTAACTACCTAACGACGAAGAGCGGTTCGAATAAAGCATACACATTAATGCGGCAGAACCCGTCTCATGGCGACTATCAACGGCAATGTGTTATCATTTAATCAATAGAGCGACAGAACGTAAATATACCGTCGGAAATAGTTATGTATCAGGTGGAGGAGGAAGAAAAAAATTATTTTGAAAAGGCATTTGGTACCTTCCACGCCCCCGGGGTCCCCGTACGATCCCACTGCACTGAAACGTTCATGTTTACCGTATACCAGACGCTGGCAGCTCGGATGGCGGTGATGTTCAGCCTTGCGGGGTGCCTGGAGGACAGTGAGATATCCCAGACCGCCCAAGCTTGGAGTGGTGCTGGCCCGCCGGGGGGAGCAGAAGCCGGGCAGGCCAGCAGCATATGGGTCAGGTTTTCATTGGACAGACGACGCAAGAGATGTTGCTCCCTGGTAGTGAAGGAAGAGTTGGGGGAGGGGGTAGGCTGGCTATATTTGCTTCTAGGCGCAAGCATTCGTGATGGAGTGAGCGACGGTACGCCCACGCTTCCTCGAGGAACCCCCAATGAAATGCGCCTGTGGCCGGTTTGTCGACCTTGGGGCTAACGAATTGGCGGCCCCATTGGCGGGCTTTCCCCCGTGCGCGCCCACCCAACTAAACTCAGCGCGGCGGGAGAGGGTTCTGGGTCAGCATGTGTTAGGTGCAAGGGTGAACTCCGCCCCTTGCAAAATTCAGCAGCGCAGGTTTAGAGTCACTGGCGCTCGGCACTGCAGCTGCCAAGAGCTAATGCTATATCGAATTTTGTCGCTTCCTCTGGGTCTTTTCTCGCGGGTAGGTCCTTTATTAATGTAGAGGTGTTCGGCTTGTAAGCATGCCGCTGTGGTTCTGTGTTGATCGCATGCAGCATCTAACCCTATTGCATTTTGTTCATCGCCGTTCCCTTTACGAGCGGTTGCTGCTCTGGCTTTTGTCGCTCGCGGTTCTCCTCGGGGTGCATGTTATGGGTGTGCAGTGCAATGCATAGCCTCTGACGAATTTCCGTGGGAAGGGTTTTAGGGAGTGACGATGAGCAGGGGTGCAAATTTAGAGTTTATAAAGTATATGCCTTCCGGTAGGCGCTCTTGCTTGTCGGAGATATTGCGCCTGTAGTTGTACTTCCGTTGTTTCTTATATGGTGTTATGCACACCTAACTCCGCCAGCCATTCGTTACTAGCGTTTTGGGGTAGACGGAGCGCTGCCTTGGTAGCTTCTCTGGTTACAGAATTCATTGCTTGCGAGTCGGTTACACGGACGGTGAGGTAGGGGGTAGAATACAATACTCTACTTATGGTATACGCTTGTACCACTAGCAGAGTATTTGTTTTCCGCATGCCGTAAGCTTTATTTGTTACATTGCCTATTAGCAGCGTGATAACTGCTAACTTAGGCTTTAAGCGGTTGACCGCTTCAGCATTTCTGTCATCAGTAAGCATCAGCAAAGGTTTCACTGTCGTCGTGGGAGTTCTATTTCCTACCTTCGAAAGGCTGCCTATCCACACACGAGAAGCACGCACAATATGCGTGTAGTTAGCAAAAGCGGTTACTTACCTTTTAAATCGTATGACGCCTTCAAAAATTGCTCTCCAAGTTGCCAGTGCTGCAAAGTTACTCCCAGCATAAGTGCCGTTCCGTAGTGGATGAGCTGAGGCACGCTAATAATACACATGATTTCCTTTGCGTCATCCGCGAAACTTTCCTCATCAACCAGGTACAAAGGAAACGCACTCCACGGCATGACAATCATTGGTCCTAATATGCCTGGCGTGCCACGCATACGGCAAGTTTGCAGCGAGACACTAGCTATCTTCTGGTACTTTGGCACACGGGAACTAAGTCACATTTCATTACAGCAAACACAAAACACGATGAGATAACCACATCGTAACAGGTCGCACGAGCAACCGTCTCGTGAAAACAGAGGAACAGAGCTGATGGGAGGATGTTATGAGCGACCTTATGAAACAGGGTGGTCGTTGACTCTACCTGTTTACTCGTGAAGTTGTTATCGCCTCAGTGATGACTAAAATAATAACAACTACACTATCGTTTTGTGCCTTGTTCCTCTCAGCTACATATATATCTTGAAATACAACAACAACCATCGCACATTCTATATTTTCCGCTATACTTTATCGCAGAAGAAAAGTTCTATGACGTCTTTGCGATCTTCAGTAGCTTCCGCCGCATGCAGGTAGCAAAAGCGTGGCTTTCCAGATCTGTGTACGCAATTCTTAAGAGACCGTCGCTGGAACCTGATTTGAAAGATTTGGTGTTCGCTCAGCTGTTTTGAAGCGCATCCACGTCGCCTTGAGCTAGTGCTCGTGCTACCTGCGCCGTCACTTGGTTTAAATATATTGTTGCTATCGCCCATCTCTACTATAGCCTTAGAATTTGTTGACACGACCTCCGAGGAACACACGTGCAGTGTACAATGTTTCCGCGTGCGTTGTAACAATTTCATTCGGAAAGCACCAAATCTATTCATCGCTCGTGTGGCGCAGGGTACACCTGTGTCGTCCGCACTGCTTGTGTGTTGGTGCGTTGAACGTGCGCAGGTTGCTTTTCTGATGCCCACGCCTTCTGTGTTTATCGTGCAACCCACGAAGATTAATAAAAAACACATGTCTTTGCAGCGAGAATGTGTCCTATGTGGTCTGTACCATTAATGCGCGTTGGTGTACAATGTATTTGCAGCCAAGTGCTACCGTGCATGCTAGCGAATATACGCGGCAGCTTACGCGCAGTTTTCGTTAGTGTTTCTTCATTATCTTTGAGATTTACGTGCATCTGCGATAGGATCCACAATGGGTTTCTATGATGTTACATTGTTATTGTGTAATTTGGTGTGTCGTTCGCCTTCTTCAATGAGTGTACTTTTAAAGATGTTCTTGTTTGACAGTAAAATGCCTGTAGTGGGGTCGAAATATTCCGGCTTTTTATTCCTTAAAGATAGGCTTGATTGGTAGTTTTACAGTATCATAGCAATGCAGCTATGGATATCGAACTATAAATTAAATATACCTAAACGTGTTGCAGTACGTGTTACAGTACGTGAATCTCGTGATGAATCTCAGCATGTTTCCAGAGCTGAGGACATCGTACCATCTTAAGGGCAAATTTAATTTTCTACTTATCTGAAGTGGTGTATATAATTTCTTTGTATTATTTGCTCCAAGTACAAGATGTTCTTCTGTGCGCTGTTGCCTTTTTGAGTTGAGAAAATATTTTGAGATAATAGTAAACAGTAAACATTGCATTGTTCAGACATGAATTCAGGAGCAATATAGATTGTGCCGTGTATAATTACGATGTTGAAGTATTTATATCAGTACGCAAAATATTATTACACCATTGCCTGTAGTTTGTACGTCATAAAGATAAAAAACTATTACAACTAGCACTGAAAGTATAAGATTTCACAGCCTTGTTAGTTTGACGATTTGGTTCGCCACCAAATTATTCTGCATGTCGGATGTTTAAGTGCTATTGTCTTGGCAATGGTACATAACATAATATGAGAAACTATCTTCTTACTAAAAAATAAGCACCTACGTCACACTACAGCTAAAATGACAGATTTAGTGAGCGAACCTGCGAGTGCTTTTCTCAGTTATACAATTGTCTAGCCATGTGTAAGCACAGCTTTTCTGTTTAGTAAATACCTTCCCTCTCTTGACATCGTGAAATTCTTATCTAGATTTCACGTAATATTTTGTATATTGTAACGTAAGTAAAATCAATTATGAAGCACAAATGTTAGGCATGAGTACCAGCTTTCAGCACATGCGTCAAAATTGTTTTTTATGAAAGCTATAAGCAGACATTTTCATTATCATAACCGCTTTGATTCATGCCTTTCTACGAAGTATAGAAATGGCGCACATTCA
The DNA here is from genome assembly GCF_038994185.2 of Dermacentor albipictus. Classification (NCBI taxonomy): domain Eukaryota; kingdom Metazoa; phylum Arthropoda; class Arachnida; order Ixodida; family Ixodidae; genus Dermacentor; species Dermacentor albipictus. The sequence goes on along the minus strand of NC_091827.1, from coordinate 94,432,594 downwards.
TTAGGCCAATTATATATCTTAAAACCAGTTGTTTTCTAGAACTTCATATTACCAGGTGGAAACGGTAGACTAGGGTAAAAGTAGCATAATATACACGCCGTTGTTTGTCTGCCATTACTTAACCATTTCCCATGGAACTTCTGCTTGTGCCAAGGGAAACATGCAGTAATAATTGGAATTAAGTTCTTCTTGTAAAAGTTGAATTGATGGGATTTGAGAAAGAAAATTTATTTTAATTTGACACAACCTTTAAATATATAACTCACACACACACACACACATATATATATATATATATATATATATATATATATACAATGTATCGTCAATTTATCTAGCAGCTTTGTCATATATTCTGTCATTTTGCATGCGAATCCGTAGCTTCGTGGTCATTGGGACTTTTGTACTAATGGTAATGCACGCGTTATCATAACTCAGCTCATGTTTTCTCTCATAAGTTGTAGGCGCAGTTCTCATGCAATTGGTTTCATTGGAATAAATACTTCTTTTTGAAATATTTAGCTCGCCCTTATCTCTTCCTTCCGCCAAGTTGAATCATTGAAGTTTTTCCATGCTGTATACCTCTCCACAATTTCCATTACTGAGCAGCTTACCACAACTGCTAGTCCTACACACATTTAACACCATCCTGTCTGAATATGTCTCCTTCTTATGACTGCACGTAGACATTTAAATATAGTTTTTTTGTCCACAGTATAGAACTGTGGAATACATTGCCGAGTAAGGCTCATTCTTTGTCACCTGCTGATTTCCTCTGTTATGTTTTGACCACTGGTCTTGCGCTGCATCTTCTTTTGCTTTCGCTTTATTTCTTTGCTAAATTTGCATTCTGTACTCTGCATTCCTGCAATAGACCGTCGGGGATACAGTACGATGAAATAAATAAAATAAATCGATTTCAATCTGTTCGCTGTGGTAATTTGAAAGCAGGCAAATTAGCATTAAAAACAATCATGCAAGAACTTGAAAGGCCCTCCAAAACCAAGGCACTACTAGTTGGTGTGCGGAAGCTAAGTTTACACCACAACGCACTGGCATGTATGGCGGACAAGCACCACACCAAAGTGATTGCACTAGACGATTATGGCGTACGCACCAGGTAGCACTACACCAGCTTGGTGTGCATACCCCATGACACCAGACCACTCTGGTGTACATAGCAGGTAGCACCAGACTGTGCTGGTGTTCACACTAGGAAACACCGGAATACACCATTATGGTCTGCTGTATTTTTTCAACTGGGTGCATCTCGAAACTACAGAGACAGATGTTGATATATAGGTCCAGACAGTGCATCGAAAGAAAGCATTGTAAACAACCTAATTTATGCAATTTTCGCTCATCATCCACATCCTGCCGAACGAGTGTACAAAAGTACACATTAATATCGTGGCTACCTCAAAGAACATTGTCCTTCAGTTACATTAGAATTTTGGGGGGCGCTTTGTATTATCAATTATCATTTGTACCCACTACATCTAACAAATCATAAAGAATAATTTTCATTTTGCCATGAGGATTTTCTTCATGCTATTCTTCTCCCAAGACCAACTGGGAGAAGCTCTATGATGCTATGAACATACTGACAGACATGCAGTTTAGCATAGCCACTGCATTGAAGTAACACATACATATCTAGCATGCCTTACAATCACAATCAGTGTTTCCAATTTGAATTAAACTCAACAATAATTTTCATGTGCTGCACATGAGAAATGATGGGAGCAAAAGCAGCACTGAAGCAGCTTTGTAGGCAGCTCACACTGCCTACAATGGGTAGCAAAGCAATGACATCTTATTGTGAACAAAAACGAGCCAGAAATACAGAAATTATTACAATAATAAAACAATAATAATTCTGGACACAAATTAAGCAGGATACAATAGTTAGTAATTAGGCATTACGAAATACTTGAATAAATGTTAGAAAAGTACATGTGCACGTACGTCTTTATATATTAAAAAGGGGACTACAGTGATAACATTTGACAAATGAATTAATCGCATCAAATCATGAACTCGCCTTCGTCACTGTCACAACTATTCCATAAGCCACCTATTATTTTCTCACTGTCGCATACATTCGTCCATTGTCCTCCCACTATGCATCCCACCATCTACCCACTACACTCACCATTCACCCAACAGACCGATCGTTCACCCATCATTTACACAGGTCACCCGGTCACCATCCATCCAGCACACTCACCATTCACTCACCATGCCCACCAATGAGACAAGTCACCCCGCATGTATCCCAACAATACATCCCACCATTTACCACTACACCATCCCATACACCACGAATACCCACAATGAATTCCTTCATACCCACCTTGCTTTCCATGATGTCTCGCTCATTTTGCATCATGCCCAGCATAAGATTCATGATGGACAATGCTGCTATTTTCAATAGGGATATTATCTTCTGCTGCTGCTCCCGAGCCCATGGTGCTACATCGCGATTGCTACTGAGTGCATTTTTGTCATGCGTATGCTACTAATCAATACAGCGATGTCGAAACTAGCCCTGGTCCAGCCAGCCTGGACACTACCGGCCGAATTGCAGAAACTAACCGCCGGCCGAAAGGCATTTGCGTAGGAGCTAAAGGGCCTGAAGCTGCAGCTGACGACAACAGACAAAACAATCAACGACCTTAATAAGTGCACGACCCACTTATAGACTCATTATCAGGCCCTCATGCATGTACGCCAAGACATAGTGCTGACATCAACTGAAACAGCACGCCTCGTCACAACGTTAGAGGCCCGTTTCAACCACGCCGAAACCCTATCCTGCCGCAATAACCTAATGGTATACGGAATTTCTGACCCCAATAGAAATGAAACCTTTAGTCAATCTGCATAACTAATAATCCAGATCTGGCCAAGCTCATTTACAAACTGACTTCAACCCCACAGATATAGGATGAGTACATTGCTTAGGAAAACACGCGAAATATCAGAATCATCCAGTTATAGTAATATTCGCACATTGGAAAAGGAAAGATGCTCTTCTGCCAAAAGGCCGAATGCTGAAAGTAGCAACTTATAGTGCAGCTGAAGATTTCTCTCGCCCGAACCAGAAATCACGGAAGGCCCTTTTGGCTTTCGCTCAGTCTAAACCAGTTGCATACTATTTGCACTACAAAACCTTGTGAATGCGTCGTAAAATATATATTTTGGAGAATAATTTAACTCTGTCAAAGAAATCGTGTAGCAATCATCCTGTCCTCTACAAAAATACAATGAACCAAGACTTGCACCCAAAAATTTTCTTTTGTTTACTGCAGTCTTTACTGACATACGCAATTATATTCCGAAGCGCGAGCTTGTATCCGGCATCATATCATCAACAAGCAGTAACTTGTTCATTCTAACAGAAACTTTGCTACACAATGGTGTCGCACATACTGAGGATTTGGCCGAGCTACGTGACGTCCAAGTTTATCGAAATGACCGCGTAGGCTCAAGAGGCGGTGGTGTCCTTGTAGCGGTTTACCGGCAAATTTGGTGTTCGTTTATTAATGTCCCATCTGAACTTTAAATACTGCGGCTCTTATATTGCACAGCAGCAATTACAGTGCTGTTCGAGGTTTGCTACAGGCCTCACCATGCTAGCCCTGAATTATGAGGCGAGCTCAATAAAAACTTAATACAACTTACGAAAACCTACCTATATCCCTCCATCCTCCTTTCTGGGGATTATAATTTCCCAAACATAGACTCGATCAACTTACTGTCTTCTTCAAGAGTAGGTCCCCCAGAGGCAAATAATTTTATCGATATCGGTTTCAGCTTTGATCTGACACAATTAGTTTCAGAGAGAACGCGCGTCACATCAGAATCCCCAACCATTCGAGTCCTAATCCTGACTAATAACGCCAGTGAACTCTCATCTATTGCACAACCTTCGAGGAATTAGTGACCATAATGTCATTCATGCTAGTTTCTCTTTTCTTTTAACGCCAAATAAGACACATTAGGAAGCTATAAGGCTTCACCTAAAAGGGTCACTAGGACGCCATTAACCTCGCACTTGACGCCTTCTTTCCCACGTTTGAAGCAGAGCATCGCAATCAGTCAGTACATGAAAACTGGTTCACGTTTAGGGACTATTGAGGTAAAAGATTTGGCTAACAAATATATTCCAAAAGTTAACATTTGCCCCAGTAATCAAAATCCCTGATTTAATAACGCCTTAAAAACTAGAACGTAGAAAGAAAGGTCTTTACCTACCGGCTAAAGATAACAGGAACTCACATGAATGGAAAATCTACTATAAAGCTGAAAATGAATACCTGATTGCCATTCATAGTGCAAAGCATTTATTTTATGGCACTAAACTCGCAAATTTATTGCACACTACCCAATGACAAATTTCCCCCGCAGGGGCGTATGCGTCAGCAGGCGTTTGGTGTGTTGCGACACCACGTACCCGAGCACACGAGGGTTGGTGCCTCCCGCGTGTAGCCGTGCGCGGCTTAGCCGTGTCTGGGGAAAGGGGGATTCTGGGGGTTGGGCCGATGCTGGGTGTTTGCACCTTTAAGGCCCCCCGACGGAGGCAACACACCTCTTCGGCCTCGGCTTCACATAGGCGGCACCTCCAGACTGACCCACCTGGCGGAAATTGGCAGTCGCCTTTTCCTGTCCTCCTCTTCTATCTTCGTCTTTCTCTTTAGCCTTTTCATCTGTCCTGTCTTCACTTCTCATCACTTCCGTATTCTTAGCGGCAATAGTTATTGTGGTGTAATTATCCAACCTTGGGTATTTTACAATAGGTTATAGTGGCGATGCATGGCTGGCGTCTGCAGGCTTCCAATCTTGTAGCGTCCCGTTGTTGGGCTAGGTGGTGGGTGGCCACCATCGCCGCCGAATTTTCCAATTTTTTATGGCTGATGCTTTTCCCCTATTACCTGATCGCTACCTCAAGAGGGGGCGCACCGATGAACAGTTGAACTTTTTCATGCCACCGAAAGTGTCCTTTCCTAAATACCACGTTGTCCACAGTCAGCTCGAAACGAAGACAGTTCGAATGATATCACCATTTCTTGTAGCTAAATATATCACTGAAGCGATAGGCCCAGGTTATAATGTAACGGAGATGGGAAGTGGCGATCTTCTACTAGAAGTTCGCGACAAGCCACAATATGAGAAACTCTCAAAATTTGTAGCGTTTGGGGACATTGCCGTTTCTGTAGAACCACACAGTTCGATGAACACAGTGCGCGTTGTCATCTCGGCAGATGACCTTATCGAACTTACCGAAAGTGAATTACTAGACAGATGGCAAGAACAGAACGTCGTTAAGGTACAAAGGATAAAAATAAGGCAAGATGACAAAGAAATACCAACCAGGCATATAATCATCACTTTTGGAACTAGCAATTTACCAGACTCAATACAAACAGGATACTGCAAATTGCGGGTAAGGCCATACATTCCTAACCAACGCCGATGATACAAGTGTCAGCGGTTCGGGCATGGTTCGCAAAGCTGCCGAGGGCGCACTACTTTTGCAAAATGCGCATCAAACGAGCACTCGTTCAGCACTTGAACTTCCACCACACGTTGTTCTAACTGTGAAGGGGATCACCCCCATACTCTCGTTCTTGCCCATCCTAGAAAAAAGAAAAAGAAATCATCGAAATCATTGTAAAACTGAACCTTTCCTTCCAAAAGGCGCGCAGACGCTTCTCCATCAATCAATCTAGTCCATCCTACGCCGATGTGGCGCACCGGGGGACAGCGCTACATCATTCGTCGGCCGCCCAAGTCACGCGGAGTGTGACGGTTGTAGCGCCATCAGCCCTCCCCCCCCCCCCCGGATGGCACAGCCAGCGCTGTACCGGCCCCTGCAAAGGAGGACCAGCAGACCCTCGGGCCTGTTGGACCCACGGCCACTGCCCAAGCCGATCAGTCCAACATTCCCGCGAAAGTGCCCGCCGCGCGGGCAGTATCCACCGCATCAGACGAGGTGATGGGTACGAGCACAAATCCGGCGTCTACGACGCCCAAGGAACGGCGCAGCTCCCTCGAGCGCGTCCGGAATATAGAGAGATTTCGTTTCACCGATCCTGGAAAGGTCTCCTGAGATAATCTAATCTATATTTCTTAGACACACAGCACAAAACACATACATTATGGATACACAGATAATACAATGGAACGTCAGGGGTTTACTCCACAACCTAGACGACATTAAGGAACTCTTACATAAGTACAGTCCAAAGGTGCTGTGTGTCCAAGAAACACATCTTAATCCTTCACGCACGAACTTTCTCCGGCAGTATGCCGTTTATCGAAAAGACCGCAACGACGCCCTCGCCTCGTCTGGCGGTGGGGCAATAATAGTAGATAAGGGTGTTGCTTGCAGGCAACTACAGCTTAAAACACCCCCAGAGGCAGTTGCAGTCCGTGCGGTACTTTTTAATAAGTTGATCACAATTACCTCTGTATACACCCCCCCGAACTACCAACTTTCAAAAACGGAATTTCACACCTTTATCTATGAACTGCCCGAACCTTACATTGTCGTTGGAGATTTCAATGCACACAACGCCCTTTGGGGAAGCCGTCGTTGTGATGCCAGAGGACGCTTAGTTGAAAACTTCCTCTTCACTACACACGCTCGCTTGCTAAATGGGAAAGAACCTACATTTTACAGTGTCGCAAACAAAACATTTTCATCTATCGATTTAAGCATCGCATCGAGTTTACTCTTGCCGCATCTGGAGTGGAACGTGATTAAGAATCCCTACGGGAGCGATCATTTCCCCATTGTCATAAAACTAACCAACGGTGATGAGTGCTCTCCACATGTCTCCTGGTGGAAAGTCGTTTGTGCCGACTGGACACGTTACAGGGAGCTCACACATTTGACTTGCGATGATATCTGTAATCTTTCTATCGAAGATGCAGTGGCATATTTCACGGCGTTCATAGTTGATGCGGCGTCAATATGTATCCCCGTAACAAATGGATCGTCCTGTAAGCGACGTGTTCCATGGTGGAACGATGACTGCAAAAAAGCTTGTAGAAATCAAAATAAAGGTTGAAACAACCTTCGAGGCTCTCCAACTGCGCAGAATTTGGTCATATTCAAAAATAAAGTTTGAGGGTAGTAGAACGTGGCGCCGTGCCCAATGGGAAAGCTGACAAAGATATATTTCTAGCATTAACTCTTGTACTGACGAGCGAAACGCCTGGAACAGAGTGAATAAAATCAAAGGTCGGCAAACTCATACTTTACAATTAGTAAACACGCAAGTAAATACTCTTCAGGACCAAGCTGACTCTCCAGCGGCACATTTTGAAAACATTTCTAGCTCATTGCATTACTCTGATGCATTCCTTAGATACCAGCAACAAGCTGAGAGACTGCCTCTGGACCTAAAAGGAAAGAGCAATGAATCCTACAACGTTCCTTTTAATATGGCGGAATTTCAGGCTGCACTACGTAGTTGTTATAAATGAGCTCCTGGAACCGATCGAATAATTTACGAGATGATTCAACACCTACATCCCGAAGCGCACAAAACACTCCTCTCTCTTTTTAACGCCATATTCTCTGCCAGCTACATCCCGTCAGCCTGGAGGCAAGCAGTTATAATCTCAGTTCTAAAGAGGGCAAGGACCCATGTTTGGCCAGCAGATATGGGCCTATAGCCCTAACAAGCCGCCTATGCAAATTTTTTGAGAAAATTACTAACCGTCACCTGGTGCATCTTCTTGAAAGTAACAAAATACTAGATCCCTTGCAGTGCGGCTTTAAGGAACATAGATCTACAACTGATCAACTTGTCCGTATCGAGACAAATATCCGGGATGCCTTTGTGCACAAACAGTTTTTCTTAACATTATTTGTAGACATGGAGAAAGCGTATGATAGTAGTTGGCGTTTCGGAATCCTTCGTGATCTAGCTGGAATGGGCGTCCGAGGCAACATGCTAAAGGTGATTCAAAGTTATCTGTGCAACCGCACATTTCATGTTCGGATTCGTAACGTCCTGTCTCGTCTATTTACTCAGGAAACAGGTGTGCCACAAGGTGGAGTGCTGAGCTGTACTTTATTCCTTGTAAAAATGAATTCGCTCCATACTATCATACCACGTACAATGTTTTATTCCGTATACATGGATGATATCCAAATAGGTTACAAGTCATGTAATCTTAGTATCTGCGAGCGACAAGTGCAGCTTGGCCTGAATAAGTTGTCTAAGTGGGCAGAAGAGAACGGCTTTAAACTAAACCCCCCAAAAAGTACATGCATTTTCTTCTCCAATAAGAGAGGCCTAATACCGGAGCCCGTTATTGACCTTAATGGAGAACGGCTATGTGTGAATCATGAACATAAATTTCTAGGCCTCATTTTAGACTCCAACCTAATTTTTATCCCACACTTAAAATATTTGAAACTGAAGTACTTGAGGACAATGAATCTACTGAAGCTCTTGTCCCGCACATCTTGGGGAAGTGACAGAAGATGCCTCTTGAGCTTGTACAAAAGCCTTATACGGTCACGCCTTGACTACGGAGCCATTGTGTATAACTCTGCAACGCCTAGTGCTTTGAAGATGCTCGATTAGCCGTCTTGCTACTGGTGCGTTCAGGACTAGCACCGTAGAAAGCCTGTATGCTGAATCTAACGAATGGTCCCTACATCTTCAAAGAACATATTCTAGTCTCTATTACGCCCTCAAAGTGAAATGAGGTTTCCATCATCCATGTCATTCAGTTATTCACGACCTGTCTACGGCTAGGCTTTTCCGTAACCGCTCAGGCACTAGACCTGCTCTGTCCCTTTGGTTGGAGGCATTGTCCGAAGAAACGGGCGCGTCGATTTTAGGGAATGTCATTATGGCTACTACGCGGCTTCAACCGCCTTCGGAGTGGAAGACTATCGAATGTGACGTGTCGTTTGCAGAAATATCAAAGCGAGCACCTGAGGCACACATACGCTCACATTTTATTGAGCTTCAGGAGAAGTATTCTTGTGCTGAATTTTACACGGATGCCTCTCAGTCTCCTTCTGGTGTTGCTTACGCAGCACTAGGACCAGCATTTTTAATATCCGGTACATTGAACCCACATCCATGTATTTTTACAGCGGAATCATATGCAATACTCTCTGCAGTAAAGCACATCAAGCAAACGAATCTGACTAGGGCTATTGTGTTCACAGACTCATTGAGTGTAGTCCAAGCCCTAATGAATGTACGTAAACATAAAAACACTGTATTTAATCAAGTGTAAAATTGCTATGCTCAGCTTATAGTGCTAAACAAACGATCATCCTATGCGGGGTACCTGGCCACTGTGGCATAAAAGGCAACGAAGCTGCTGTCGAGAAAGCTACTTCAGTAGCTTTTAGCGACACGGACATGAACATACCCAGACAGCCACAGATCCTAAAGCATACTTGGGTCACTAGCTGAAAATACACTGGCAGCAACAGTGGAATGCTCGATATCAAATAAACTGCACTGGATAAAACCTAAATTAGGATATTGGGTATCAGGGAGAACATCACGATATCACGAAGTGCTCCTTTGCCGATTAAGAATAAGACACACTTACGGCACTCACTAATACGTCTTGACTGGGTGGTATCCTCGGACTTGTAGTAATTGCGGCCAAAATCTCAGTCCTGCACATTCTTCTTATTCAATGCGCTGCAATAGAAGCACAGAGAAAAAGGTATTTCATTTCTGCATATCGCGAAAATATTCCTCTTCAGCCGAAATTTTTTCTTAGCAATGAACCGCTTTTTAATCCGAAACTAGTTTTAGAGTTTTTAGCCGAAACAGACACTCTGGAAATCATTTGGCCCGGGAATTTTTAGCGCACGTATAACATCCCCTGTTGTCAGAGGCTTTCTCGAAGCTAAAGTGTCATTGTTATGTTTTATTGCGTCATGCTTTTAGCGAAACCCCATTACCATAGCCCACAGCACTACTTAGTCAGTGTCATTATTTTAGCAACTATATATTTTACGCCATGCACAGCAACCGATTTTAGGCCTTTTTACAGCCACGTCACAAATACCATGAGAAATTCATTATCTAATTCATTGTATACACCATTCACAATACACCGTTAACATCACCTGTCTCATGGCGCTCTTTGGCCATACCTGGCCCTTGCGCCATAAAACACCACACATCATCAATGACAGATTTGGCAAGTAATAAACCCTCATCTATTTCGGACTATTATGCTTACCAATGACTCGCACGAAGCGATTACCAATAATGAATGCGCTGCCACTTTTAACTCCGAATTTGCAACAGAAGTCGCGAAAGAAATCGAAACAAATTGTTCTTTACCTTTGTTCAACATAGAAGGTCACATGCAATGCATTATATTTTATGCTGGCGGTATGTCATCCATAATCCAGAAGACTAAGCTATCATCTTCATTTGACATCGATGAAATTAACTCTACACTCGTAAGAAACATAAGACACCTGGCTGCATCATACTCTTCCTTACTGTTCGCACAGTCGCTCTCTTCAGAAACCATGCCGGATGATTGGAAACTGGGAAAGATTGTTCCAGCCTACAAAACAGGTAACATGAATTTTCTATTTAATTATCGACCGATATCTCTAACAAGCGTGCCGTGCAAAATCGTGGAAAAAATCAATCAATACTCTTACTAACGAGCTGGGTGAATCGGTGACAGATTTAAATTGCGCTTATGTGTTCAACAACGCACGGTCATGATGTTATCGCATAGGACTTTATACGCAACATGAGGGCGACCGCGACGGCAGGAACGCGCCTGCAGTGTCCATATAATTGCTATGGACACAATATAATAACAATATCCGGCAACTGAAGCATCCCGTGGCCCATTACATTCCGCAAAAGAATAAGTAACAACCTCGAAGTTTCACCATGCGACAATTCGCTTTGCCGCAACAATGCCATTTTTTTTTGTTTGTGGGGCGGGGACACCGAAAGGAACAAAAACTCAAAGGAAAGCATGTTGGCCACAATCGAATGCCTACTCTGGGCACACCCGCCGTGGTTGCTCAGTGGCTATGGTATTAGGCTGCTGAGCACGAGGTCGCGGGATCGAATCCCGGCCACGGCGGCCGCATTTCGATGGGGGCGAAATGCGAAAACACCCGTGTACTTAGATTTAGGTGCACGTTAAAGAACCCCAGGTGGTCAAAATTTCCGGAGTCCCCCACTACGGCGTGCCTCATAATCAGAAAGTGGTTTTGGCACGTAAAACCCCACATATTATTATTATTACTCTGGGTACTTAATGTGGTTACCGAAGGAATATCGAAGAATATCGAAGTGCCGTACGAATAGTGCTCGGTATCCTACACGTCGAGACAAGAGTATCTGGGCAGGTTGCGCTCACGCTCACGCATTGCAATTCGTCGAGTCCCCACAGTTATGGCAGTGAGCGACCATTGTTTCTTCTTCTCGTCTATGAGCCGTAAAGCATCCAAAACTCTGCCAGGCGAAGTCCACTCGCCCAGAGAAAAACGAACGCGCAGTGAAGTGCGCCGCGCGGTGGTCGATGCAACACCAGAAAAACGCATGCGCTTTGGTTGGCTCTCGCAGGCCGCGGGTAGCGAAAACAAGAAAATTGAAGAGGCTCAACGTGTCCTCGCGAAAGAAAAAAAATTCAATGTAGACAAATAAATAAGAACGTAGTTACCTTTGCTGGCTTTAGTGTCTTGACTTGGATTCCTTGGCGCAGGTGAAAGAAAATGCTGACGTTTTTTTTCTTTGACATGACGGCACAAATGAACCTCCACGACACTTCGTCTCATCGGACCTCACTGCCTGCTTTGTCAATTTATCTGATAAAGAGTGTTGATTTTGCTTGTCTCGTTGTATGTTCCAATGTGAGACTTTAGAAATGTCAATGCGCCTTTCGCATAAAAAGCTTATGATCAGTTATACTCATAAAGTTAAGGTATTGAAATCTACGCGTTCCGTACATTCCGCGGCCTCCGCGAGATGCCGCGACGGTCCCGCTCGCCGTCGAAACGCCCTTGAAACTTTGTGCTCCGATGGGGCTCCTTGCGTTATGTGAATCCCCCGGTGCATGGGCGGTACTGCGAAACCTAGCCCGAGTTCGCAATGTACTTGCTGAGATGTCTTTTCGAGCGTGAAAAAGACATTATGGACAAACTCCAGAAGGAGTTTCGGCGCCGGGGGTTGTTTTGGTCGGCAGCGCATGGACAGCACGAGAAAACTCAGGGGAAGGGGGGGGGGGGGGGGCGAGGGCGGCTGAAGCTCCAAAATTGCTCTTCTGGCTACGCCCCTGTATACATATAAACAAGCCCCGGCGCCAAAAATCCTTCTGGATTGTGTCTAGAATGTATATTTCACACTGGAAAAGACATATCAGCAAGTACATTGCTATACATATATATAGTGCAACTGACGGCGGTCTGCACCGAACCACCGTCACTGGGACTTCGCTCCTTGAAAAAGCAGAAAATTGTGACGTGGTCAACTCGGTTTAAATGCTTGATCCGCGAAGCGAGAGAGGTGCGACGTAATGCTCACGCATTTTTTTCATGTGACGTGAAATCGCCACTGAAATGTTCGTGATCAATGCTATCGCACCTAACCTGGTCGCTGCACGATGACAGCAAGATTTTTTTTTTTCGTTCTCGTGACGTTACAATCATGTCGACGACTGCGGGCGTGCAATGTGACATGCCGTTAGTGTAGACTAAATATAGTGACTGCCTTTTAGCTTCATACTTGCTGAATATTATAGTTTTGCTTGAGAGAAACGTGTGGTGAAGTTTCTACGGCTTCGGATATGTGTGCGACTTATCCTTGAAAGAGCACTGAGAAGAAACACTTTAATCTTTTCAACTGCTCTAGTACACTTTCAAGATACAATCTTCTTAATTGGCCGGTAACAGGTTCATTCAGCGTTTGGCTCTTTTAGAAGGCAATGCACCCCATCATTATCGATGACGAGTTATCTACAGATCTTGCGGAAGCATTCTTTAAAAATGATGACCTCGCGGTGCGCTGACGTAGAAACCATTAATCCAATGGGACATTGTCATCGCTAAAACAACAGTAACTACGACAGCAGGTGTTCCGAGAAGTGTAGCCGTAGTGACGTTACACAGTTTGGAAAAAATCGCACAATCGCGAGCAATGGCAGGCGTGTCAATGGCACGATGCATAAATCAGCTGCACGTGCCTCTGATGAGCAGCGCCACTGCTAGACATCGCGTCACCAAAAACCTTTATCGCGCTGTTGTTTGTCGAACCCCATTCATGACTGGAAATTCCTGTAAGCGTTAAACAATTCGTGCTTTTAGTGCCTGCTTCCCGGTATGCGTCCTCGAAGTGTATTAGGAATTCACAGAAACTAGATGCAAAGCCAACGTATTTCACACCATGATCTCGAGACGCGATTATCTGGAAACTCGTGGGACAATTCGAATATATGCACACTTCGAAATTCGCTGCTTCCCTGTTATGATAACGGAGTCGCGACCTATCTTCTGCTATAAGTACCTAATATTTTAGTTACACCTACACTGTATTCGCTAATTGAAAACTGTGACTTTGTTTCTGCTGCTGTGCACCAAGTCCGGTCATCGTAACTGAATTTCGATGGCCCGGAATGCCAAAAGTCTCTAGTACTTAAACTTGGGTCAACGCCAAACAGTGGTCGACCTTAATAGAGAGCCCCCCTTCCCCCCTCCCCCCCCCCTTCCCCTTAAGGCGGCACGCATAGCCGGCTTGATACGCCGGGGCATTTACGTCCGTAGGTGTTGCAGGCACATGAACGTAACCGCAACACCATGGTATCAGCAACCTGATGCTGATACTGATACAGTGGAAATATTTCGCGTCTCGAAACGCTGAAATGATTCCAGCCTGTAGAAATACATGTCATGTATACAGCCAACCTGTCTCAAACGTGATTTTTATTAAGGCAATGAAATCGCGCCTGTTAATTCTTCATATGAAGGGCCATGGAAACTGCGAGTGTTTTGAGTTGTGGCTGAATAAATTTGTGACCATGACAGCTGAAAATTAAGTGCGACAAAAATAATTAGAACTATTGCGCAAAGCGACATGCTATGTACTCGCTGGATTGAGCGTCTTGTCTCATTGACAGCACGTGTACAACGCTGCAAGGTCACAGACAATACACTTTATTTATCGATGAGGGCACATAGCAATAGTTTGCAGGGCGCTAGGTATTAATGTAATGGCTCATGAAAACAGTCGTCTAATCTTGTCATCCCGGCCTCAATCATAGAATTTTCTCTGTTCTGAGAAGACACTCTTCCCTTTCCCCCTTCTCCACAGACCCTAATGTGTGTGTGTGAGTTTATGTCGAATCGACGACTCGAACATAATGTAAGAACTCACAAATTTGCTGACTTTGAGAGGGGACAAGCACCTTGTGCGTTTATTCATTTCGTGCAGCACAAGGTTACACAAAGCATTCTCAGGCTTATTGAGTCTAGACTCGGGCGACGACAACACGCACCTTTTTGCTCACCTAATTGGTTTCAAGCAAAATACAGGACGTCCGTTCCAACCACTGAAATAACAACAGTTCACTGCTTCATTTAGCTTTCGTCCAGAACCATCAGTGCCTCGTCTCGCATATTTTTCCATAATTCCACGATGGAAGACTTATTAGCGGCCTCTCGTATGGCCGCCTCCATCCTAAGGAGCAGCTTTGGCGTAAAATAGGTCTTCCAATCACCAACTTCGCCTTTCCTTACGACGGTAAACTTCTTTCCGTCACCACAGCGGAAATCCTTACATTCCACATTCAGTCGTGCAAGCGTACGCTGCCAATCCCCGCCGGAGCTGTCGTCAAAGTCTATTACAATCACATCTCTCATGTAATCTGCCGTGCACCTTTGAAGTAGTTTTTCCAGCATCGCTTCGTCGCCTTCAAGCTCAGCAGCGTACTCCTGGCCCAGAAACCGAGCCAGCCTGAGCACCGTGCTTCTCGTGTCTCTGGCAAGTTCCTCGTACGTGACAAAGAACACGTTGGGCTCGTCCCGCAGAGCGTACCCAGCGGCGACGTGGTCGAAAAAGTTCCCGAAACCGACCTCTCCAGCCAAGAACGCGTCCACGAATTCTTCGAACGTAGCGTCTGCGAAGCCGTGGTTTTTGATCGTTGTGAGCATGTGGTATGACGAGACGCACACGTCCCAAGGGTTTCGTGCCACGTACACGTACTTCGCCTCATCGCTGATCAGTTCCTTTCGAGGTGGCGGGCGCGTGGCCACAATCCTCATCGGCAGGCTCGGTTTCCAGCCTTCTAACCCAATCATCTCCATAATGCGCATGTTCTCCGTGAATTCCCTGTAAGTCTTGATTGGTTGGCCCCTCTTCAGGATGAGTTGCATGATGTACGCGACCCAGTGGGTGCCGCTCTTTGGAAACGAGAACAGAACGAGATCTCCCTTTTTTGCACGAAAGTTCATGGAATTCCGATAAAGTTGTGGATCGTACAAGGCGCTTATGAGTATCCCGTCTACGACGTTGCAGTGCGGTCTTCTTGGAGTCATTTTTAGCATCTCAGGTTCTTCGTCCAGAATGATCGATGTGGGACCCTTTGTCTCTGCCATCTGCGTACAATGAGAAAGAGCGTCACTGTCTCAAAGCCTTCCTAAATGGAATGTGTTCTTTGTGTTCTGGAAGCTACAGAATGCCCCTAGTCAATAACTAACTAGGCCAATGTCGGACCTTTCTTAAAAAGAAATTACTGACGACAATCCCTAGGGCTCCAAGAAGGCCGCCTGGTTGGAACGGTGCATTCTAAAGCAATAGGTAGGCGCCTATTATCGGAGTGTATCGGTCCCTACATACTGTGAGAAAAGCGCAATGGGATGTGGCTTTATCTAAGTGGCGGCATGGTCTACGCCCCCCCCCCCCCCCCCCCCGCCTCCCTAACGCCGTTATTCTGCCCACTCCAAGCTTTTACGAGAGTTTGTGGTCGGCGCTGGCTTGTCCGGAAGCTTATGAACGGTTCCTTCATTCTGTGTTTATTCATGTATTTTATGTTGCCAACCACTGTTCCTCACCCCAGCTCAGACCAGTAAGCCATCCGGTTATTAAAGGTTATTATATAAAGTCTCACAAATGGACACTACGCCAACCACAATGAAACCTACATCTTTAACGAAAGAAAGACGGTATTCAGACCCTTCACTAGAGTCCTTACACGAAAATATTTTCACCTGATTCCCGGGAACGAAATAGCGCACAACCTGGCTCGAGAACTGACAGGCCGAGCAGGTGACATGCAACAAATACTGGGAACGGAGAGAGACCGGATGACCAGCTTTAACGAGATCACCAAACACTATAAATTGGGAAGGGCCCATTTCCCTCCGGCACACTCCTCGTTAAATAGACGGCAAGCGACGGCATGGCGCCTCTTACAAACAGATACATATCCGAACCCGGTGCCCTACCACCGCTACTACCCGGACCTTTACAGGGATAGGTGTAGATTCTGTGAAGAAAGGGCGGACCTACAACACATGGTTCGGGCTTGTCCTCGTACACCCATACAGAATAAAATAATTAAAACCGGAGAGCAGTGGGAGACCACGTTGCTCAGCTGTGCACCGGAAGACCAACGCAAGGCAATCCAGCAGGCCGAAGATGCCGCCAGGGCCCAAGGGCTCGAGGCCGTCATTTAGGTAGGGGCCTAGGTCTCAAATCTGCTGTGCACAAATAAAGTTTATTCCTCCTCCTCCTCCTGATTAGGGTAAATTGGCCTAAACATTTCACATAGGCAGCGAGATTCATGTCTACGATTCCGCTGAAACCAGTGTGGCCGGAATGGAACATTTATACTAGCCGCCTGCAATTTCTGCTAATGTTGATTTAGGCGAATTCTGCCAATGTCCTTGTAACAGCTAACAAACCTCAGGAAAAAAAATCTAGGTTTTCGTTGATAAACTTTTGTTAATTGAGCTCGGCGTAAGGGTCCTTTTTCACCCTCTTCTATATCAATTGCACATATACCACACCGCAGACAAAACAAACACTGCAATTCCTGTGGTAGTGATGGTGGTAGTTTTGTGTAACTGCAGGCGGGGGTCTAAGCCTGGCTGTCGAGGCACTCCATTGCTCCTCCGCCATAGCGTTTATTTCTTTGTCACATGGTGTACTTACCACCACCACTTATCAGAATTTATTTACTGTGCGATATGCGAGGCATTGGTAAAACAATGACGATGTCACAACGATTGCTTATACAAGCCTTTCTAATTTATGGGTAGGCGCACTTATAAAAGCTAACCAGAAGCTAAGTTCCAGGAAAGTGAGAAGGCTCCTTAGCCAAACACGCAGTGAAAATACATTTGCACGTATTCTTACCGAGGATCAGGTTGCGAGAAGTGGTTGAAAGAACGTGAGTTCGCCGACTACCCGGTTTGTCTCAGCACAGCCACAACCAAGGCCGTGGACAGAGCTTCCTATCGTTCAGTAGGTCCTGTATCCCTTCTGCCGTTTATATTCTCTCCTCCGTCTAGGTATCACGTGTATTTTGCTTCTTATTTCACGTCACATGAATTCCTCTGTGTGTCGCACCTGCGTTGACGCATAAATTTGCAGAGAGCCTTTTAGAAGGACGAAGGTACGTTTGATGAGCTTACTACAGAACGTCCCTGAAAAAAGAACTGCCTTAACGAAAAACCCATAGAAGGGTTTTGCGGCCACGTGTGATAGGTGATGCCGATGAACCACAAAGCACCTGCGAAGCTAACGGCCCTTATTATACTTACAACGCGATAACAACATCTCTTCTTTATATTTGTGGAACTGTCACACAGACCTTAACAGGTCTCGCTGAATGCCTGAAGCTTCGCGCTGCTTAACATGCAGGAGTACTTCGGATAACATGCAAAAAGTCCTTGTTATAAATTATTTTCCTTTGGCCTTGTATACATCTCCTGACCTGCTGCTGGACGTGAGAAGCCGTATTCGCTTTTTTCATATACACTACTTCCATTGACATAGCGAGCAGGGACTCCCAGAAACATGGTTATGCGCGTTTTCTTTGTTCCTAATACGACAGCGAAGGACGCCATTCGACCTTACTATAGAGTTGCAATGACTGTTGGTGACTTTTTTCAATACCCTTGCCTGGTCGAGGCAAAAAAAAAACACATTTCTAACGAAAAATAGATCAATGGTGATGATAATGAGGGAGAAGATTAGGGACTGAGATTGTCATCTATGTATACTTTAATGGTTTCTGGAACTGCCCTCTATTAAATGGAAACTACTCTGAATCGCATCGGATGGTAACGAGACCATGGTTGGAATCTAAAAAGGGGAACATGGTATTGAATGTTACTATCCTGTATTGCATATCAAAACATCTTCACTACTAATAATAACCTCTTCGGTAAGTCTGTGAAACTAGCTCGATACGTTCTACATAAAAGTGTTTCCCCGACGGTGAATGCCCGCGAATACACGCTGCGTGCCTCGAGCGACCACTCGTGCGGCAATTTCGCGTGCATTTGCGGACTTCTTTCACTCTCGGAAAACCACTTTATGTAACATGTATTGAACAACAGGAAGCTGTATCGGGAGCTTTTCTTGTTGCTCTAAAATTTTCTCGTTGATCTTTTTCGTATATTTATAATAATTTATATGTGAATTAGTCCTCCATAAAGAAAGCAACAAAAGCCCAATAAAGAAAGGCGTCAGGTAGGGAGATACGATATGTCCAATGCTCTTCACAGCGTGTTTACAGGAGGTATTCAGACCTGGATTGGGAACAATTGGGAGTAAGAGTTAGTCGAGAATACTTTAGTAACTTGCGATTCGCTGATGATATTTATTGCCTTGCTTAGTAACTCAGGGGATCAATTGCAATGCATGCTCACTGACCTGGAGAGGCAAAGCAGAAGGGTGGGTCTAAACATCATTCTAAAGTAAACATTAGTCTAAAGAAAACTAAAGTAATGTTTAACAGTCTCGGAAGAGAACACCAGGCACTGGAAGTGGAAAGGGAATACATCTACTTAGGACAGATAGTTACCGCGGATCCGGATCATCAGACGGAAATAATCAGAAGGATAAGAATGGGCTGGAGTGCGTTTGGCAGGCATTCTCAGATCATGAACAGCAGGTTATCATTATCTCTCAAGTGAAAAGTGTATAACAGCTGTGTCTTACCAGTACTCACGTACGGGGCAGAAACCTGGATGCTAACGAAAAGGGTTCTCTTAAATTGAGAACGACGCAACGAGCTATGGAAAGAAGAATGATGGGTGTAACGTTAAAGAATCAGAGCCGATACGGTGAGCGAACAAACGCGATTTAATGAAATCTTAGTTGAAAACAAGAAAAATAAATGGGCATGGGCTGAGCATGTAATGAAGAGGGAAGATAACCGATGGCCTTTAAGGGTTACGGACTGGACTCCAAGGGAAGGGAAGCGTAGCAAGGGGCGGCAGAAAGTTAGGTGGGCGGATGAGATTAAGAAGTTTGCAGGGACGACATGGCCACAATTAGTACATGACCGGGGTAGTTGGAGAAGTATGGGAGAGGCGTTTGCCCTGCAGTGGGCGTAACAAGGCTGATGATGATGATGATGATGATGATGGTGATGATGATACGTCAATAATGGATTGGAAATAATTACATAATTAGGTGATTGAAATATATAGTTTGCGCATCTTCAGGCGACGGTAAACAACATTACCTTTCTTCTGTCCAACTACATAGCACTTGCGTATTTTTAAACTCTGGCTAAAATTATCTGGAACACCTTGTATATTTCGAGCTCTGTAATTTCGAAATTGCGGTTCTACGTTATAGTTAAGGTTTATCTTCATACCCATCACACCGAAATTACATGAAATGTTGAAGACAGCTTGAGTCGGTAAGAGGAGAGCCAGTTACCTGTGATTACTCGTCGAGTACTTAACCAAATTCGAGGGAACAGCGACGATGTCTTTGCGCTCCGTTGCCGGTTTTCTTCTGGTGCTACTGTTTTCTCTATTTGTGTTATTTTTGTACATCAGTAACAGAAACTACGTTTGTGCTGAGCCTTGAAGACTCCTACTCTGCTAGGAGATCCTCCCCGCAGAGCTTGCCATGGAAGATATGGTCTTGGACTCGTCTGGTGGTCAGCGTAGGTTGCACGCGGTTCGGAAGCGGCTCAGTTCGACACTAGGATCCGACGCTGCTGATTCCGAGATTTCTGACTCAAGATCGGAAGATTCGGATGCTTTCAGACCTGTCAAGCACCGCCGTCCGAGACGGACGTCTCCGGCATCGTCCTCAAGTGAAGCGACTATCATATACAGCACTATCAAGACTACGACAGCAGCTTTCATGCCCGTTGACGTGATGGTAAGATGAAATGTACGACAGAAATTTAATGATTTCTTCTTCAAACTGGCCCCTGGAGTAATCCAAGAGGTGCGGGTGAACCCCTGAAAAATGTCATTGCCGTTGACACGACTCATGATAAGATGGTGCAACTCTACTCGGTTTGTCTGAAATCTGTGAGGTCCACACGCGTCCCTATATACCACAGGGTACAAATACAGCGGCTGGTGTCTTATGTGATGTTGACTTGGATTTCAAAGACGACATTTTTAAGAAAGTGATCATTTGCACGCCACCATGAAAAATTATTAGCGTTCGAAGGTTGGTCTCATCAAAGTGTATGAAGATACTTTTTGCCTCTGGAAAGCTGCCTAGTCATTAAAGGCTGGACTTTTACGCTTGCCTGTTCGACCTTTCGTACCACGGCTTTTGCAATGCCATAAGTGTTTTAAGATTAGTAATGTTAAGGGATTTTACACCAGAAATCGGGTCTGTGCCTAATGCGATGGGGATCACCATGTAGATTCCTGTGAAAGTCAGGCATATCAGTGCCCTAACTGCAACGGTGAACATTTGGCAATGGATAAAGGATGTTCCTCATTGACGAAAGAACTAAAAGCACTAAAAGAGAAAACTCCCGTCGCCGTAGTGCTGCCCCAGCGACTGGGAAAGCAGCACGCTCAAAGAATGACAAAGACACAACGCATCGGAAAGTAAGGGGGTTGGCCTCCTGCTTCTCAGACACATCGTCACCATCGCTGCTATCGAAATCGCGGAACAAGTATCTACAAAAATTTCGACCACAGTGGAAAGCACTGCAAACACTGCACCTCGACCGGTCTCAAGCAACGACGATGTGCAACTTGTCAATCTTCTGAAGATGCTTGTCAACGTCATCAGATCTCTAATCGCCGATCCGCAGACACCAGCAGCGTCAGCAGCTGAGCAACTTTTGGAGGCCCTCGTTCCAGTCCTCGACGGCCTTCACTAGACGTTTTACCGCAAACAATTTTAACAGTTGTCAGCCGCCTCCCCCATTTAAGCTACAATGGAATGTCAGGTCGATGCGACCGAGGCACGCTGATCTAGTTCTTCGACTCATCGCTATGAAAACTCCACCAGACGTTATAGCGCTTCAGGAAACTAGCGTAAGGAAAGATGAATATAGATTGCCAGGCTTCGTGGATGTCCACATTAACACTCGATGCGCGGAACCAGCTTGTGGCTTTTTCCAGTGTGTGGACGCGGCGCATACGCGCAATGCTTAAAAAGCATCAGTGTACGTGAGCGCGTACTTGGATTTCGTGGTTATTGGCATAGACTGCATCTGTGACGATGAGTGTGTGTGTGTGTGCACCTGTTACTGTGAGCCTCAGAGGTGTGTGTACGACGGTGGCAAGCAAATACAACAGGCCTACACGTTCTTCCGATGCCTCACTACTTGAGTGCTTAGCGTCTCGGTGTGGTGCATCGTTTGTGTCATGCAGATATTTTAATGCCCGTTATCCACGATGGTGTAGCCGTCCCCAAGACAATTGTGGGGCAGAGATTAACGAGATCATTATCAAGAACGATTTCGAAATACTGAATGACGGTTCACTTACATTTATAGGTAGAGGAAAGGAGCATTCCACCACAGACTTTGCCATATCGACAAGAGATGTGTACTTATCCTGGCCATGTGAACCTGACCAGTTGGGCTCAGATCACCTACCGATTTGGTGAACACCAAAACAAACTATGGGTCGCCAGGCTGTCGCGTATAGAGTGACTAACTGGGACAAGTTCCTTCAGCTCTTCTCAGAGGCACCATCTCAAGAGAGCCTGTTTAAACTGATGAGTGGGTGCTTATGACAAGCTACAGCACAACGACGACGGAATATCATCAAGGCAAACCCAGATCTAAAGCTTTTGCGGTTCCGCGCATGCCGACGGTGCGCTTATACGCGGGCACAGCGCTCTAAAGGACGCACCGACTGGACTATGTATAACCGCAATGATGCAGCCATAGGCGGCATACAAAACAGCTTCGTAGCAAGAGCTGTTAAGATTTGTGTAGCTCGTTGCATATTGGAAGTGGTTTTGGAAATGTATGGCGCATATTGAAAGCTCTCCACACTCCTGAAATTCGCAAGACTCCTACGACTGCATTGAGCATAGTGACTGGCCAGTCACCAAAAGATATAGCGGATGCATTTGAGGACATTTTCGTCTCTCCTGCATTCAGTGACACCACAAATGGCGACCTTCCTTTTTTGACAAGTCCCAACGCCATAAGCACTTCCTACGGTCGAGCCTGCCAGATGGATGAGGCAGATTTCACTCTTGAGGAGCTGCGACACGCGCTGAGCCCCTCCAAACGCCGCTCTGCCCCAGGTGAAGATGGTGCGACATATCAAGCATTGCTCAACGTTGATGAGAGTTTCCATGATCGTATATTGGACGAGTATGATGAAGTATGGAGAACTTGTGTAATCCTTGATGAATGGAAACCGTCCGTGGTGATACCAATTTTGAAGCCCGGACGCCCTGCAAGACACCTCAAGTCCTACCAGTCAATGTCCCTGTTGTGTCTTCGTCATGATAGTTCTGCGCATGCGCAGTGTACTTCCGCTCCTTCTTTCCACTCCCACTTTCCTTCCCACTTCAGGGGATAAATGCTATCGCATGCCCCGAAATAAACGTCCTCTATGTTCGAGCGGTCTGTGCCTCGTAACTGTTCGGGCCGCGTGCCGTGGCTATGCTACAGTGGCGACGAGCCAGGATACCCCCCATTCGGTGAAAGAAGACCCGGAATCGGCAACCGCGAAGGAAGCCTCGCCGACGACAAGAATGGCTCATCATATGCTCCCTGCATTCAACGAAGATACAGATAAGTGGAAGCCGTATCTCATTAAGGCAGATGCCTACTTTGAAGCTAACGGAATCACCGATTCAGCCAAAAAGAGAGCATTTCTCGTGGCGGCAGTGAGCACGCAAACTGTGCAAGTATTAGCCGGCAGGGTCGCACCGCGAGCCCCAAACGCGTTGAGCTTCGAGCAAGTTGTCGAGGTGCTAAACGAGTACTATGATCCGATGCGACATGAAATAACGGAAAGTTTCAAGTTTTTTAACCGCTGCCAGATGGAAGGAGAATCTGTCACGCAGTTTCTGGTGGAAATACGCCGCATAGCCGATAACTGCAATTTTGGCAACGCCCTGGAGCGGATGCTCAGGGATCGTATTGTATGCGGTGTGCGGTCAAAGGCCCTACAGAAGCAATTACTGGCAAAGGCCGACCTCACGTTAGCGGAGGCTGAAGCACTCGCAATTTCAGCTGAAACTGCCGAGAATGATGCTATGAAAATGTCATCCGAGCCAAAGGTTTGATTGAAAATGCAGGCGGCTCGAAAAACGCCCTCCGGGGAAAACAGAAACGCTGAAGAACATCTAGAATGCGGAAGGTGCGGCAGCTCAAAACACTATGATGTCAGTTGCGGATGGGCAAATGCACGTTGCTATCGCTGTGGGCGGCGGGGACACCTTGCTAAGAAATGTCAAAGTCATCCTAACCGCGGAAGGTTAGCTACCAGAGCCATGCACGCAAATACACTGGCTATAACGGAAACAACGCCAAGGGACGAGAGCAGTGATGAAGTCCACCTTTGGAAATTGGTTTCGGAACGTAAAAATTTTATTGAGTCGCCAATGCGCCACTTACATGGGGCGGCGTTCAAGTAGCCATGGAAGTCGACACCGGGTCACCAGTATGCGTCATTTCTCGGGAGCTGTACATGAAGCATCGAAACCATTGGCCTGCCCTGAAGCCATCACGTGTGAAGTTGTCTTGCTACGCAGGGCGGTTACCGGTGCTGGGCGACCTGACATTACGTGTGGGCTTCAAAGACGTGCTCGTGGACTGTCCCCTCACAGTGCTCGACTGCGAAGGGCCAAGCCTTTGCGGGAGGGACCTGCTTACGCTGCTGGACAAAGCTGGTGCACCGGTGCTACATGTGACACCGGCCTGCGGAGCCATAGAAACGAGCGCAATGGACACCTGCAAGGTTAAGGCCATTTTCACAGACTACCAGGACATCTTTACCACGGAACTCGGTCTAATGAAGGGTCTTCCAGCAAGCCTGCACCTCAAAGATGGAGCAATTCCAAAGTTTTGTAAGGCGAGACCTCTTCCTTATGCTTTACGCGACAAGGTAGCTTTGGAGCTGGACCGACTCGTTTCCCTTGGCATCTTATCGCCAGTCAGCCATTCGGATTGGGCAACGCCCATAGTACCGGTGTTAAAGAAAGATGGCTCGGTGCGGATTTGTGGTGACTTTAAAGTTACATTGAATCCGGTTTGCGCACTCGAACAGTATCCTATTCCTGTAATCGAGGATATGTTCGCAGATTTAAGTGGCGGTGAATGTTTCAGCACCCTCGACTTGCGCGACGCTTACAGTCAGGTGCCTCTAGACGAAGCCGCACGCAAACTTTGCGTAATAAATACGCACAAAGGCTTATTTTGGTATAACCGGCTTCCGTTCGGAATATCGTCAGCACCGTCGATCTTCCAGAGAAAAATCGACACGATTATCAGTGGCTTACCCGGAGTTCAAACCTATCTTGATGATGTAATCGTGTCCGAGCAGAAAGGCGATAATGGAGAGCGACTGAAAGCCGTCTTAGAGCGTTTTCGGGATCATGGGGTTAAGTTACGCCATGACAAATGTAAATTTCGACAACCGGCAGTTGTATACCTCGGACATCGCATTGACGGCGAGGGCCTTCATCCACTAGAAAACAACGTGGAAGCTATCATGCTCACACCTTATCCACGGAACGTGACCGAACTACGGGCATTTATCGAAATGTTGACTTTCTACGCGAAATTTTTGCCAAACATGTCAACGTACCTAGCACCGCTGTATCAACTATTGGAAAAGAACGCACGGTGGCAATGGAACGCACCGCAAAAGGCCGCCTTCGATGCAGCAAAAGAAAGTCTGAAAAATGCGCCAATTCTTGTACATTTCGATCCTGCAAAGGAACTCAAGCTAGAGTACGATGCGTCTTCACTGGGTGTCGGAGCGGTTCTATTTCACTCGATCAATAACGTAAATAGACCGATAGGTTTTCGCTCAAGAACACTGACCCAAGCAGAGCGGAACTACTCCCAGTTAGAACGCGAAGCGTTGGCTTTGGTTTTCGGTGTAACGATATTCCGGGACTATCTTCTAGGTCGTGAATTTACGTTGGTTACGGATCATCAACCACTCGTCAGCCTGCTGAGACCCGACCGCCTGACGCCGACTATGGCGGCTGCGCGAATTCAACGCTGGGCGCTGTACCTCGGAGGCTACAAATACAAGCTTCAGTACGTTCCTGGGAAACAACTACTGAACTCGGATGCCCTCAGCAGACTACCACAGCAGACCACCGGAGACGCAGTTGAAGGTGAGCCCCCGGAGTACGTACTCGCACTCGAAAGCTTAGATGAAGGGGTGGTCTCAACGCGTGAACTGAAGGAACTAACAGCTGTCGACTCGACATTGCGTAAGGTTCAAGATTATGTGTTACACGGTTGGCCAAAAAGCAAGACAAACATAAAGCCCGATTTAGCACCGTATTATGAGCGTAGGCTAGAATTGTCCTTGGCACACGACCTCGTGTACTGGGGAAATCGCGTCGTGATACCAAGTGACGCCAGAGAGCGTTTTCTACAACTTCTTCACGAAACCCACCAAGGATCATCGGCTATGAAAGCTGTCGCACGCTCCCTATTTTGGTGGCCAGGACTTGACCGCGACATAGAGCAGCGTGCGGCCAACTGCAGGAATTGCATAGCAAATTTACCCATGCCACCGGCCGCACCTCCCCTAAACTGGCCGAAGACGGAAGAACGGTGGTCGCGGATTCATATCGACTTCGCAGGACCCGTAACCGGGAAGATGGTCCTAGTTGTAGTGGACGCGCACTCCAAATGGATCGAAGCGATTCCCATGAAGCATGCAAATGTGGAAAGCACAATAAGGGCTCTGAGAAGCATATTTGCCCGTTTTGGTGTGCCACGTACAATAGTATCGGACAACGGCACACAGTTCGCGAGTAAGGAATTTGCCACATTTACAGCAAAAAACAACATCACGCATCTGTGCACGGCACCTTTTCATCCACAGTCAAACGGAGCTGCTGAAAGGGCGGTGCGAACGATAAAGGAGGGTATTAAGAAAACGACGGGAGGCGATCTCGACGAAAAATTGGTACGGCTACTGTTGAATTATAGACGAACACCTCTGAAGACTGGAAAATCGCCTTCAGAGATGCTCCTCGGGTATCAAATAAGATCCCGTCTAGACACCTGCTTCCCTGTGACTGTTACAGGTCCAACTGAGGAGAGCCACAACTGGACAGCGCCGCCAGACAGCAGCGTGTACGTCCGCAATTACGGACAGGGAGAGAAGTGGATGCCTGGTCGTGTCAAATCGGCGACCGGAGCACGAATGGTAACCGTAGAGACTCCCACTGCCATTGTCAAGCGCCACGTCGATCCGGTGCGCCGCCGCTCGGATTCATCACCAAGGTTTCCGTATACGACTGCTCGTGGTCCAGGGTCCAACCAGACGCCAGGTACCAGCACGGCCACCAATGCAACCACTTCCTTGGAAGCGGCCGCCCCAGTTAATTCTCCAGATGCAGGCCAAATTTCGGATGACAGCATTCGACCTCACACCCCTCCTCTCCCAACTAGCTTGAGTCCGGCCGAAGCTTCGCAGCAAGTCCTGCGCCGGTCAACGAGGCAGCGCAAGCCAGTGCAACGGTTCCATTTTTGAGGAGAGGGCAGTGTTGTGTCTTCGTCATGATAGTTCTGCGCATGCGCAGTGTACTTCCGCTCCTTCTTTCCACTCCCACTTCCCTTCCCACTTCAGGGGATAAATGCTATCGCATGCCCCGAAATAAACGTCTTCTATGTTCGAGCAGTCTGTGCCTCGTAACTGTTCGGGCCGCGTGCCGTGGCTATGCTACAGTCCCTAACTTCAAATGTCATCAATTTAATGAAGCGAATGGTCTTGTTTCGCTTAGATGTCAGGCTAGAGGATCTGAATTTTTTCCCTGATATCATACGTTGCTTTCATCGCCGCCGTTCAGCTCTAGACAACATATCAGACCTTGTTTCAGTGCTCGAATTGGCTAAAGCAAACAAGCATTCAGCCTGCATGCTCTTCCTAGACATACAGCTCGCTTTCGATTCAGTTCCGCATTAGGCAGTTATTTTCGCTCCTTGATCGTTTCATTCAGCGCCCATTATCTTGCATGGGAAAAATGGCGGCTTCATTTATGAATATCACTGACATTTCTGAACATGCTGCTTCAGTTACGCCTCTCCCTCCAAAAGATGTCCCGAAACACGTATTCCCCATTTACGCCACACTCCATGACGTGCACAAAAAGTCTGATATGCCTCTTTGAGTGATATTCCAATTGGCTCAGTCTCACATGCTCGAAAAGTTTCTGGATTATTTTCAAGTATTCACAGATGCATCTGCACACAGCGACGGTCACGGCGTCTCTGCAGCTTTCTTCCGCCCTTTAACTCAAGTACGGCATATCATTCATATCCCTCATCCAACTTCTTCAACAACTGCTGAGCAAGCAGCGATTAATGTTGCACTGAAATACGTCCAAGAGGCGTTTACTACATCGAAGATTGCCATATTTACGGACTCCAGCGCTGCCCTTAGCAGGTTACAACGCAGAGAGATTAATTATCCTGCTTGTGCGCAGCATTACTGACTCGGCGAGCAAAATTTCATCCCGTGGGGTATCTTTCACTGCTCAATAGACACTTTCCCACGTATTAACCTCTGGAAATGAAGAAGCTGATCGGCTCGCTTCAACTTGCACTCAAAACAACTGTCACTGCCCAGAAATTTTGTGCAAGCTTGATGACGCTCGTGTGATGATTCGTCGCTACCTACTCAAGCAGCATCCAGACTAGCGCGTCGCAAATGTAACGTTCCCGCCCCGCGTTCGCGGTCGAGGCTTGCCTCGTCGCGCTCGAGCACAACTATTCAAGCTGAGGGGTGGCGGCGTGAACGTGCACGAACGTTTATACAGACAAGGACGGGTGGCAAGTCCATCGTGTACGTGTTTTGGCTGCTGCGAGACACTTCAGCACATTATATTTGTGTGTCCCGCTTTCAGTGCGCAGCGCATGTCGCTAGTGGGAGACTATCATCTCCTTGGCCTGCGGTGTACGACACTCGACGAATGTTTGTACCCCCGTGGTTGCGCGTCTAAACGTGATCACGCTCATCGCGCTCTACTTACTTTCCTATAGTCAACTAACTTAGGTTCACGTTTGTAGCGTCGAAACTATTGTATTCAACGTTCTGTAGTAGCGTGACCTGCAGTGACCGGCCATACTGTGTGTCACCTGTACTGTGTTCTACTGCATTCTTTAGATTTGTTCTGTTCTTCTTCCTTTCCTCTTTCCTCCCCTCCTTCCTATCTTCCATCACTGTGTGGCTGTCACTTCCTTCAGAAGAGCAGGCAGGCGTTGTGCCCCTTCCAGTGGCAGTTGCCACCCTGCACCTCGCTTTAACTTTCCTGTTAATTGTATGTGTTCAAAACAAATAATAATAACCAAATGAGCCGCAACAGAGCTGTTTTAAGGAGCAACTTGGGTGACTGGTTATCGAGATTGTAGGCGTGACAACGACAGCATAACCAGATTATGATCACGATAGTGGAATGACTACGATGGAACCACCACGACGGCATCATGACCAGGATCACATACCTAGTCAGCCAAGAAAGTAGACAACTCAGGCCACTGGTAAGCGCAAGAGGATAGATAGAATCGAAGCGGCTGAAGTAGAATTAAATTCCCGAGTTTTACGTGCCAAAACCAATATTTCAATATGGGGCACACCGTACTACGGAGTAATCTGTAAGCACCAGAGGATTTTTAACATGCCTCCAATGCACAGGACACTGGTGATCTTGAATCGTGTTTTACCGAAAATAGAGCGCTTTTTCGTCTACGCGCTGTCTTTTCTCAAAATATACCAAAGAGCCAACCAGCCCATGTTCAACGATTGCAATGTCAGAGCGTCGCATATAACAAAGCAGTATTTTAAAATTTCTTGGCTGATTACAAGCACAGATTATTTATAAGCAACGCGCCTACTACAATTCTGTCTGATAGGCTGAGTTGCTCCGAAGTTTGTTTCTATTTTTCGCGTAACTAAGCCGGTAACATACTGCCCACTTCCCTAGCACCTTGTCATTTTTTTTAGCTCGGCGACGCCTTCGCCCCAGCCGCCTCTTGTGTGCGACCTTTCACTTCTTTGTTCTTGCCGCTGTCGCCGTCGGCGACTCGGACGCATATTCGAAAAAGCACTTCTCTAAGTTGACGTGCGTGTTTGACGCTGGCGCGATGCCTGTGTTCACTGCAAGATTTCGCATACCAGCTTGCGGGCCGTCTCCTCGCACGCTACCCCTCCCCCTCAACCCTTTTGCAATACTATGCCCGTAGACACACGGACGCCTTTGCCCGAAACCCTGTCGACGAATTTTCGCAGGACAGCTCAGTACACAGTCGTACACGATCACTTGTGCGCCCTCTCCCTCCATACAGAAAGAGAGAGAGAGAGAAAATAAAGTCTTGAAGGCATTGGTCCGGGAAGCCAGCCGAAGCAGGCGAGCCCACGTAACTACTGCCATCGCGGCGCATCCCCGAGCCCCGACGCAACGATTCATGCCGAAGCTTGTTCTACTGCAAATAAAAAGCGCTGCCATAACACCCCGCCACACTGGATCCTGCGCGTAGCGGCTCACGCACGCAGTAAGTCCACCAACATGGCAAAACGTTTTTGAAATTACCCTTGAAGAAAACAGACACGCAGCACACTCCAAGCTTTCCCCCGAAACTATAAATGCTGTAGTCGAAGTTTCATCTTATTTGATTTGGCACTTAAAAAGGAAGCACGAACGTTAGTAAACGCAACAAGAGAAAGGGCTGGCAACGCAACCGAAGATAACAACAGCCTTCACCGCTGGGTGCGGCTCTGTGCCTGTTCATCGAAAGGTTGCTCTTGACGACGCATCATCAACGTGATTTGCACTGACATGGAGCGCTTTGGTGTTGTCGAGAAGGAGGGATTCAGACAATTCGTAACGGTAAGTTTGACAGTATTATAAGTTGCCGTTCATCAAAGTAAATGCTTTGTTTCCTTTAAACTTCAGGTCGCCGTCCTGGGCTACAGGATGTCATGGTGGGATGACGTCATAGAGAACTTCCTGCCCAGGAAAGTATCAGCGCTGCATACCAAACTATCATCGTCTTTGGGGGGAGCGGAGTACGCCTGTATCGCCCTAGACGTATGGACATCCCGGTCTACGTTAGGGCTTCCTGGCTGTCGAAGCAACATTTGTGGACAGTGACTTCACGACTCACACGTACCTCCTCAATTTTACTCGCCCGACGCGCCGCCACACAGCTGCTCAGATCCGCTCCGAGTGTGACGCAGCGTTGCTGCATTGGAACATCGCTGACCCGGTTAAATGCTTATTTTCGTATAATTTCGCTTCCGTTAACTGTTCTTATGCTATTTTCCACGTCCTTCGCCTGGTGACAGATAACGCCCATCAGTGACAAAGGCATTTGCGTTTACCAGGGTGGGAGACTGAGGAGGACAACGATGATGACAATTCCGACAGCTGCCCGAAACGCTTGCCAAGGAGCTTCTAAGCGAGTTCCATGAGTTGGAGCAATCTCGATTTGGCTGGTTCGGCCACAACCTGCAGCTTGCCATAAAAGACGCAATTCGGCAAGTATGCGGTATTAAAGAAAATATTAGTTTCATCTTATGTGCATTGATACGTCGTTTAATTGTTAGTATCTCCATAAACAATTGCTTGGTTCAAGTTAGTTTTCTATCATTTGCCACGAATGCATGGGCAAATAATGTAAAAGTATAATAATTGTATTCTGAAATGTAAGGGTAGACAACCGTGCTTGTTATAGTTTTGGTGCTTCAAAACTTTATTATACAACTACACTGAGCTCACGTTTAGCCGAATTTTCGTGCGTGGTTCGCTTTCTTATCTTGGGGATTCGTGGTGCATTTTCTTCAAGGGCCGAGGTCATGAACTCTGCTTCCTATCAAATAGTGGCTACAAATCACTTTCCTGCCTTAGGCCAGGCACCAATCTTTCTCGAGTTCGAGGTCTGTTCTCACCACGTCAATCAACCGCTCTGAAATACTTCTAAAGACAAACAAAAACGAAACTGGCAGATTATATAAAGAACGCCAAATGTGTCCCTAAGTTACATTTTAAAAGATTTGGATTCGGTTGATTGCTTGTTCAAGCTATATTTCTCTTATTGTATTTCATGCGCCTTACTATTTTTCTCCTTTGCCAATCTCCCTCTTCGTTTTTTTTTATTAAGCTCCACCTCCCCCCCCCTCCTGCACGGGCAAATGAAATCCGGTGTACATCTCCCTCCGTCTAGTACAAATCGCTGTGCCCGTAACAAAGTTTCCTGGCATATAAAACCAGTCAGCGAAGCGGTAGTCTGCTGCTAGTATGTTTGTGTTAGTATTAAGATATTATCGGCCATAGTGCCGTAACCATGACACTACGTGCACTACATTTATTCCTGAAAACAGGAAGGTGCAAGATATGCATTAATGTGCACTCAATATTTTGTAGGGCAGGAGAAAACGGTTGTGTCTGTACCCGCTTTATTTTGTCTAATGCACTTTTTAAGAGTGGCAGTGTGTCGTCGAATGCAATACCGTATGACACAATATGTCACCATTCTATACTATTGCATTGCATGTTTGCCATTTGCGCTACCTTTAGTTGCAGTGGAAATTATCACTTATTGTGGTCCTCGCTTTATATTATGACTGAAATGCGGTGGCATCGTTGTGTCCATACATAAGAGCACCGCCGACACGAAAATAGCGTTCAATATGGCCAGTCTGCATTTGGAATTTCACAACACGACGAGGTGG
This sequence comes from Dermacentor albipictus, assembly GCF_038994185.2. Classification (NCBI taxonomy): domain Eukaryota; kingdom Metazoa; phylum Arthropoda; class Arachnida; order Ixodida; family Ixodidae; genus Dermacentor; species Dermacentor albipictus. The sequence continues at coordinate 94,400,226 of NC_091827.1, read as the reverse complement.
AACTCGCAGCTGCGAATGATGAGGAACCTCATTACCTCTTTTTCGAGTCATCCAGGCCTGGCAGAAACTCGGCACGCGTGCAAAAAGGCAACGTCTCTAAATAGGAACTAAGGCTGGCGACACACTCGACTGATCTTCTCTCTCCTGTAGAGGACGCAACTGAGTTGCTGCACAAACGGCACGACACAGCCGGACTTTTGCTTACCGCGTTGCAAAATATTGAAGTTTCCCTTGCGTGAATCTTAAGCAAAGGCACACTTCTTTGCAAAGAGGCGGCTAAAGGCCTACAACGTAGCCTGGAGAATCGGTTCGCAAGCACGTGACCTGACTATGTTTCTTTTATAGGTGCCCTACTAGACCCACGGTTTATGTCTTCTTGGTGTCCAGCTGCAACAGCTCAGCAGATGCATTCTGCTGTGCTTTGGAGGGGACCTCTTCTATTAGGGCAGGACAGCGCCAGCGGCGTCGCGAATGCAGACCCTGAAATAGGTCCAAGCAGACTGATGTCTAAACCCATCAGGAAAATGAAAATGCCCACCAAGACAATATGCCTGGATCCATTGCAGTGTAAATATTTCACTTTACTTGACAAAGGTAACTTGGGAAGACACGGTTAAGCCCCTGACCTATTCGAAAGCGAACGCTAGTCTCTTTCCCTTGCGTTCTCGCCTCGCAAAGACATTTTTCACTGTCAATGCGACGTCAGCTGACGTGGAACGCTTGTTTTCTACGGCATGACTGATAATGACAGCGAATAGAAATTGGCTGTCAAGCACATCTTTCGAGTTGACAGCCAATTTCGTGCATGTTTGTGAAGCGTAAGATATAGTTAGGTAGAAGGCAATTGTTTTATCTCACTTTTTGTTTTTAGAACTAACTGGTGAAGCAGCCGTCCTTTGGACTTCAAACTTTCGAAACTAAACTGCGAAGGGTCCATTTAGGCCATCACAGTTTGCTGCAAAATTTCGATAAATAAAACCAAAACAAAGCATCTTATTGCACTTTCCGATTGTCAGCGGCGTTTTACGGAGTACAAATAGTGAAAGCAGCGCTCCTCGATATATTATATTGACTACGCGAAACGCTTCCTTGAGGATGGGTAAAACACCCAAAATATCAAGCAGCACGTACCAAATCAGTTCTAAGGGCTACCCTTTGTCTTTATCTTGCAGCGCGATAATTTGCGCCTTGGCGTAGGCTCCCGGTGGCGTGTCTAATGCCAACGGCGATTCATGACTATTGAATTCGTCAGAACGGTAGTGGTCACTGTTTACATATTGGATTAGATGGTGCAGCTGACGCCGTCACCCGAAGGTCCGGCATTGTTACTTATCCGTGCTTTTGTTCTCTCCAAGGGCGAGACCAGCTTGCCTTGCGTGCCTTCCTCATCGGTGTGCCACTCGCTATGGCACATGACAAAACTTGCTCGGCTCCTCCGTCAGGTTCCGGTTTCATTTTAATCCAATGGGCACTCTTTGCCTATTTAAGGTTTTTTGACGCTATATCTCTACCTAACATCTTACGCCTGCCCAGTGGCCTTAGTTGTTTAGCCGCTTGGCGTAGTGGGTAATAGCTTGTGATCGTGACGCCATCGTTATCGGTCTAGCCTTGTCATTCTAGATGGCTCATCGGACTATCGCCATTCCGTCGTCGTCATGCCCTATACGCTGACCGAGTAGCCCAAGTTGTGTAATAGCATGGGCCACTAGGTGTGAGTTGGAAGTCGTGTTCCCCTCGTGATCAATGTATTGCCGTCATTCCTGTTTCGCAATAAGGCTCTTTTCATGCGGTACTCACCACTATATTGCAATATTGTCGTCATGCAGTCGCTAGGAATTCGTTGCCTTACAGACGTGATGCGGGCATCGTCATTTTATCGCCGCCACTCAAGTTTCGTCCTCCATGCCGTCGTAGCCATACACCCGCTTTCGTACCGTCGTCGAAATGCCGTCGTGTTTCTCCAGCGTTGTCATTTTACCTGCGTCCTGCGACATTCTTGATGCCATCATCGTCACGCCATCATCATTATAGAATCTTTGCAATACAGCAGTCGCCAGACCATTGTGCCCACACACTCATTATGATCACACTGTCTTGAGAGAGTTGCGACGCGGTCGTCCTCATTGCCTGGTCGGGATACAGTGGTAATCAAGCATTCGCTGTAACAGCGTCATCGTGATGCTGTCATGGTCATTCCATAGTTTTAATCACAACTTCTTCATCCCATTCTCATCAAGCCACGTCGTGCCAGCGTCGTCACACAATCGTCATCTAACCATTGCTTTCAAACCCCTGTTCTCACGTCATCGTTTTACCATTATCATCGATTCAGAAACGTCAACCTAATGTCACGCCGTCATCATACGGCGGCCTTCATTGTTGGATATACACCATTCCTTCTACGTCACTCTAGCATAATCATGCCTTCGGCATTCAATTGCGATTATACCACTCCCGTCGTCGTCACGCCGTCGTAGCCACCACTGCCGTTGTACAGCAGTCAGGCAAGCAATGTCATCGCATCATCACAATACCGATTGCCGATTCTATCACCTTAAATTAATCTTGGTCATCCGACTCTCGTCACTCCGCCTCGCCAAGCCATCGTTGTCATACAAAGTTCGTGATAGAGTGGTGGTCGCGCTCTCGCCTTTATCCGATTGCCGCCATACAGTCGTCATGTGATCTTCATCATTGTGTCGCCGTCACACCATTGTGGTCAGGCATTCGTTGTCGCACCACCATTGTGATACCGTCATGGTTGTTTCATCCTCGTCGTACTAACTTCCTGTTCCCACTCTCGCTAAGCCGTCGCCATGCAAAAGTCATGATACCATTGCATTCCTGCCATCATTGTCACACTCTCGTTCTACCATAGTCCTCATACTGCATTCGACGGTCCATAGACGTCATTTCTTTAGCGTTATTTCAGCGTAATCATGATGCCATCATTTAATCGTAATTATCCTGCCGTTGTCATACCACCACCGTCAATACCTCGTCGTCACCCACTCGCTCTCATGCATTCGTTGCCGTCATACCAGCTTCGCCACCTGGTTGCTGACATACACTCTTGGCCATCCCACTGCCTTTATGCTGTCGTTTTCAGTTTCTGTCATTATACAATCGTCGTCATTTGAGAACTCGGTTAAAGAAAACAACATAAATTTTGGCCGTAACTACAGAAATTGTTGTTCCTGACGTTTGTCTAGTTCGGGCAGATATTTCTGAGGTTACGACTGAAAGTCTGACGTGTCAACAGAAACATTTAGTCTCGACGACCAAGAGGTCTGAGTCTGCAAGAGATACATCCTGTGGGGACAACAAGAGTTCTGAAGTCGCAACAAAAGCTTTCTATCGCGAGAACCATCAGGACGTCGAAACAGGAACTCACTGTCGCGACAGACGCTTTCTGCTGCAGCGTTAGAAATGTGCCAGTTTCTATTTCAACGAGAAATGTTTTGACGCCGCGACAGAAGCTATTTGCTTTGCTATGCTTTAAAATGGTATGTTAGTTCCACATCAGTGGCCTACATTGTACTTTTCACTTACGCGGTATTCGAAGGTGCGCTCTCTGATGCTGATGGCACCGATACCGGTATTAAAGTCAACGTGGCGAATTGTCGTAATTGTGCCGTGCTGACACGACACAAACAATCGCCCCACCGGACTCCTCCAAATCGACCGTTAGTCGAAATCATCGCATCTGCGTCAACGGATGCGTATCCATTTTGTTCAATTTTCTAATATGGGAAACACAGGTTTGTGGACTTACACGTACTGTTACGCCGATCAATTACTTAATTTCCCCTGAAATCTTGCACATGCTTTTTCCTAGCGGAAAGGAAGTTTTGGGTTCTTCCACGAAGCTGCGTGAAAATCTGTGTCGCTCGGGTGTCAGTATTCTCGCAAATGTGCTACCGTAAGGAAGCGGTACACTGTCTAAATGGGCACTTATCCACAAATCTTTATGTAGCTATTTTGCACTGAACACACGACGCAGACGCGCGCTCGATAGCGTAAATAAGGATCCTTACATCGTTCAATTCACCTTTGTCTATTTCTGAATTTCTTAACTGATATTGATGTTGTAAAGCAAAATCAATACTGTAGAATTTAGAATTTAATTTGTACTTGTCGACAGTGATAACACTTCTGCTCTTCTGGAGAGGCGCCATCACACATGGCGGAGTGAAAGCCCACATTGAGTATCAAGTTACAAATGTCAACACTCGCGTAACGAGATATTTTTACTGTTGACCTGGTCAAAATGTTCGAGTGCAACCAAGGTTGGCATAACACAGTGGTAACATACTGATTTCAGAAGCGTTAGGTCGTAAGCAGAAATCCAAGCCTGAAGAATTTTTTAGTTTTCTTACTTTTGTACACTAACAAAGTGACATAGTCCTAAAGAACTCTATGTCATCTTTTTTTTTAATTAAAGATTGATAGAGAACTACTGCCGATCAAACTACAGGAGGGCACACTGCAGACATCAAACAACAGAATGTCAGCCTACAAGTAGTCCCAAGATATGACGGACTGAAATTTCCTCTTGTGTTTTTCGAACTGGGAATCTTCATCGCAATGTCGTTATGGCGCCGTCGCCATACCGCCTTTGTCGTTCTGCCGAAGCCATTCCTTCTGTGGGAGCCCATCGTTGTCCCCGCGTCATCGTCGCGCCGCCATGCTCATGAGCAAGCTTGACCAGAGAGCGACATACGAAAGCGGACCAATACCAGAGACAGTCGCATGTGACCAAAACAATCGAAGTCTCAGAATCACGACTTCAGTTCTTAAATAGGTGGACTTCAGTAAGACGGTATGTCGCTACATTGCTTGAACGGTAATCGCATTCTACTATGATACGCGTGACAGCTAGGGAGGTGTCGCGAACGCGGACATTCCATTATCTCGAGATAAACATAAAATCGCCGGATTCGCCCCAGACCCCGAAAACTCTCAATTTCCAGCGATCGCCACAGAGGGCGAAAAAATCAACCGCGGCGCACTCCAGCACGAGGTGTGTAAGTGTAACAACTCTAATTTAGTTGTACAGCTTTATTAATGTGTATTCTGCTAGGAATGCACAGCGTAGCCAAATAATTGATCTATAAATTCGCATACATTACCCGCCAAAGAAAGTTACCCTGTCATTTTTTTTTAAATAGCAAAGTAACATAGCATAAATTGCAAATAGTAACAAGCATGTGATGCCCCCTCTGGCATAATCTTCGTTGTCCCGCCAGGCTCGGTGGCCTGCCAGCCTCAGTAGGCAACATTGGTCACCGCACCGCAATAAACACAGACGAGCACAGCTGCTAAGCGGTCCGTCATCTTTCATCACCACCACGCTGCGTAGCGCCCTTCTAACGGAGGGTGCCTCGAGCCCTCCCTTGTTCACGAACCCGGGCGGATCGTGGCACTGGCGAAGAGGCTGGCGACGAGTACCCACGGAAACACCGCCCCTCATTGCTGCCGCCATGCTGCTGACGGGAAGGCTCGAGCCGTTCGAGAGAGATGGGTCCACCCGGCCAATTTAGGAGGAACAAGTCCACGTGTTATTCCGAGCAAACGACACACCCGAAGCCAAACAGCGCGACATTTTCCTGGTTCCTGGATATTCCTGGAATTCGCTGGATATTTTCCACGTGTTCACCACATAGAATAGGAATACAATGTAGGCCGCAAAGGAAATTCAGGCCTACAGTGACGAAACTTAGCAATTACGCATTTCAGCGTACGCTGCACTTTGTGAGGTAACGTCGGATTTGAGTATTAATTTAGCTTTAGTCTTTTGTTATAGCACACGTAAGGGGTAGCCAGTGGCTTGACAAAGGCAGTATTGTCTATTCTTGCCTTTCGGAATGTAGTCGTTTTTCTGTGGCTGCGAGCGAAAAAAAGAATGCGTGAGCTCTCAACAAAGCTCACTAAGCGACGTTAGCTCTCAGCTAGAATTAAGTGTTTAGTTTATTGGAGTGAACGCAAAGTGCGACTTCTTTTCTGTTGTGTAATATTTTATTTCTTTCGATGATGGCATATGAACCCGTCCCATATGAGAGCACATGGTAACCAGTACTGATTTTGTTGCTTGGTTTGCTGCGGATCGAGTGCTTTAGTGCGTTACCGTCGGGAAATGTCATTTGCCTGGCCACTGACTAAATCGCTTCGTTTTGAATGTAGTTAGCGGGAATACTACAGTGCGTCGCTTTGTGCACTCTCTCCGCATTTTAAACGCACAGCAGGGAAGAGGCTAGAACGCCAGGCGGGAAGATATGCTGTCATCACGCTCGTGGCCACGATGAATCGCTCGTATGTTGTAGCCTCACTTCCTTTTTCTGACTAAGAGTAACTAAATGTATGATTGGTAGACTGCAAAAAGAATACAGAAGTGGTCAAAATTGGCATAAATTGAACTGCAGCAACACATTTAGTAAAAAAAAAAGTTATAAAGCAACATGTGCCATTGTCTGACGTAAGTAATACTATATAGTTAACGTAATGTGTCCACCGCTGGAAATTATCGGCATTATTTTCTACCTTATGCTATTCTGCTAGACATTGTTAAGAACATAGCTGACGTGTTATTTGTTGGCGACTGCGCATTTCGCGACAGGGCGCGAAGGGAATGACGGAGGCAACGCGGGAGGGACTTCGACTCCGCCACCAAGTGCGTACTTCGCGCGCGCGACCGCACGCCGTATCTTGAAATTGATCTCCGGATGGTTCATGCCTTTGTGCGTGCTGTTTTCTCGTCGCTCTTGGGTTGAACCGATAGATCGCACAAAGGTCACTTCACTCGCTGCTGCTGCTGCGCTTGTCATACCGGCGTTTTGACAGGGAGTGTGCGCGTTCATCAAGCGTTATCTGTTCATGTTCGCTTGTGCTCGCTGACACCACGCTTGTTAACTCGGCTAGTAAGCGAATGTTTCGAAGTTTATACTGCCGATAAAACTTGTATCCTTACTTCGTATAGCTGTATAATAGTTTGCTGTCGCAATGGGTGCTTCGCCTTTCCGGCGAAAACCTTTCTTTTTAGTTCGAAAAATTAAAAATCCGCGTGCAGCATATAGCACAATCGGACCTTTGATATGGATTACATAAACGAGAGGACTTTACTTGAGCGTCAGATTACAATATTAAGGTTGCTAGTTAAAACGATTCACTGAATAACTTCATAAGTATTACACTTAAAGCATATGTGCAGATTCCGAAATTGAGGTCACGAAGCTATCAAGTCGTCCCATCACTTCTCCACTGATCAGCTTCAATTCCGCAATTTCCACATGTGTCCTGAACTGAATAGTAGGATTAGTTTAGAATAGTTGTAAAAGAGGAAGGCCTCAGAGAAGGTGCATATTCGCTTCTTTATTTCGTTCTAACTAGCTGCATGGCTTAAAAAATGTTTGAAATATAGCAGCACGGACGGTATGTTAATATTGTCATGAATAGGTGACACGCATAAAAACAACCAACAAAACGACCAAAATAGTGATAGCGCGGTAATTACACTTGTAGCTGAACCGGTCGAGACCAACCTGAGATCTTCTTTCTTGGCATCACTAACTGTTCCTCCTTTAAAATGAAACAATAGTCATTCTGGCTCTGTCGCTTTTTGTATGCTTAACTTGTACTTATGAAAGTAAACCACAGACGCCTCAATTCACCTGAGGTTCACACATGGGCTAGCTTAGTGCATGTTAGCAATAATAAAGTGAAGCTTGTCAGTGCAATGCTCTCTGTAGGCTTCTAGATTCTTGAAAAAAACAGCCACCACCAACATGTAGTTGTGTGTGCATTGTGTGTTGGGTGTTTGTATGTTGCGTACATGTGCATGTGCATGTGTGTGTTGCGTACGTGTTGTCTGCGTGTGTTTGTTTTGTACGTGTTCTGTATGCGTCTGTTGTGTGCGTGGGGCGGAGGGCGTCTACAATATGTCACAGGGTGAGTGCTGTTTGTTTCAATGTGTATAACTGACTGGCCACGTACTAATCTTCTTTAGTTACCTGAAACGCAATAGTCATCTGGCTGGAATAAATATAATTTAGAAGTGGCCTCCCACACGGTACTCACCTACGCACACACTGCAGGGCTTTGTTTCCCACTCTTCAAGAAAAATTATTGTGCTTCACTCAGTTCTGTACAATCATGCTACTGCGATATGTATATTAAAGCACGTCTGTTGTTTTCAGGTCAGTCGCAGCATGACACCCTGAGTGAGGAACCGAGGTCCAGCACCCAAGCAAGCAGCAGTTTTCCCCGTAATCAGTTGGCTTCATTATGAAGTTTTCAAGCAAAAGCCTTCGTCAACGTAATGACCGAGGCCACTTTGAGGTTGTTTTTTTTTTGTTAGCACCAATGTGGTTTGGTATATAAGCTGGTTCTCTTGCGCTGTAGCAATAAGTTCGCTGCTTCTGTTTTGTTTTCATGTGGCCAATTTAGCTGTCAGTTTTTCTTGCTTTACAATAAAACACTTTTCTATTCTTGTACGAAACAAACTGTAGCCTGGTTCTTTGTAGCATCATTTACCACAGTGTTAGTGCTGCGACGTGCTCTTTATAACACATGACTCCATGAACTATCTGGTTCCTTGGTTTATCGAGAAAACAAAAACACCCGTCGCGATGGCTAAGAGGCTGTAGTGTTGCGCTGCTAAGCACGAGGTCGCGAGATCTAATCCCGGCCGCGACGGCCCCATTTTGATGGGGGCGAAATGCAAAAACGCCTCTGTCCCGTATATTAGGGGCGCCCTTGAAGAATCCCTGGTCATAAAAATTAATGCAGAGTCCCAAACTACCGCGTGCCTTATAAAAATCATGGTTTTGGCACGTAACACCCAAGAATTCATTCATAGAAAAAAAGAAGCGTTAGAGTGAAACAATTTTCCGGTAAGAACACTCTTGCTATTTAGCTACTCAGCTACGATGGTTAATCCAATATCTGACTTTACACAACAGTTCCTTCTTACATCAAAAAAGCATTCGATTGTATCGACATTTTAAAAATACATCTCTTCTATGTGCACTTCACAATATCTGGACACTGTGGCATAATGCACACTTACCATGATGCCTCGTACACACTGCACACGCATCTTGATGCTCTTTGGTGTCCCACCTTTGTGGTAGAATACATGCCGTGACTAATTCGAAACAAATTTGCTGACAGGATGGGGGGAGTTCCGTAACTTCGTCAGTAGCCTCTATTATACGCAAAGATGTGCGTATTTATTTACTTCGCTTGCCTTGCCTTGAACGGGCATGCACTTTGCCTGTCCTTCCTTCTCTACGTACGCGTGCGATCCATGGCAAGCGGAAGCTCCACTATAGCCTTGCAAATCTACTTTTAAGCTGTGATAACACCTGGCGGAAAAGCAATGCTGCTTATTTTCTGAACCCAGTGTGCATAAACAGTTCTGCTAACATACGTGTTTTCATATTCATCTGTCTAGGCATGTTTCGATGATGTTTTGACAAGCTGCATATTTTCTCCAACACGAGGTGCTCCTTCCTGTCGAAATACGCTTATCGACCATATACTCAGTAATGTCATGACAAATGAAAAAGCTGGTGTGGTCAATTTTAGTCTAACAGACCATTATCCAATTTTTCTCTAACTAAATACTCTAACTACATATAAAAGTAAAATGGTTATTAGGAGTGCTTCCGATTCAGTAAAATTCTTGGACATGGTATGCGGCCCTGACTGGGGCCTATTATCCGAGGAATCTTGTGTTAATAAAGCGTTCAACACTTTGAATGAGAAACTAACAGATATTATAAATACTTGTACGTATGTGCCCTCCATATCACATTCGTACTCCACCCCCAGGCACCCGTGCATCACTACAGGATTACTGCGCTCTATAAATAAAAAAGATAACGTCTACAAAAACTTTAGACTCCAGCCATTTAACCTCGACCTGAGGGCTCGATTCAAATTGTATTCACAAACTCTCATCCTCTTACTTAAACAGGCTAAAAGAACCTACTATCAAAATAAAGTGCTCGGAAATGGGAATGACTGTAAAAAGAATTGGAACGTAATTAAAGAATTCTTAAATCTTAATCAACAAGACGCGCTTCTGACAGAGTTGACGGACCGCACCAGCACTCTAACTAATCCTATAGCTGTCACCAATTCAATTACTTAATCATTTTTCAAGAGCTCTGCAGCCATTGTCACTAACTTGCCTAAGTTGCTCCGCTAGCCTCATTCCTTTTTCCTAAAACCCACTTCGCCAAATGAAGTTCATCGCACTGTAATAGGTCTAAAGACCACAGGCTGTGGCCTAGATTCAATGCATCCATCTAAAATCAAACTCGTTGCTCGTGAGTTGTTATCTTTTGTCCTCTTTGATATTATTAACACTGCATTTCGTACCGGCGTTCTTCCAACGGTTCTCAAAGAAGGAAAAGTAACTCCAGTATTTAAAGAAAGGTGCTAGAAATATATGTTCGAATTATTGCCCTATAACGATACTCCCATTTATCAGTAAAGCAATACAGAAGCTCCTTGCTAATAACCTAACGAACTACCTAACAAAATTTAACCTTTTTACACCTAAGCAGTTTGGTTTTCGTGCTAACTTATCAACCGAATTAGCACTGATAAAACTAAATGACAGCATAAAGCAGTTTATCGACAATGGGCTATAGGCGGAGGCGGTATTGGTTGATTTAACTAAAGCTTTGGACACTATTACCCACTCCATTTTGTATGCTAAACTTGAATCATTCGACAATTGTGGACCTGCTTTAGCTCTTTTGCAAAGCTACCGTACTAACAGAACCCAGGTTGTTAGATATGGAAGCGTTTTATCCTCTCCAATAACAACCAACCAGGGCGTTCCATGAGGATAAATTTTTGGGTCCTCTGTTATTCCTCATTCACATTAATAACTAACTATCATAGCTAAACTGTTCTGAGTGCATCCTCTATGCTGATGAACAACGATATTCAGTAGTGATAAAGACATTAACAGTCTACTAAGGAAGTTAAACCCCGATATCACGAATCTTGTTTTTTTGTGTAAAAATAACTTGCTAAACGTAAAACCTGTTAAAACCAACTTTATGTTATTTTATTCATCCCAAAAACACCTGCAAGAACCCCTGAACTATACATTGATGACTAAGTCATCACCACATCTAATTTTATTACTTTTCTTGGTGTTACATTAGACCCCCAGCTTAATTACAACATTAACGTAAACTCTGTCACTAAGAAGGCTGCTTTTGACATCCGCATGCTCGTTCCAACAAGACCCTGTTTTCAGCAACACACTCTAAAATCACTTTACTACGCTTTCATTAACAGTCAACTTACTTACTGCATTTCATCGTGGAGCAACACATAACCCGGTCACCTGACATCCCTCATTCACCTTCAGAACCGTGCGGTCCGAATCATTAATAATAGCCCGCAGTTCATACATAATACATCAGCAACGCCCATTTTTCGCACTCTGGAAATTCAACCCTTAACCTGCACATTTCAACTCAAACTAGGTCTTATATTGTATAGAAATAGGAACAGTGACGTTCCAACTGAGTTACTTCTCCCAACGCATCTTTTTAATGCAAATAACCTGCGCTTTTCTGAGCATAATAAGCACTTGCTTCCTAAAATAAACACCAACTACGTTAAAATCACAGCCTTCGTTTCTGCCGGTTTGTTTTGGAATGCACTGCCATCAAATATTAAATCATGCTCATCGCTATACGGTTTCCGGCGGCTTTTAAAACAGTTCTTACGAACACCATACCTTACCCGAATAATGAAGTGATCATGACACACAGAGAAGTGATAACACACACACATTATATATATATATATATATATATATATATATATATATATATATATATGTATGTATGTATAATGTGCGTGTGTGTGTGTGTGTGTACCTGAATAATCTCCATAGATAACCGCGTGCTTGGATCCCCAAAATGTAACGTTTATTTACACCATCCTCAGTGGAGAAAGAGCTGCATATTACATTTACGGGACCGATTATTAAATATGATTCCCCAATGCGGTATCCCGGCCACGTAATAATTCATAATTTACAGAGTGCGCAAGATTGTTCAGCTCGCTCTATCTTGTGGAATTATCATTGAACTACCAGCGTCACTAATACGAAACTCACCATCAACATCCCCCATCTGGCTACTGGCAGAGAGCATTCGAACATACGCCTGTTTCATTAGACTTACCATTGTAATGAAATTCCTAAATCATACTTAATCGCACCTGCGCATTGCGTGTTGGCGCGTATAGATAATCAATGGAAGTTCACCATACAACATGAAAATACAGCCTCCTACAAATCTCTGCCGCCGCACCTTCCTGATGCCTTAGTCGCCAAACCAATCGCCGCGCTAACGCAATGTGCTAGCGCTATCTCATGAATTTGCAATTCAACGTTTCATTCACCTTCTTGTGCCTTCGATGTGGTTATTTCCTACGTTTGGTATTATTATTAGTCTCATTATTTGGGCGCCCAACAACATGTATACTGCTCTAATAATGCAGCTCCTACCCTCTACAATTCCTACGACGTATTTACACCAAATGAGAGTAATGCAATTCACTACATAAATAAATACCTTTATTTAGTTATTCGCGGGTCTTTTCTGCCGACGAACAAAATGGACCGCGACGGGACCGGCAGCGTGTGGAAAACTGGAGAGACTTGTGCCGAAGTCACAAAGCTCGCATTCGTAAGTTCGATTGAACGATTATGTTTGCTACAAATATGTCATGCACCATGATTTGGCGGCATCCGCTTTTACGAACCAATTAGCTCAATAACTGTTTTGTGAAAACGGGCACGAATATATTGACCTGTCCTACAAAACCCCTAGCATTGAAAGAGCGGCCATACATGTAATCATCAAAGGGTCCTTAAACAGAAACACTGAATCAGTCTGTACTGATGATGTATTCCTTTAAAAGTTGATTTATCTTTATTTTCTATAAGCGTTCATTATTGAAAAAAACGAAGATAAAAGTTCCATTTTTGAAATTTCGCTTCGAAAGCGCAACGTCAGTACGTCAGTGAGACGTCACAGGTGTCAATGTCGATTTTGCGTACTTGGATTCCGTTGTCCTAGTAAAAGTTCCCCAACGTTCGCCTCATCAACCTTTACCTTGTTTAGAGCCCTATGTGGGGCATTTCTACCACCAAAGAATTATCTAGGTACTAGTAGACGTAGTGATAATCCGTGATGTCACGACGAGGTGAGGCGGGCAATTCAAGGCTCGAAGTTCCTGCGTCACGAAGAAAAGACGAGTCGCCACTCGTCTTTTCTTGTTGATTTTCTGGCTTACGAAGCGCCTTTTGGGGAGCAAGGGCTGTGTGTTCGGTATTGTAAAAGTGTAGTAGATTAAATTACTTTCCTATTTAATGTGCCTCTAAAACCTCATCAATATTAATTACTAGTTAGTCCCTTGAAGAGAGCGCAACAATTCTGGAGGCCTATTCAGTTGGCTGCAAAGAATAAGCGGTTGGGGTGTGTTAACGAGAAGACCCTATTACGATGCCATTCCTTTACATATATCGTAGTTTAGCCGGGAGACTTTTAGACCAATTTATCGCTGGGATGGTGGGGGCGTGAAGTGTGGCTGACAAGAAAGACATACAATCGAGCGATAGGAATGCCAACGTTATAGTTGTTGTTAATAAATTATGATGGACATTTCAGAAATGTACGAAATGTATATAATTTTACTCGGAAGCGCTGAAGACCCTATTAAAATGAAGGCAAGGTGGTGGGATGCACGGTGCGTGGTCTGTTTTTTAGGGAGGCCTCATAGCAGAGAGTAATTATGCTTATTTTTGTACAGTCCGTCGTGTCAAGATAGTGTCAACTGTCAGTGTCAAGTGCGGAGTAGTGTGAAAGATTAATAGAACGAAATGTAGAGCAGAGATTCAACAATGACATCGCTCAAACGGATGAAAGAGGCAGGTGACCAATACTCCTAGCTCTTTGTGCAAGCAACGACCCTCACTCCTGAGCGAGAGCTTGGCCCGTACAGCTGGTTTCGCCTTCATTCTAGAGCAACCGGGGTCAGTAGTGAATGGGAGCCATGACGATGACACAAATCGGTTCCACGTGTTTAGGCACTTGACGTGAGCTTTTTCGCAAACACGACGTCACTTTCGGGCAACGGCGTCACCGGTTAGACCACGTGCGGCGTAAATTCAACAACCCCATGTAGCCGGTAGTATTCTGCAGTAATTACTGCGATGAGTCCAGGTGTGTGGACTGAAGTTGCAGCCAGACGAGTGAGCGAGCAGCAAATGTCGGAGCAGACTTACGAAAAAGCATATTTTTTCTTCTTTCACTCTTTGGTTATTGGACGTCCAACAACACGCCCACTTGGTGAAACTCTTCAGCATGTTAAGCAACGAATTCAGTGGCATCTCGATGCCACTGAATTTGAATTTAAAAACATGGGTCTGAACACCGTGTGTTCCACGTCTCGGCCCAGCGTTCCCCAGTTATCTAATGGCCCTCCTCGTCCCCAGCGGTCCATTTCTGCCACATCTCGCCGCAACCCGTCCGAATGGCGTACACGTGATGACAGGCCGATCTGCTTCCACTGCTGTCGCATCGGCCACGTCGCCCGTCACTGCCGCAGCCGATGGCCACCACCTCCTCGGACTTACGCCCCCACTTATACCCAGCACCTCCACCGAAAATGTTACGTGTGGAAAGACACAGACGAGAGATGCTATTTACACGGTATTTACACTGGAGCCAGGCAGCCAGGCTGACACTCACTCATTCCAAGGGCACCGACCAACTTCTTCGTCGTTCTCGCGGCGGCTTGTCTCTTGAGCGTCACTCAATCATATCGTAATAATATTGTAGGAAAATGTCAAATGTGTAGGATAGTTCCCGCCTAAACGAAAGAAAGAATGATGAAAAGCTAGTGCTGGCCTGAATGACGGCTTTACAAGCGCACATGAAATATCACCAGGAGAATGCTGTTGAATCGTTTACTTCAGTCGTTAGCCTCTGGGTAATATGCTGTAGGCGTGCAGGGACTACTCCTGTATTCTGCAAGAAGCTCTTGAATAAGTGCAGACAAGCCGCGGCCGCGATGGGCCGTGCTCGCAGAGCGTCGTCACGTAAAACAATATTCCGCAAGGTGAAGGCAGCAACATCGAAAGCGCAGCAGCAGTGACTGCACCTCATTTAGCTTATCGTGTCAGGTGGCGTACTCCATTTAAGTAGCGATTTCCGGCAGCGGTACATGGCTGTGAACCGCAGATGCCCATGTCAACGCAGTCAAAATGTAATGTAGGGAACGAATATTCTTGCAAGGGGTCGGGCTCCTGGGTCGTGTACTCGGAATGTGTGTCACTACATCGCCACAGGTGAAAATTTTGGATATCCTGATGATGTCTCTTAATGGCAAAGCCATCATAAAGGACATCACGAGCGTGCTGCGCTGGTATGTCCGGGTGGTTGCGTAAGGCGAAGAAAACATTGCAAATGAGGCATTGATTCAGAATCTATATCCGCAGAAAATTTTGCACAAACGCATGAAGAGATATCTCAAGGCATAACCTAACGTATTTAAGGCGCTCGGAACAGATATGAACATTTCCAATATATTTAGTTAGCATAAAGTAATTGCTCAAAGTCACAGTATTCATCAGCTTCCACAGCTTCACCTTCTTATAGTCTCCATACAGGAAAAGAAGTCGCAAACAATTTCGTTCGTAAGTGCTCTTTACCACTGGCCGGCCGCCTTAGCGAAACGTTTCTCGCATCAGGAATAAGTGCATTTTCTGTTATGTGAAATTTTATATTAAGACACAAACAGAAAGGGTCACCACGCAAAACCTGTTAAGCTAGGCCAATACAGTTTCACCTTAACAACTCAATATTATCCCATTGTCACGACATGCGAAAATACTCAGTGAACCAGCACCGTAGGTTGCACTTTCCCGAAAAGCCGGCTTTCTAACCTAACGGCAGCGTTCGATGACTAGCGGTGAAGATCAGCGAGAAACGATTGAAGTATTGGTGGAAGAAATGAGATATGGGGGAGATACCAACAAACACACAGGTAACTTTAGTATACCAAGCACAGATAAGCATAATGGTAAATTTCTATATAGCAATACGCAAACAGCTGAAACAGGCTCGGCAACTATGCGACCCCACTGCTATTCAATGTAAGTGCAACTACCGATTGTCATCATTCTCGAGGAAGAGGAGTAACGTAAGGGGGACATGGCAAGCTCCTAGTGCAACATGACAAGGAAAATAAAATTAGTTGTCTTGATGCATTCAATGAATCGCCAGTCTGAATCCATCAACACGCCGTCATTTTCAAGCACACAATAAAGATATGTAGAAATATCTGCACCGATAGTCTAATAGGGTTGGTTGCCCGTCCAATACGCTAAATAACGAAACATTCAGAGGTCAGGCGAGCAAAAAGTATAAATCCAACATACGGTTCCTCACTTCGGATATCGAAAAAACGATAAATGGCAAAAAAAGCACGCATTCATGCACCTCCCTTGCGTTCACTGTGCGTCTTACGGCGTTTTTGACCTATCCCCAGTTACGAATATGTACAAACTAGCTTACTACATTGATTCCTAAAACAAAAGAGTAACATCAACTCAAAGAATATATCGAACATGTAAGTTTACGAGTCTTGCATAGACAGAACTACTCACATGCTAGTCCAAAATTGGCGGTCGCTTAATTCGGCTATGCCAGGATATACGTAGCCAAGGCTAAGGCATAGCATGGTTAGCCTTGGTTAATCTTTATTGCAACTCCAGGTTAGTCTGGTTGTCAAGCTATGTTGCAGTGTTTAGCCAGTCGTTCGGCGCGCTATTCGTCTGTTTCCTGGGCGATTCGTTTCCTCTTCATCTCGTTCCGATGTCGATTCCAGGCCTCCTCCTGCTTATCAGAATTGCCGCCGTCCATATTGCCACCTCAACTGTGGTTGCGGCGCACGCGAGCTCTCTTTTTCAATCCTCCGACATGTTATTAGGCACGCGACGCAGCTGTCGAAGCGAGCGGAGGCGAATGCAACGACGAGGAACGCGATGTGACGAGGAACGTGGTGTGAGGTCATGTGCCTCCTCGCAGCACGGCCACGGCGAAATCGCAAGTTCGCGGCCAGTAAAGCTTTCGTTTTAAAAATAAGTAGAGTTTTGGAGCGCAGCTCCTAGGCGACCGTTCTCACGGCGAGCGTCAGGGTAACCTAGCGAACGAGGACAACGAAGGATGAATGCGCGAGCCGGACCACAGCGGGGAATGAAAGGCGACGATAATGAAGATAGCGCGGGGAAGAAAGCGGAGGAGAATGGTGCCGCAGAACATGATGTGGAAAGCGGAGGACGAGGGTATGGCGAAAGCGTAAGAAGAAAACAGTAGTGCCGCGCAAGACGTTTCCTGCGACCATCGCTATGAGATGACGCCAGAGTAGCGTGCGTCGTCTGTTCATTCATTTTTCTCCGGTCAATGCATTCCACTCGCAAATGTTAAATGTCATCCAAGAGCCCACGACGCACCTGCAGGTATCAGCAGTTTCTCATGTGTTTCGATAGTTTTGTCCATTGGCTGTTGTTACCAGGGCTTTTCGTGATCTGATTGTATACGCGACGCGAGTAGTGTAGTAATTTCTGGAAGCCAGGCAGGCACCAGCAATTACACTAGAACATTCGACAAGTCATGTACAAAAGTTGACGTCCATGACCCGCAGATCTGATTTTCCACGATCATCGACTCTGCTCGCCGGTTTGTGCATGAGTGTTACTTGTTTTGCTGGTCAAGGCTTGGTGCAGTAAAGAACAAAATTTCGCAGTTGAAAAATATACAATATCGTTTTGGTGTGTTCTAGTGTGTTCTAGGGTTAACACTAGCACGGTCTGATGTTACCTGGTGTACAGAGGAGAGCGGACTGGTGCGATCTGAGGCACACACGAACCCCCGCCGTGGTTGGTCAGTGGCTATGGTGTTGGGCTGCTGAGCACGAGATCGCGGGATCGAATCCCGGCCACGGCGGCCGCACATCGATGGGGGCGAAATGCGAAAACACCCGTGTACTTAGATTTAGGTGCATGTTAAAGAACCCCAGGTGATCTCAATTTCCGGAGTCTCCCACTACGGCGTGCCTCATAATCAGAAAGTGGTTTTGGCACGTAAAGCCCCACAAATTTATTTTCATTTTTGAGGCGCACACGAGAGTGGCTTGGTGTGTTCTAGTGTGCACAACAGAGTGCTTTGGTGTGCTCCGGTATGCACATCAGAGTGGCTTGATGTGTTCTGGTATGCACATCAGATATGTCTGCTCTCATAAAGTCCATTACATTACAGCCCCGTGAATTCGCTGTTTTCGCAACCTACAGACTGCGTATAGGTTCTTTTCTTGTATCAACTCTCTGAAAAATAGTAAATCAACAAATACTACTGAAATTGAAATTACGCCCGTAAAGCACGTACTCGATTTAATTTGCCCAGTAATACCGTATATTTACATCCCGTTTTATGTAGTGGGTGTGTTCCATGCAAGAAGCTCGAGTTATACCAGTGTTTAAACGTGGCAATAGCAAAGTTATTAACAACTACCATGATATCTCGATTTCGCCTGTACTATCTAAAGGTATTGAAAAAATTAGGTATATTCGAATCTCCTCGTAGCTTACTGGCCAGATATTGCTGCATGACTTCCAACACGGTTTAAGGAAACACAGGTCTACTGAAATATCACTTATGGCTCAGAAAGAAATAATTGTAAGGGCCTTCAGTACCGGACTGTGTGTTTTAGGTACATATGTATAAAGACTTCTCGAAGGCTTTCGACACGATAAGTCATTCTATTCTCCTTTCTAAGCATAAACAATATGGAATACGTAGAATAGCAAACTATCTACTGAAATCGTACCTTGCCCAAAGAACTCAATATATCTATGTAAGCAATAACAGATCCTCCTTGCAGTCAATACTTGCCGGAGTACCTCCAGGCAGTATTTTGGGGCCGCTCCTTTTCAAGTTTATGTAAATGACATTGTATTCTGCTAAGAGAACGCCCAATTTATTTCTTATGCCGATGATACGTATGTTTTGATTACGGGTATATCGACGGCTGATATTCAATGCAAAACCAACTGTACATTTGCAAAAATGAAAAAATTGGGCTGCTGCTAATATCCTTAAACTCTACTAAAACAAAAGTTGTCCGATATGTACCTAAAGGCAAAGCTAGCCCCAGATTACATAACATAAGCATGGGTAATGATGATCAAATAGAAGTTCCTCATAAAATTAAAATCCTGGTTGTTTTCTTCTGAAAAAATTTATCTTGGCACAAACACGTAGAGTACCTCTGTCCTAAAGTTTCTTCAGCAGTTGGTATAATTACTGTACTAATAAATATAATCCCTGTAAAAATTAAAATTTTACTCTACACTTTATTGATGCTTTCTGTGCTTGAGTATTGTCATCTTGTATCGGGCACAACAGGTATTACTAACAAGGTTAAAATACATCTGTTACAAAAGACAGCTATATGATGCATTGCAAATTTACCTTATAATGAACAAACCAAAAAGTGGTCTGTACAATGGAATATTTCTTCTGTGCATCAACTATATGATAATAGATTATTGCTGTGTTGTAAAACGCATCAAGCACAACAATACGTACATAGCTGACCTTGCAAACCTACGTGCAAATAAAAGTATACTCCACACGAGAAACAAATCATTATGGCCTGTACCAACCCCACGACCTCACTATTACAAAGAATGTTTATCCTATACCCAGCCGCATTTATTAAATAAGTTGCATCGAGAATCATTTGACCCGTTCTGCTACTCAAATAATGAGATCAGACATTTCTTATCGACAATGTCTAAATGATAAGTATCAGGCATAACATCTATTATTTATGTGATGTCATAAACTATATGGTGGTTGAATTTATATTATTGTTCCAGTTGTGTTAGCGAAGTTTGTTTAATTTTTTGTCTGTATTCTGACATGTATTTATGCTTGTGTGTTATTTTTATTCCGAAAACAAGTATATGTTATATGCTATGTGCAAAGTAATCAGTTGTATATCATCTATGTATGCTGTCAATCAAAAAACTAAGGGAACAGGGACCTTTGTAAAGCCGTACTCACGGCTTTTAGTCCCGCCTCCTCCTCTCTCAAAAGGAAACAAAGCTTAATTTGATTTGAACTGGTTTGCACACCAGGATTTTCTGGTGTCCACACCACAGTATAGTCTAGTGTTACTTGGTGTGCACATCAATGTAGGGTGGTGCTGTACGGTGTACCCTAGTATGTTGTTATGTAAACTTAGCTTTTGCACACCTGCCTTGGTTTATATAGTTTTTTCTGGTTTGTGTGTGGTAAAATGTTTCTGAATGCGAATTTCACTGCTTTCAAGTTAGTACGGCCATCAGATTGGAATTTATTTTCTTCATTTAATTTCACATACTGTAGCTCCAAATGGCTATTGCAGCTTTGGGGAATGCAAAATGCAAATTTAGCAAAACAAGCAGAAAAGCGAAAACAAAAAAAGCTAGATGTAATGCAATATGAGTGGCTAACATATACGAGATCGAAGAATTCAATATGGCGAGAAAGAACGAACATGTCCGGGTAAAGCATTCCAGAGTTCTATAGTATGGACAAAAACACCATTTAAATGTCTCGGCGTGGTGATGAGGAGGCACGTTCAGTAGGAATGGTGTAAAGTGTATGTAAGTGTACACCAGTTGTGATAAAGCTGCTAGGTAAAGGAAATTGTGGAGAGGTAATCATAGCTCAGTGAAGTTAGGAGGCCAAAAGAAGCATATACAGTGCTAAAAAGCGGGCACGTCCTGTGCTACCGGGGCTTAGCGGAGAGAAGAGAACTAGGAGTCGGATACCTGTTTAATAAGAATATAGATGGTAACATGCAGGAATTCTATAGCATTAACGAGAGGGTTGCAGGTCTTGTTGTGAAACTTAATAAGAGATAAAAAATGAAGGTTGTACAGGTCTACGCCCCTACATCCAGTCATGATGACCAGGAAGTCGACAGCTTCTATGAAGACGTGTAATCGGCGATGGGTAGAGTGAAAACAAAATACACTAGACTGATGGGCGACTTCAACGCCATGGTAGGCAAGAAGCAGGCTGGAAACAGGGCAGTGGGTGAACATGCCATAAGCACTAGGAATAGCAGGGGAGAGAAGGCACCACAGCTCCGCCTTCAGGCACCTTCTTACGTTCCCGGAGAAGACGGGACTAGTGTAAATTGTGAATGCGCCGTATGGATAGCCATTACAGCGGTACCTCACGGTACCGAGCTTTGCAATCGCCTCGACCTTCTTTCTTTTTTCTTTCGTCTTTATGTACCCCTCCCGTACCGGAAGGCGCTGAGTCGTGCTCCCTAATGGGCTGTAGAAAATAGCGCCTCTTCCTCTTCACAATCACACTTTCTCTCTACTGCGGCGTTGGCCACGCGAATCGCGGACGCTGTAGTAGACGTCCTTGGTGGCCGCCGTAGGGACGCGTTGCCGGCACTCATGTCTTGAAAGCGGTCTGCGACGTGGTTAGAGTGCCCGCCCGCACGGACCTCAATTTCAAAGCGATGCGCCATGCTTGCAGAGCGCGCGTAGTGTTGGTACCTTCGTATGCGCTGTGCTTTCGAAGTTTTGTACGCATTGAATCGACATATGCACGGAGGTAAATCGACTCGTGGCTGCTGCCGCGATTCCTAACTCCAGCGTTATCGCAGACAGTTCGCGCTGTCATCGAGCGTTGTGTGTTCATGTTCACGCGTGCGCGCGTGACACCGTGCTCGTTAATTTAGTTAAAACACGTTAACGGGCTAGTTGTTTTAAATCCGTTACAGAATGTGTACGCGCGATTGAACAAGGACGCAGAAAGAAGTACGCACACAAAGACAGCGCTGTCTGCGTATGTCTGTTCCGTTCGACGTCCTCCTTAAATCAAGTTTGCGCATTCTATCATTGTTAAATTAGTTAGCGAGCGAATGTTTACATGTTTATAAGGCCGATGAAGCTACTATACTTCGTTCTGCTATCAACTAATTTGCTATCACAATCAGTGCTTCACCGTTTCAGGTGGAACGTTGAATTTTTTTAAACCATCGGTTGTGCGGGTGCTGCTAAGGTACGCGTGCAGCTGAGGTGTGAGTACTACTATGGTAAGAGTGCTACTATGATACGAGTGCGTCGAACGTGGGAATGCTGCGGAACGATGCGATATCATTGACGTGGTATCGCAACCTGGCTGCGATAGAGTCTTCACATTCCACAGTCAACTCGCCTAGGGAAGAAGACAGTATTAAAAGTGGAGGCTTTTTGTCCATTCATGCCAAGGGTCCTGATGTGAACTCGAACGTGTAACGTGTGCCTGCATGGAGTGGGCTTCCGTAACTCGAGCGGTGTAACTAAGCCAATAAACGCTTTTTAAGGCGAAGCTTTCTTTGCCTCTTCCTGTGCCTTTCCCAGTGCTCCTGCTGCTGCTATGGGCTACTGCAGCTGCTACAGTCTCGCACGACGCTAACGCCGGCTACGTCAGGACGTAGTTGAGACGCAAGCCACTAAATCCGGCCACGTCGGGACGTGGTCGAGACGTGGTCATGTCACAAAAACATAAAAGGCATGCAATGTCAGTGTTTTGTTTCATGATATTTGTTTATGAGCTGTCGTTCTAAAGATTCTGAGGAATAACTCTGTAGAGAATGTAAGACACGGTATGCGCCACGTGGAGGACAAGCGGTTGTGGTTCCGAATGATTATTCGCCGAGCGACTCCCGCGGCGACAACACCGAATTTGCTCCGACACAGGGCCCTTAACGCTATCGTGTTAGTAAATTACAGGGGTGTGGTACAAAGGAAAAACTACGACAGAGCCTCGTGTCAAGATTTACGCCATGTCGCATCTGCAAAAAGCCCCCTGGACGCCTACCCCTACAAAATGTTGTGCAAGAGCTTCCGCGTTTCTCTCGATGCTCACCCGACATATTAATGACAGTAGAGTGTGGAGGTTAGGAGAATGATAACGATGGAATAGAGAGAGAGAGAGAGAGGGCAATTTTATGAGTTACAACGTTACAACCCAGAATGGCGCCGAATCCTGCACTTGGCGCCGAGGAGACGAAGGCTCGCATAAAGCGTCCAGCGTAGCAAGAAGAACAAACAGAGGTGGAGCAGGCAAGGCAATATTTCACATCCCGTCACGACTGTCGTATGCTTCAATGTATCACCGGCAAATAACGTCAATGAACGCAAAGAGCATACAAAGATTCCCACATTGCGTGGGTCTGCATTTTTTTTTCGTCATTCCTACTAACGGACGTATTCGACGCTGGCCTTTGTGGATTCCCTGCCCTAACGCCACCATAAATGGCACCAAACTGTTTGACAGCAGTGAGATCAAGCAGGCAGTCCTTACGATCTCGGATCGGCGGACCTGTCCACGTGGCTTCGCGAGACACGACCATTGCAGGATCGAGGAAATCTATGGCAGGAAGAGCGACTTCTGCGGATGCGGGATCAGCAGACCTCGTCTTCGTGCTCAGGGAGGCACAAGTATCACAGTAACCGAGTGGAGTCTTAAATGGCCCGAGGAATCTGGAAGGAAGAACAGCAGAAGGGTGTTCCACGATCTAGGATCGGTGGACCTGGGAACATGGCTCTGGGAGACAAAACTTTCGTAAGCTCGAGTTTGGGTGATTGCTTGAGCGTCTACGTTTTGCAGAACGATAAGGACAAGGTTCTATGGGGCAATGAATAAGCTATAGTTGATCGCAACCGGCCGTGCGGTAAATGCAGGGGAAGTTGTAGTCAGCTCTCGGAAAGCATGAATATCATTGTGTTAAAAGAAGTGGCTGCTCTAGGCCCCAGAGCACTGTGTGGGTGGTGATGGTGATAAACTTTATTGAAAGCTGGAAGGGTAAAGGAGGACGTGGTTGAGGGATTGGGCTCAAGTAAGGTCTTGGGCCTGCTTGGCCTTTTCCGCCCAGTCCATCAGTTCAATCTGTCGCTCGACGTCTCCGGAACTCAGCCAGGCTGTCCAGTCAGTCTCGCTGCTGACGGGGGGATGACAGAACGGGAGCGAGGTGCATTCCCAC
Organism: Dermacentor albipictus; assembly: GCF_038994185.2. NCBI lineage: Eukaryota > Metazoa > Arthropoda > Arachnida > Ixodida > Ixodidae > Dermacentor > Dermacentor albipictus. The sequence goes on along the minus strand of NC_091827.1, from coordinate 94,376,085 downwards.
ATTATGTGTGTGAGTGTTCCTGCTTCTGAACAGAGCCTACATTGGTCGCTTTCCTTGCTTCCTGTGATTATGTTAATGTATTTTGGGTGTGGGTATGTGTTTGCCTGAAGTGGCCGAAATGCGACCGCTTGCATTTTGTCGAGTTGCTTGGCCAGTTGTAGGAGCGCGCGACGCCTCAAGCGATACCGATGGGCTATTTCATATTAAGTCTCGCAGGGTTCCTCGTGTCTCTCCTCCTCATTCACGCCGTCCGCTCCCGCGGACGAGGCTCGGCGCGCGAGATCTCGAGCCAAACTGTGATCCGACGCGTTGCCGGGCACAGCCGCGTGAGCGGGGGTCCACGCGAGGGTTTTCAAGCCACTTACAGGGCATCGTGTGAGGACATGGTATGCCTGTTTGGAAATTCTACCACGGACGAAATTGCCGATGGCCTGCTTGCTGTCGCTGATGACGGTATTCGCTTCCGCATGCATGGCCATGGCAGTCGTGGTTTCCTCCGCTTCCACCACTTGGGCAGCCGTGATTGTTGTATGTTCTATCAATCCTCCGTTGTGATCCGCTACCACCGCGGTCCTGAGGTCGTCGCGAGGGTGTCTCCATCTTGCCACTCCATCTTGCGAGCCATAGCGTCGCCAAATGGCTTCACTACGGGCCTGCCGACGGCCCTGGTGGAACTCGGGGTCCACGTTGCGGGGCAGGGGTGGGGCATAAGTATGCCCCGTGACGTTTCGCGGAATCGTCATGTACTCTGTAACCTCAGCGATAGCCTCGAGACTGAGCTTCCGGAGGACTGTGCGGCCAGCCGGGGTTAGCGAGAGACGACGGACTTGGGCTATGTGGTGAGCGTCTAAGAGCTCCTTGATCGTGTTATACATGCCTAAGGCCTCTAGCCTTGCGGTGGCCGCGTGGAAGGCGCAAGGCTGGCTTTGTGCTTCGTCTGATCATTGCGTATGATCAAGTCCGTGGCTGCGAGTTTGACATATGGTTTCGAGTACATGGTTCTGCTGGAAATGTATGCCTGCACAAGTTATAGCATTAATCAAACTTAGCATTAAATCAAGAATTAAATCAAACTCGCGAAAATAAGAGTAGATCTAGCGAGATTAGCGCGCTGGGCAGTTGCGGCGCCGCCACAAACGTTTGCTTCAGCCGTATGACACAGGCGACGACAACGGCCTCTACATGATTAATTTTGAACGGATTTCTGTGAAGCGATCATTCCACCCGGACCACTTTATTCTGGGAGATGTCGCGCAGTTTACTGAGGACGAGTTTCCTAAAAAAAAATAAATTCTCCGCAGAGTAACATAGGGAGGAACAGATTTCCGCAACCGATCTTAAGAAAGAGGGTCAGGCGCTGTCTTAAGATGTTGGACACTGAGCAAACAAAAGATGAAACAGCCAGCGCCGGAGATGTTGTTCAGCCGGAGGACGGAATCTTTACAATTTCCCCTACCGAAATTCAGGCAGAGAGTCAGGCGCTGAAATACACTGAAGAACAAAGCGCGAAAAAGCGGATGAACAAGCTAGCTCGGGGGCGATAGATAAGCCGGAGCGGCAAATCGTTGTGATTTCCGCGACATAAATTCAGAAATTTGGTGAGGCAGGGGAGCCACCAACGGAAAGAAAAGAAAGGAACCCGGAAAGGAGCGCGAGAAACAGTGCTAAGATAAAGAGGTGTCGCAAATGAAGAAAGGCGACAGAGAAGTAAACATGTCCGCATAAATCGAAAGCCATTAAAACCTGTAAAGAGCACAATGAAAGGTTTTAAAGGGTCGTTTCTCTGTTTCAGTGTTTCGAGTCAGAGCGCGTCCGAGTCGCCAAACGAGACTGAAACGAAAGCGATGTTCGGTGCATAGAAGGACAAGTGCCCAGGGGTAATTATGTTCCCCGTCTTTCAGTTCTTTTCGATGCGTAGCCTGTATGACACGGGAAAACGCGGCGGTCAGGCGACGCGACATGGTCTTATCAAGCAGTTCATTCCGAGGTCAATGACCGAAACGCAGGTCGGCTCTACCAAAGGTGTCGGGAGTCTGCAGCGAGGGGAATGACACAGGTGCCCTTTCTATATGAGGATAGCTATACGGGCTTGTTCGTACGACATACTTTATTTTGTTGTAGCGCAAGCCTAAAGACCAGGGCAACAGAAAGGCATATCTGACACGCACATCTATGTGTGTCAGATTCTAAAATTTATCCGCGCGAGAACCATCTCTGTAAGCCGTGCTCGAGGTGGACGGTTTCTGAACGCTCTTACACAACTGTCAACCGAGAATACAAAGGGGATACCTTATTTTGTTGTAGTGCAAGCTGTACGACAAGGACAACAGAAACGCACATCTGACACACACATCTGACACACAAAGAGCTGTGTGTGTCAGATGTGCCTTTCTGTCGCCCTAGTCGTTCACCTTGAGCTACAACAAAATAAGATATGCTCTTTGCATTCTCGGGTTGACAAGTGCGATAAGAGCCTTCAGAGAGCGTCCACCTCGAGTACGGCTCATAGAGACGGTTCTCGTGCGCATAAATTATAGAAATCTTGTATTTGGTTAGGATATGTCGTTTTTTTTTTAAGCAGACTGGCTTCATTTTTTTAGGTACACTTGAACCGCCGAGTTTAGGTTATTGGTTAGAAACGTGAAGCGGCGCGCTTGAGCACCACTTCACTTTTCGAAAAGCTCCTGATATTTTTCTTTTAAAGTAAAGTGCGTATAAGCAGAGACGCCGTTTACCTGCAGAAATTTGAAGGTGTTTGCACTCTTACTTTAAGGTGCGTTTCGTTTGGACACCTATAAGCAACGCGTTGATGCGTGTCTCGCACGTGCATCCATAACACGCAGCGTTTTGAGCACCGCTTCCAGCGTGCGTGGTAGGGGTTAGCAATAAGCTCAAATCTTAGTGTAGAATGAAATGCGTAGTCCGCAGGGCAATTTTTTTATTATTTCTTTATTGCGGGTCCTTCGCGAACAAGGGAAGAAAACTGTTAGTGCGTGATTCGCACGATAGTGGAATATCTGCGGAGCTTATTCGAAATATGCGTACTCTTTTGAGAGGAAGGTTTTGTCTTTGCGGTCTGTACTTGTCTCGCCAGACTTCTGCAGAGAATGCATTTTTTGGTTTGACGCCAGCAACCGTAGCCAAGCTGTCGCCTTTGCCCAAATAAACCATATCGGTGAAGAGCATCTCGTGCTGTACCTCAATCGAAAACTAAAACCGCGAGAAGAGGCCTCTAGCGCCTCGGAGAAAGTGTTTTGCATTGTATGGGCCTTTGAAAAGCGACGATGCTATATTCATGCCACTATATTAACCGTTGAGACCGGCAATTGCCCTCTTGCATGGCTGAGGCAAACGTCGGAAGTAACCATGCGAGTGCTGTGATAGTTGTTTCGGCAGGAATATAACTTCGAGGTCAAGTATAGGAAAGGGAGCCGGAATTAGAAAACAGTCGGGCTGAGGCGGGGATTTTAGGCAGCAATCTCGCAGGATTTTTTGTGACATGTTTTGCGCGAGTAGCGCTCGTGTGTCACCCTTCACTGCATCCATGTCAGTTGTGCGCGCTAAATATTTTACTATGAATTCGTACCAACTCACCCAACTGTCAGTTCTGCTGCAGTTCATTTCTAGTACCGAGGGCTCTCTTCTGTGTCATGTTCTTCCTCTCGCTAACCCAGGTGTCTTAGCTTCACTAATCTCACTATGTGTGTGCCGAGCAAGAGTGGCCTCTTGGCATGTACGGTATTCTACGTGCCCGCCTGACGTCCAAAGAGTATGTGGCTTCACGAAACCGTCGATAGGACACACCAGAAGAATATGCCGAATAGTTGCGTCTGAATCGCGGAGGCAAGTGTGACACCATAAAGACTGCTTGCGTGTAGCGTGCAAGACTTAATGCGGTGAAGCCAGCAGACGAATCTTCCTGGACTGGTGCAAAACAGCGGATGGGACAACGGAGTTCGTCTAGAACACGGTGAGACCGCTCTTGCCCACTGTCCAGAAGGCATCTTCTACAGAAGGAAGAGTGGTATGGCTCGGCAAATATTTTATTCCAAAAAAGGACAACAAGCTTCTGCAGCTTGGGCCAAAGTTTGCACTGGAACCGGCACTGTGTCCACCTGTGAAGCTGGCAGCATCGAGAGCCGTCTCCCGACTGGTTCCTGAAGAAGAACGTGCAAGGTGTGTTTCTGAATGTGTAGACGCTATCGCGAAGGCAAAAACTGCATGTGTGAGTCCCAACCGGCTAAACCTAGTGGCAGGAGACTTGGCTTCTAGAGCGTTACGTGTTTTACCACCGATAAAGAAGGATGTTTTGTTGTCCTACATGATGGCATGTTTCGTGAAAAAGCTTGTGAAGCTATGGATAAACATTTCAAGAGAATTGATGTTAAGCCTGCCAAACAAAAACAGGGTGCTATTGAATTACTGCGTTGCCTCAATTCAGAAAGCCTATGTACCTCAGCCAAAAAGGTAAAGGGCCTGCATCTTGAAGTATTTTTCTCATATAAAACACACAAACGTAGAGAGCCGTTCAGAGCCATTGTTACTGAAAGAAGCACTTGGCAGCAGCAGGTAGCATCATTTATCTAGAAACAGCTTTCCTCGTTAAGAATCCCCGATCAGCCGACAATCTGTAATTCTGAGGCTGTTGTACAATATTTGAGGGGAAACATAACAAAGGGATGCAGCGCCTTCAGTGTTGACGTACAAGATTTATTTTACTCGATTCCCCACAGAGAGCTGTCAAAAAATGTCAAAGTGTGTATTCGCGAAAATAATGATCAAGTAAAATTTACAAATGACAGTGGAGCACCCGTCGAAAGCTTTATGGAAGTACTATTCTTTTATCTAAGTTCTACTTTTCTAGGTTGGAATGAAGCAATGTATGTGCAAATATCGGGTATATGTACAGGTTCCAAGGTAGCCCCAATACTAAGCGACATTTTTCTACCTCGTGTAGACCAAAGTAGTCACAGTGCTTTAAGAAGCATGGCAAAACTTTTCCAATTTGTTTATGATTTTTTGGTTATTTTTGATGGGAATGAACATGGCTGTAATGGGGTTAATGTACTGAAAGTGTTCCATGCCTAGGCCTTAAGTTTACCCATGAGATTGCCAAAGAAAGGGAACTACTGTTTCTAGATCTTTCTCTGCAATTGCTACTCGATCACACATGCTGGATGTACAGCCCTAGATCGAAAAACCCATATTGCAGTACAAATCAGGACATTCTAAGATTGCAAAAACCTGAATCGCGGTGTCTTGCCTTCGGGCTGCTTTAGTAAAATCTTGTTGCCACCTAAAAAGAGAAAACTTTGCCAATCAGGTAACAAGACTAGCTTCAGTGGGATTCCCGGGACACATTATAGTCAGAACGGTCGAAAAGGTTATAAAAATAGTAAAGAGCCTAAAACCCACAGATTCAAGGAACAGGCTTAGCACGAACAAAAAGCGCCTTGCAGTTCTACCTTACGTCCATTATTTTTCCCATGGGCTAAAGAATGTTGCCAGCCGGTATGGCGTTAAAGTGGTTTTCAGCGCTCCTAACAAGGTGCAAAAACTGTGCTAAGCTATTTCCAATAAGTTAGACAATAGAGTACAAAATGCAGCTGTAGTCTACAAGAAGATCAAAAATTAACAAAATGCAGGATAGGTGTTGTGTACCGGCTTCCGTTAACCTGTGGCAACATGTACATAGGGCAAGCCGGCCGGTGCACAAACACCCGTCTAAAAGAACATGAACGTTCTCTCGGTAAAGAAAACCATTCGCACTTGTCGAACCACTGTAATCCGTGTCATTGTGATTCGGTATTTTTCGACACTAAAATTTTGTTTTCGGATCAAAACAATGTAACATGTGAAATCACAGAATTTCATATCAAGATGTGCGCTGGAAAATGCATAAGCCAACCATCGGTTGCAATCACTGAAAATAAATTTCCTCTTTTAAAATACTGGTTGAACCGTCTTAATCGCTATTCAATCTGTTTCTGTTTTACTGACCACTCTTGTTGCACATGCGCAGCGCTGATAGCTGGGGTATATATATTCTGTATCTTTCCGAAAATAAAATAGTTGGGAGTAGCGCTCGTGTGTCCCCCTTCACTGCGTCCTTGTCAATTGTGCGCGGTAAATATTTCACTATGAATTCGTACCGACTCGCACAACTATCAGCTCTGCGGCTCCATCTTGTATGCCTATCTTCTGCCCCTTGTATATATCTTGTAAATGTATTGTCAAGCGTCTTTTCTATCCCCTTAAAAGTTTGGTCGAGAGTGCGGGTTTTTCCAGATTTGAGACAAATTTACGCAGCGATCGCTCCTTGGCGGCATCTACAATGCCACTGCAAGGCGGAGACGAGAATGCTTCGAGCAGGTCACCAACCGTGCCTCAAGCATTCGCTGCCAACCGCCTCGTCATCTTCACAAAACCGCGGGACGCAGGTACGTTTTCCGGCTCTGTCAACACCGACGACAAAGATTGGCTTCAATTGTATGAACGAGCGAGCACTACCAACAACTGCGACCCGACTCTGATGCTAGAGAATATCATGTTTTACCTGGAGGGCACGGCACAAATGTGGTTCCTGAACCACGAACAGGAACTTACGAGCTGGGAGGTATGCAAGCAAAAGCTCATCGATCTGTTCGGCAAGCCCATCGGACGCCGTCGTGCTGCGAAGAAAGAACTTGCATGCCGAACTCAAACTTGCATAGAGTCCTATGTGACGTACATCCAGGACGTGCTCGCGCGTTGTCCCAAAGCCGATGGCGCGATGCCGGAAACGGAAAAGGCTGCGCATATCCTCAAAGGTATCGTGGATGATGCGTTTACACTTCTGGTTTGTAAGAACTCATCCACAGTGCAATAAGTCAACAATGAATGCGTACACTTTGAAGAAGCAAAAAGTTGCCGCGTTACTCCAGACTTCACGCGTCTTCTGAACACGGCTGCGACGCCTACCTGCGAGGACCTCCTTCTCCCACCCGCTCCACCCCTTCCTGCTGCATGCGACAATAGTGTGCGCATCATCCGCCGAGACATTGAACCTGCCTCCCCAGTTCCTGTCAGGGCGTAACCCAGACGAGTCCATGCAACCATTGCCCTTATCCAACCGTTGTACGTCACGAACTTCGAAACGCAGGACTACCGACGCTTTTCCCAGTCTAATGACCACCCACCTGCCGTACCTGGCTTATACCGAAGCCCATCTGTTCGTCCTCGTTATCAGAATTTCGCAGAATGACGCACTTCCGATCACAGGTCGATCTGCTTCTTTTGTGGGTGCGTTGGATAAATTTCCCGCCATTGTCGCAGTGCTTGGAACTCGGAGCCTTGGCCGAGCTGTCCAGTTGGTAGTTCAAGAGTGCCGGTGCACAGTGACGACGACAGTGCCCCGCAGTCATGCCCAGCACAATCAAAGCGCTCCCCTTCGCCATTCCAACACTGCCCCGCTCACCTCTGCTTTCCCTCATACTCCCGCCGCTCATAAGAAAACTGATGGGTGCAGCTTCGACAGGTGAGCCTGCCACGACGACCCGACCACAAATTCCTCTGCTCACACTAGCTGGACATCACTACCTCGTCAACGTAAACGTGGACGGTATACCTGTCATCACGCTCATTGACGCCAGCGCCAACATAAACGGCCATGCACTCAAATCCCCGTATTCGTTTGAGGGAAGTTCTTACCCCTGCTCCGATCTCTGTAGTCCGCGTAGGCGATGGTGGGACTCCAGCTGTGCCGGGGTTGTGTGTCGCCCGTGTCCCTGTTGCCGGACGCCACACTTCAGTTTTGCTTTACGTGTCAGATTATTGCCCACATGCAATCATCTTAGGACTTTGCTTTCACTCGGCACATCCAGCTCATCGCTGCTCTGCAGGGGTTATCCAGCTTGTGTTACCTCATGCCGTTGAGCCTTCAGATGAGGCGCCAAGTCGGCTGTGTTCCGCCGATTATATTCGTCTACTACATCTAGCCGTAACATACATCAACGTCTCTCTAGATTCCCCTGTGGACCAGGGCGATTACATCGTGTCGCCCAAAGTTACCTACCTCTGTTCGCAGATTGTCAAGTTCGCGCCCTAGGTCCCGCGCATTGTTTTCGTCAGCCATCTTGTCTACGCTGACTCATCCTCTATATATATTGTAAATACAGTTTTATATATTCCTAACATCCTCATAACATATTGGTCGGAGGTGCAAGGTACCACGGCTGGAAACGGAGCTCCACAGTGGACGTCGCATCACCATCCGCACCATGAATGACGATGACCACGCGGGATCAACGTCGTTGCCACCTCCAACGTCACCGTAGCCACCTACGTCGTTGTCGCCTTCGGTTGTGGTTGTGCAACCCAAGGATCCTGGAACTTTCTGCGGGACCGATGGCGCCGACGTTGAAGAGTGGGTGACTGTGTATGAACGCGTGAGTGGAATCGCCAGATGGGACCCTACGCTTATGTTAGCCAACCTGTTGGTCTAACTATGAGGTAGAACAAAGCTGTGGAACAAAGCTGTCGAACAAAGCTGTGGTACGAAAACCACGAAGAGGAGCTAAGCAGCTAGGACCAATGCAAAGAAAAGTTGACAGAGTTGTTTGGCAAACCAGCCGGCCGTAATATTGCCGCAAAACAGGAACTGACCTCCCGTGCCCGATCCCCCACGGTTTCCTACGTCTCGTACATCCAGGACGCGCTGGCACTTTGTCGTAAAGCTGATCGCGACATGACAGAAGCTGAAAAGGTCAGGCACGTGCTTAAGGGCATTGCTGACGACGGCTTTAATCTACTCATGTGCAAAAGCTGTTGTACAGTTGATGCCATCAATAAAGAGTGCCGACAATTCAGGCAGGCAATAAGCCGACGTGTCTTGCAGCCATTCGCCAGGCTTCCCTTTGCTGCCGCAACGTCGAAGTGTGAAGATCAACCCGCACAGCAGCATGCGTCGCCATCACAAGACGTAGCACGAATCATTTGGCGTGAACTGGATGCGATGGCGCCCGCAGCTTTCTGTTCGCGTAGCCCTGATGTTAACACTTTTTCGGTTCCCCTTGTACAAGCCATCGTTAGCCAGGAACTTGAAAACATTGGATTACATTCTGTCCGTGCTGTCGCCAATCCCAGAGCTAACCAACATCCTTTTACTATTTTCGATCCACCCCGACGCTTCTCTCTGCGTTATCGCAACCCGAATGAGTGAAGAACTGCGGACGACCAGCCGGATCGGTCATGTCGCCCGACGCTGTCGCAACTCGTGGCCTTCAAAACCTCGCACGCCGAACAATCTGAGCTGTTTTAATGGCAATGTTTCGCCCACCGCCGAGTCCTGCAGCGGCGACACCTCTGGTAGGAACACGTGGTACAGTCGCTCACCATCGCCGCGTGGACACCAGTCACGCTCATCGCAAACACGTCGCCCATCTACCCGTTCGCCAAAGCCACGTCGCCTTTCGTCGCCTTTGGCTTTTGGGCGCAACTTTCGGAAAACTAAGAACTGCAGCCTTCGGAGGTGGTGCTGTATTGCCTACTACTGCAGCAAATCCTCTGTCTGTTACCACAAAGAGAAGCGTAATTGACGTTAAAACAGACGGCGTACCTGTCCAAGCACTCGTCGACAATGCAGCCCACGTTCCTGTGATGATGCTAGCTTGCGCAGACGTTTAAAGATGCACCTGTGACCGACGGAGGCGTGCTGGTTGTTCTTGGAATGTGTACTGCGCGCTTAAGTATAGCCGGCAGCCCTACTTCTGTTCTCTTTGCTGTGATCGATAACTGCCCTCATGACGTTATCCTTCGATTTGACTTTTTCCCCACTCATTCTACTCTCATCGACTGCCCGACCGGCGTTCTTCAGTTAGAACTGCCTCAACTCGCCGATGCTCCGAGCACCTCCCCACCGCACTTGCGCTTGCTTCACGACGTGCGTCTGGAACCCGAGGCAGTTACTTACGTCACTTTCGCCGCTCAGCCACAGGTTCCTGACGGTGAATATGTGCTTCGCCCCATTGTCGACGTGGTTTTGAACCGGAACGTTGCTGTTCCACATACGCTGTTCACGGTTGCTAATAACGACGTCGGTCTACCGCTTCTGAATTTCAGCCTGTGCCCTCAAGTGATTCCGGCCGGCATGTTGGTGGCGAGCGTTTCTAGTGGTTCAGAATTTGACATTGAGAGTCTGAGTGCCGAGAGCGGCTTATCAGCGCCAATTGTAGCTCACAGCTCTGGTTCCTTAACGGATGACTTCGCGAAAATTATTGCACCTGACCTCATGTCGCCACAGGCCACGGACATACGTGTCCTGCTTGAATCGCACAGTGACATCTTTGATTTCGGCGACAGGCCTTTAGGCCAAACATCTGTTTTTTACCACCGTAAGAACACTGAGAACGGGAATCCCATTCGTCGCTGTGTCCATCGGCTATCACATGCTGAACGTCGAGTCATCCAATCAGAAGTAGACGAAATGCTCCGCACTGTGGTGGCAGAAAGAAAGATGGCACCTGGCGTTTTGCGTCGACCATAGCCACTTAAAAAAGATCACGTGAAAAGACGTCTATCCACTGCCACGCATCGATGACTCCTAAGACTGCCTGCACAGAGCTAAATACTTCTCGTCCATTGATCTTCGATCCGGCTACTGGCAGATTTAAGTTCATGAAATGGACCGCGAGAAGACGGGCTTCGTCATGCCGTATGGCTTATATCAATTCAGTCATGCCATTCGGCATATGCAATGCTCCTGCGACATTATAACGTATGTTGGACTTCTCCTGGAAGGCTGCAAATGGACCACCTGTCTTTGTTACCTTGACGACGTTATTGTTTTTTGTCCCACGTTCGGGAACCACCTTACCCGACTCGCTGCCATTCTTGCGGTCTTCCGAAAAGGCGGCCTCCAACTGAACTCCACGAAGTGTCAATTCGGGCACCGTCAGATTACCGTATTGGGACACCTGGTTGACGGATCCGGTGTTCAACCAGACCCGGAAAAAGTTCGCACCGTGCGCAGTTTCCCTGTACCACCTTCTGCTTCTGACGTGCGCTGCTTCGTCGGCCTGTGTTCTTACTTTCGCCGTTTCGTCAAAAGCTCGGCCTTTGACAGATCTTCTAAAGAAGAACACGATATTCTCATGGGGCCAGGAGAACGTTCATGCGTTCGCCGCCCTTATCAGGTTTCTGACCAGCCCTCCTATACTTGCCCACTTTGATCCATCTGCACCAACTGAAGTTCACACTTCCCGCTGTTCGCGCTGTTCGCGTTGTTCTCGTTCAACAACAGAATAGTACCGAGTACGTGATAGCTTAGTCTAGCCGCCTGTTGTCACCTGCCGAGAGAAATTAGTCCATCACCGAGCGGGAGTGCTTGGCTTTAGTTTGGGCTGTCGCAAATTTCGGGACATATTTGTACAACCGCAGGTTTTCGGTCGTTACACACCACCACGCACTCTGCTGGCTGTCGTCCCTCCAGGACACGACAAGACGGCTTGGTCGCTGTGCTTTGTGGCTCCAGGAGTTTTCATTTATTGTCAGTTACAAGACTGGACGTCTTCACGAGGACGCTGACTGCCTCTCTCTTCACACCGTGCACGCCCCTGATCCTGCTGCGCATAATGTGCTGACCTGCGTCATAGCTGTTACTGACAATACCAACATGCGAGCTGAACAACAACGTCCATCATCGCCGGAGGGCAATCTGGCAGCACCGATGACACGTGCCGCGTGTTCGTGCTGCACGGCGGCATCCCCTGCCGCCGCAATATGTCCCCTGATGGCTCTCAGTTGCTCCTTGTCTTTCCTCGTCATCTGCGATCCATCGCGCTCTAACAACTTCACGATGCACCGACGGCGGGACACCTTGGAGTTTTGCGTACATACGACCGCGTACGACGACGGTTCTTCTGGCAAGGTCTCTACAGCTCTGTGCGTCGTTCTGTCGCTACTTGCGAATTGTGTCAGCGCCGAAACAAACCTCCCCTGCCACCTGTCGGCCGACTCCATCCAATTGAAGTTCCCTCTGAAGCATTCTTTCGCGTAGGCCTTGACCTGCTTGGCCCTTTCCGACGACTAGAGGGAATAAGTGGATCGCCGTCGCAACTAATTGATTACGCGATACGCTAAGCGATAACAAAGGTGTTGCCGACTAATTTCGCACCAGAGGTCGCCGATTTTCTCCTTCACGATGTCATTCTCTAGCACAGTGCAACCCGATAGTTACCCAAAGACCGCGCCCGCTCATTCTTTTGTCGAGTTGTGGACGACCTCCTCTGCTCTTGCGCCACTGAGCACAAGCTGTCCACCGCCTACTACCCACAAACGAACGGTCTTGCGGAACGTCTGAACCGAACACTCACAGAGATGGTGTCGATGTACGTTTCCAACTATCACCGCCACTGGGACGCCACGCTTGCCTACGTGATATTCGTGTACAACTCGTCCCGACATGACACCACAGGATATTCACCCTTTTATCTTTTGTATGGTCGCGACCCCACATTACCGTTTTGGCGCCATCCTCCCTTCTGTGCCACATGTCGCAACTGAGTACGCTCGTGAAGTTATCGATCGCGCTCATATGGCACGTCAAGTCGCCAGATCTCGTTTATTAGCCTCGCAGCATACACAAAAACAGCGTAATGACCAGTGCCATAGCGATGTTAAGTTTGCACCAGGTGCTTGGGTGCACCTTTGGTGACCATGTCGTCGGGTTGGCCTCTCCCAGAAGCTTCTCTCTCGCTACACAGGGCCTTATGAAGTCTTATGTCAAGTTACCGACGTAAATTACGAGATTTCATCGCTTCATTTGATGCGTCCTCAAGTCCGAGGCCTGTTGACGTCGTGCACGTGTCGCGGCTGAAGCTGTACTTCGCTCGCAATTCTTCGCCTATCATGCGCCGAGACGCCGCTTTACCACCCGGGGGTCCTGTTTCGAAATGATGAAAGAAGACAGAGGAAGAAAGTTGCGAGACTTTGGCTGCTGCGTGTGGTTCGTGGTCAGTCATCTTGTCTACTCTGGCTCATCCTGTATATATATAGTAAATGCAGTCTTCATATATTCCTAATATCCCCGTAACAATATAAACAGCAATGCTGCATGTCTCCATATTGTGACGTTTTGACTAAGCCCTCAAGTGATACCCGAGGGTACCTCTCTTGCAACGCTAGCTCCAGCCTCCGACCATAATTTTGCGTCTTAACTGAGCCTGCTGCACCGCCTCCTGCTGCTATTGATTAGAACCCCACGAAGTTAGATAACATAACGAAGATGATCACCACTCACCTTCTTCCTAAGCACACCACTTAAAGCAGTCACGTGGGATTGAGGAGACATTTCCTGAACTTGTTGCAGCTCCTCGTGCACAAGCTCCCATAGGGTGGTCAAATCAGGCGCGGCCATGGACGACGAGAGAGATGTGAAGTTGCATGGGCGCTCGTACTGCGATGACCGCTGCCGTAGCATACGCTGCATCAAAGTTGCGCCATTGAGGAATTCGGCTACGGTACCTGGTGGGTTGTGCAATAGACCTGCGAACAACTGCTCGTTCACGGCCCACATCAACAAGCGTACCGTTTTTTTTTCTGTCATTCCGGGATCATCGCGCCGAAACAGCCGCGACATGCCCTCAACGAACGTGGCGACACTTTCATTTAGTCTTTAATTCCTGGAATTGAGAGCACCTTCCTCCTTCCGGTCTGAACTTCCGCAGGTATTGCACAGCTGGCCACAAAACTCTTGCCAGGTCGTCAAACTAGCTTTGTAGTTTCCGACCCAGATGCGCTCCGAATCCTCGAGGGCGCACAGACGTACCGGACCTTCCGGTGTTCGTCCCATTCAGTGATGCTGGCAACTCGATTGTAGTGGTCATGCCAGTCCTCATCATCCTCGAACACGTCACCGTGCAAAGAACGCGGGGTTCGCGAGATCTTGAACATCCATGGAGCAGGCGGAGTGGTGGTCTCTCCAGTCTCGCTACTAATTTACCTGGTTGTCATGGTTGTACACTTTACAGAGCGAGGGTTCAGTTCTGGCCAGAGCCCCAGTTGTCGGTCACTGCGCCGAAGGTGAGCGCCGAAGGTGTCACGATAGAAGTTGGGAGCTTCCTGTTCGTCAAAGAGCATGGAACAGGTTACCCCGCACCTCCAACTGGAACGTTACTATATACGACAAAAACTTTTAAGTTTCATCGAATGGAAGGAGGCACTTCCCGTCCCACACCTACACTGAGAGTGCGTCTTCGTGGTCGTCGACCACAGCCTCTGCAGGACCGGCAAACCCACTACATCGTCAACTGTTATGCTCGTGGCAGTATATAATACTTAGTGGGCCGTGTTGTCTTGGTGTGTCAAATAAAGCGTTACTCTTCACGAGCTTGAACTAATACATACAAAAGTGTTATACTTCTTCAGAGACGCTCGTGTGGGTGCGCACTTTTGTTTCTCGGCTTTCAACGCTTCACCATCTAATTTTGCTTTTCAGTATAGTTACTTGCGATTTTGTATTTGACAGTATCATGTATAAAATGTGCGAAACATAGACCAGATGACGCTATAGCGAAGTTGATCATAAGATCGAGCATGTAAAGCCTTAAATAGAGGCTACATCACCATTCAACAATTTTATGTATGCGAAAAAGCTTGTGCAGTCGCACGAAGCTTTAATGTCATCTTTTATTTAATTTCAATAGCGCCTTCTAGCAATGGGCATGCACTCATTGCGGCATTCCTTAGTCGTATGGAATAAATTGCTTCGTGGCCAGAAATGTTTACTTTGAATGAATAATGCCCATTTACACGTGTCTTCGTCAGGGTCGTAGGTATAACCAAGGCGAAATCCGCGCCATCTCTTTCTTGGTTCCAAGCAGAGTGAAATACCTGTAAAATGCCACAGAAAGGAATGTGTGCCACTGCGAAGAATATTCCAGTCGGATCAGCTGCTTTAAAAAGTTTTCGCATCAGAAAAACAAAAACAAATATAAACACAGTTTCCAGTATTTTTAGGCATTTGAATATCCCAGCTATTTGATGGCGGTGGATTAATATGATTACTGCGCTTGATTACTGCAATAATACCTACTGTCAGAAAATGAGGCAACCTATGAGGGATGGTCCATAATTTTTTTTTACTCGAATAACGATTAGTCATTCATCACTTTAGCCTTTAGCAGCCTAATCACTTTCGACGCACGGTCTCTGCTCGATGAATTGATTAAACGACATTTTGGCCGGGCACTCTTAAAAAGTTGAAACCCAGTTATCTTCTTTTGTTGGACCCTATCTTAACGTTTGAGAGATGGAACCAAGATTGAGTGAGTGAGTGAGTGAGTGAGTGAGTGAGTGAGTGAGTGAGTGAGTGAGTGAGTGAGTGAGTGAGTGAGTGAGTGAGTGAGTGAGTGAGTGAGTGAGTGAGTGAGTGAGTGAGTGAGTGAGTGAGCGAGCGAGCGAGTGAGCGAGTGAGTGAGTGAGTGAGTGAGTGAGTGAGTGAGTGAGTGAGTGAGTGAGTGAGTGAGTGAGTGAGTGAGTGAGTGAGAGAGTAAACTTTT
The DNA here is from genome assembly GCF_038994185.2 of Dermacentor albipictus. NCBI lineage: Eukaryota > Metazoa > Arthropoda > Arachnida > Ixodida > Ixodidae > Dermacentor > Dermacentor albipictus. Next base: position 94,360,549 of record NC_091827.1, on the reverse strand, counting down.
ATTTGGTCCAGCAAAACGCGATTAAACGCGCACCCGGCTAAACCCACGACGGGAATGACAGATCTAGTCTGCCGGCCCGATTGTGGGCGTGCTGGACGGCCAGGATTTGGTCCTCAAAGACGGAACTTCGCAGAAGCGGATCCTACTCTTTCTTGGTGAACTTCGGGTCCAGCTACCCGCAGTCCCAGAGCATATGAGGCAACGTAGCAACCTCGTCACAGGCCACGCAAGAAGAATTCGGGTAAATGTCAGTATATATGCTGTTAAGGGACGCCGGATTTGGGTAGAAGTTCGTTTGCAGGAGTCTGAGAGTGACTGCTTGCGGCCTCCTTAGCTTGGAATGAGACGGCGGGAAAACCCTTCTCTCTAAGTAAAAAAACGTAGTCAGTTCATAGTGCGTTATAGGAGCGTTTCTGTGTCCCGGGAGAGAGTCGCCCAATCCGAGGGCAGCGCGGTTGGTAAAGCCACGCACAGCCTCGTAGGCAGACTCGTTGAGGTTCAGAGGAATCCCCTCAATCGCTCCGATGTGGTCAGGGAACCAAAAGATGGAGTGTATGGAGGTGTCGCCGTTGTTTACGCCTTCCAGAATTTGAATCGCTTGCCGAGCTACCCGGCCTTTCTGGAATGCACTGACGGCCACTTTTGAATCACTATACACACTATCCCTCCGACCGTCTTCCATGGCGAGTGGAATGGCCACTTGCTCGGCCACCTCGGGATTTGTCATCCGGACGGAAGCACAGCTGACGACTTTTCCCCGCGTGTCGACGACGGAAACCGCTAAAACCTTGCCGTCTCGGTATGCAGCTGCATCCACAAAGCGTGCTTCGATCTTGTCCTTGTTTATTTACTTCAGTATATTCAGTATTTTAGTAAATTCAGTATTTGCTTCAGACTGGTTTCCAGCCCTTAGGCCTGCGGCCTTTTTCTTTTCTATAAAGCAGAAGCTCGGATTTGCTCGGGGAGCATCTGAATTCGGTGGATAGCAGGGACTGCACCGTGACGTCTACGGCCTCTTCCATGGAGCCTTCCATTTGCCCTTCGCTACGGCCGGTGCACCAGATCGCTATGTCGTCGGCGTAGATGGTGTGTTTGACACCTTCAACTCGGGCCAGGTTACTCGTGAGGCCGATCGTGCAGATGTTGAAGAGAGCAGGCGAAATAATCGAGCCTTGCGGTGTGCCCTGTGGGCCCAGGAGCAGCTCGTCGGAGACAAAGTCGCCGATCAGCAGCTTCGCTTTCTTCCCCGTCAGGAATGAACGGACGTAGATATATAGTCTGGGGCCCAGCTCGAGGCCTGCGACGGAGGCCAGAATGTATTCATGTAGAACGTTGTCAAACGCTTTCTCGACGTCGAGTCCGAGCAAGGCCCTGGTGTCCCTGGTGCTGCCGTCGATGATCTGATGTCTGATCATCTTCATGGTGTCCTGCGACGAGAGGCCGGCACGGAAGCCATTCATGTTGTAAGTATAGATGTTGTTCTCTTCAAGATATCTGTTTAGTCTGTTGAGGATGACGTGCTCCGCCACTTTCCCGACGCAGGAGGTGAGAGAGATGGGCCGGAGGTTGTCCACGTTCGGAGCCTTGTCGGGTTTGGGGATCAGAACGACGTTGGCGGTCTTCCATTGCTCTGGGACCCTGCCGTTTTTCCAGATCTCGTTGATCTTCTAGGTGAGGTATCCGATCGAACGGTCGTCAAGCTGCCGCAGCATCTTGTTGGTGATTATGTCGGCACCTGGCGCACACGTCCCCTTGAACGCAAAAATGGCTTGTCTAATTTCCCCCACGCTGAAGTCTTCGTCCAATTCTGGACGGGCTGGGCCGAGGTAGTCAGGAAACCGGTCTTCCTCGCCTCCGTGCTTTACGGGAAGGTACTTCTCCATGAGCTTGGAAACCAGCTGGTCCCGGTACAGGAAGTGGTAGCTTCGTGCAGGGCTCTGGCGAGCGTGTGTCTCTGACTGGATCCGGTGCTGCCCTCGTTCAGATGTTTTAGCATGCCCCAGGACTTGCCGTTACGCGTCTTCCCGTCAATCAAGTCACAGACCTCGTCCTATTGCTGCTTGCCGAGGGTACGACAGTGATCTTCTATGGCCTTGTTAAGCTTGGATACCTTTTTCCTCAGTCTTCGGTTAAGCCTTTGTCCCTTCCATCTTAGAAGCAACGCCTGCTTCGCCTCGATCGTATGGGCTAGCCTGCTGTCCATCTTCTATACCTCCAGGTCGCTGACGATCTTCTTAGTGGATGACTCGGCATCACTTTCGATTCGCTCGCACCAATCATCCAGGTCTTTGGGGACAGGTGCGCTGTCGTTGCCGCGGAGCTTGCGAAAAAGGTCCCATTCCATGACAGTGAATTCTCTGGATTTACTTCAGGTGACTTTGAAGCGGGTCTCGAGCACGTAATGGTCACTACGAAAATTTTTTGCGGAGTTACCCCACTTGGGTCCCTCGACGTTCTTCACGAACGCCAGGTCGGGGGTGATGTCCCGGCTCACTGAGTTGCCGATTCGGGTGGGGAACACCTTGTCCGTGATGAGCGTGAGGTCCAATTCGTTGGCGTTCTGCCACAGACCCCGGCCCTTGCTCGTGTCGTAGACGTAGCCCCACACTCCATACGGTGCGTTGAAATCTCCGACAACGACCAGGGGATGAGTGCCGGCCAGGTCTTCGGACTTCTTGAGTATCATTTTGAACTGCTGTCGTAAGTGCCTAGGATTGCTGTAGATGTCGAGTATAAACACGCTGTTTCTCCACTGGTTGCGTTGTCTCGTGTTATGCAGAACCTCCACCATGACCTATTCCACCTTGTAACTCGCCAACTTCAGGTTGTGAGACAAATGTGTAAGCCTCCTGTCAACTAACGTGCATACTCCCCGCCCTTCGGGCTGCACGGAGACGGCACGATAACCAGAGAGGGATGCGGCAGAGACGACTGTTTCCTGTAATGCTATTACTTGTGGTTTGTTAGGTAGCGATCTAAAATATTGCTGCAACGGAGCCCTCTTATTGGAGTACCCCCTGCAGTTCCATTGCCAAATTTGGAACTCCTCTTTGGCAATATCCATGATTAGATAAATTGTCTGGGGTACCCGCTGTTAGCACAGGTGCACGTAAAAAGCGCTCCCCACTCTGACGCACCGATGTGCTTGTATCCCTGATTTGAGTTCCCGACGTATTCGGAACAACGGCCTGCATCGGAGTTACGGACGTATTATTTGGGATCATCAGACAATCGAGGGCGTCCATGTGATCGGCCAGCCCACCTAGGCCTCTCTTCGGGTCTCCTAGGGTGACTTGCACCTGTGCTAAGCCTTGCTGTAACTGCTGCACAGTCTTAGTAAGCGTGGCCAGCATGCCTTTGATCTCGTTAGATCGCGAATCTGAATCTTCCTTATTGGAAAGTGCGCTATGCTTGGCGGTCCCGGCCGAGTCGCAGGCCGAAACTGGTGCTTCTGTGGTGGTCGGCGCCGACGCGTTGGCCGAAGCACTCTAATTACGAATTTCTTAATCTCTGTCCTCTCGCTAGCCATCTTTCTGACCATTTCTTTTATGTCCGCGTTTTCCTTCTGAAGGCGCGCTACCACGGCGTCCCTGGCTTGCTCTGGAAGCGGGTCACGTGGGCGCCGGAAGGGTCTCTCTTCGGTGCCGCCAGCAACCACATCTGCCCACGAAAGGGTCGACTTTCTCTTCCTGTGCTCGCCGGCACTGGACCCACACCGGGCCCTGAAGACAGAGCGGCTCCTCAAGCGGCTTCTGGATCTGCCCCTGGACATCGATCTGCCCCTGCACCTGGATCTTCCCTTGGACCTGGATCTCCCTCTGTACCTGGAGCGGCGTCCGGAAGGCGGAGAGGGCTCCTCGATCTAGAGCTCCTGCGAGCCACGGAGCGACAAGGCGACGGCCGTGTGATGTCACTCGGCCATGGGGAGGGCCGGAGACTTGCTTCTATTGGCTCGGGATCGGTCCCCGCGCCTGCGTCTGATGAAGTACGGCGTCTGGTACCTCTGCTTGCACTCCTTGGCAGCGGTGAAGTGTCGGCCTCCGCACCGCCTGCCTTTGGGGCCGGATTTGTGTTGTTCGTCTGGGTTGGCGACGCCGCATCCTCTGCACATGGCTTCGTCTGGCGAGGGGCAGACGTCCGCTCGATGCCCGAGGCGGCCACAGGCGTAGCACACCTCCACTTCCTTCCTATATAATGCACACTTGACAAGTGTGCCGCCGTACAACACGTAGTTTGGCACATTGTAGCCGTCGAAGACCAGAACCACGGAGCCGGGGCTCTTGATTCGTTTGGCTCACAAAGCCAGCGGGTTCTTCATGTTGACAATCTTGCGGTCGAGCTCCTCCGGACCGTCACTCGGTCCGGTGCCACGGATGACGCCTTTGCACGTAGAGTTAGGCGCCGCTTCGTACGCGTTCACTTCGTGCTGCTGACCGCCAACGGCAATGCACTCGACCCGGACGTAGCGGGTCGCATTCTCTCTGATGGGGGTGCTGATGACCATGATATTTTGTTGGAAATTCAGGCACATCGTGTCCGAGTCCCGCTTCGCGGGGTCGAAACCAACCGCGTTCCATATGGCCTCGGCCACAACTGTCGGCCCCACGTTGCTGATGTTCAGACCTCCCCTCGGCCTGACGATGATATTCGCGTCTTCTTTGGGCAGCGGAGGCATCCTTACACCCCGAATAATCTTCGATTTAACGCTGCCGCTGTCTCGGCGACCGTTTGCGCTCATGTTGTCATTTGGCTTAGCGCCGGTAAAAATGGCACCAACTCGCTCGACGGGCGCCGATTTGGCTCCGGAGCACCTGGCAGCAACTGCTTGCCATCCGAGATCTTTGGAAAATTCCTCGGGAGTCAGAAGCTCGCCTTGCACTTCTGATTCCATCCCTGTAGACAAAGCTGGCGCCGCAGCAGCACTTCGCCGCGCTAACCTAAGCGCGGCTAGGGTTAGCATCGCAGCGGCGTGGTCTGGACGGAAAAGGTCGATAAAATCGCAACAAGGCCACTCACCTGCAGGAGTCGGGTATGTGCGCGATCGCCACAACCTAACGAGTCTGTTGGCACTAAAATCGTCGAGCTGCGCTAAAATTAAATCACCCAAATCATTTTCAGAAGCCGGAGCCGGTCTTCGCCGCTTACTTGCACGTTCGTCGTCATCGTCGTCGTCGTCCTTGCGAACCAAGATTGAGACTCAAGTGTATAAACGTTTGATGATGGATAATGTTTAATTTGGCAAAGACTAAATGTAGTTGGCACTAGCGGCTTGTGTAAAGATAAAGAATACATATTATAAATTGGCACTTAGTGTTGAATTACATATTAAATAAGGTACACGACACTCGTAAATCCCTGTACAGTACAGTTAAGCAAGAAATGAGACAAATAGCAAAAGTGGGACGAAGGCCTAATAAAACATGCAAGAAACTACCGTTACACAGACGGAACAGAAAATTACTGGTTTAGAATTTCAAATCACATGCGTTTTTTTTTTTTTTTACAGTGCGAATGAGTGTCAATCGGTTGGAACGTTCGGGTGAAACTGACACGTTGAATGGCCGCACAACCAGCATGCAAGAATATAGATTTGATGAAATCGACATGAACTTGCATCACTATGTCAAAATACATGTTCCAAACCGGCACGCACGCTGTGCCACATCTTCAGTGTAGTGGGAATGGCACGACGATCAATGAAGGGGTTGCTGTAGCATGATTCGAATTGCGAGCACATTTCAAGCCTGCGACTTCGGGCGGAGCGGTGGTGTGTCCGGTGTGGGGTTAAGAGAGGGGAAGCACTCGGCATGGCCTCACTCTGAACTCGGAGAAACGGTCTGCATTCGCTCTGCCACAGCCGCACAGTCACGGCTTGTGTGTCGCCATTCCAGTACAATTTCAAATTTTTCGCGTCGCTCCTGTCTAACTCTCGAAAACGCTTAATTGAACAGTTAATCGATTAAGTCGATTTCTTGAAAGGTGGACATCGATGAACAATAATCGCCTTGCGGGTTACATTTAATCGATTAATCACGCATCGATATTACGAACCCTACAGCGTATAGAGTAAATAAGTCTGAAGAAATTCAACATTTTTAGTCGTTCTTCTTGTTAAAATGACGGACATAAATAAGAGCTGCGCCATATTTATCTCATACAATTTGGTGTAAATGAATACATCATGATATGAAATATTAGAATTTAGCAGGCTGCAATAGCAATTTGTGGGCAGTTGATACACCTAATACAATTTACGGGCACTTAATAACAATTTAGTGACACATATCTCACGACAAACGGGATGCAGAGATGCTTTGTAGTGAAACATTTGTAGAAGGGCCGGAATATTACCCCCTGACCGCAGATTACTCTGCGTAAGTCGGCTGCTATGAAGTCCACCATACGTATTGTTTTCAGCCCCGTTATTTACGTTTTATACGTCTTAGTGCCTCAAAGCGTGCGTATGACTATCTAAGGAACATTCACAATTTCAAGCGGTGGGACGTGCGTGGGAACGAGTGGAGTGGTAGGAGCATGGTGTTCGTCATTGCACGGCAGTACACAGTGCGTTCTTTTGCAAGGTTGTCATTGCTCATTCCACATAAAATTCGTCCCTCAAGCTCAGTCATGGTTCCCGGTGATTACAGGATTCTGAATGACCCTTAGGTTATCTGCAAATCACGTGTGAGACTACTTTTCAGTCAAATGTAAGGGTCGCTTTGAGTACGAAATCATGGATCGACTTGACTGGAATCAAACTGGCTTGATATATATATATGTGTGTGAAAAGCAGTTATATGATTATTGTTGAGACAGTTGGTTTACGTTCATGATGAAAAACAGTACAATTTGAAGATGGATGGAAAGCGCTCGTCTATGTGTTTCTCATGTCCGTCCGTGTTCAATTTGCGCTGTTTCTCACCATGAAGCAAAGTTCACAAGAAAGCACCAAAGCACGTATGAGTTATGCGAAAATAATTCAACATATGAAATACCACGAAATGCACAAACATGACCTTCATAAACAAACGGCAAATTTATTACGTGTTATAGTGCCGCGCTTGCCGTCTACTTCCAACCAAAGTCGGAGTGCAAATGCTATTTAGGCGGGAAAAGAATTACTACCGCACAAACGCGTCACTTTTTCCAGCCGAATACTTCATAAACACCATCGCGACTTGTGATTAAAGAAGTCGCAGTTTCGCCCGAAAGTATAAGCTTAGGTTACGATAGCAAATTATTAGAAATTGTAGATTGGTACAATGCGGGAACCGATGCAGACAACAGACGCACACAAACTTCAAAAACACCGCACTGAGTTTTTACAACAATGTTTATTTTCCCGGTGCGCAGCTAGCTTTATAGTGTAGGTTGGCAAAAGAACAAGATCACGCACGCGCGCAGAACCTAGTTACAACGCCATTGCACCCTGACATTTGAATCTAGGTAGGTCAGCTTTTTCAGAGCAGGCTATCGATGGACAACTGACGCAGCTAATTTACGCGCGTGAAATCGCGACAGCCTAGATAATTTGCCTAGTAAGGCTTGATTTGGTTCCAGATACAATCTTGCATTTGTCAAAGACAGATTTGCACCCATAGTCGCGAAAGTGCACGCATTTATGACCTTGCACGGTGTTGTTAACATTGTTGTGGTTTTCCCTAAGCCGATCGGTAATGCATCGGCTGGTTTGCCCAATGTAGACTTTACCACTCGACACAGGTATCTTATACTTAATATACTGGTCACATTGTGTGAAACGCTGTCTGTGACTAGTTTTACACTGGGCCTTCTCTTGGAACACAGCGCCAGTTTGCTCACTCAGCGACAACGCTTTTCTAGGCGCGGAAAAAAACCAGCATAAGCATTTGCACTCCGTCCAGCCTTCTTAAGGTAGTGCAAAATATCATGAAAATATATCATCAGCAGCAGCATCAGCAGCAGCATCAGCAGCAGCAGCAGCTGCCTGGTTACGCCCACCGCAGGAAAAAGGCCGCTCCCATACTTCTCCAATTACTCCGGCTTTGTATTAATTGTGGCCATGTTATCTCTGCAAACTTCTTAATCTCATCAGCCCACCTAACCTTCTGCCGCCCCTGCTACGCTTCCCTTCCCTTGCGATCCAGTCCATAACCCTTAATGACCATCGGTTATCTTCCCTCCTAATTACATGTCCTGCCCATGCCCATTTCTTTTTCCTGATTTCAAATATGATGTCATTAACCAGCGTTTCTTCGCTCAACCAATCTGCTCTTTTCTTGTCCCTTAACGTTACACCTATCATTCTTCTTTCCATAGGTCGCTGCGTCGTTCTCAAATTAAGTAGAACCTTTTGCGTAAGCCTCCAAGTTTCTGCCCCGTACGTGAGTACTGGTAAGACACAGCTATTATACACTTTTCTCTAGAGGGATAATGGCAACCTGCTGTTCATGATCTGAGAATGCCTGCCAAGTGCACCTCAGCCCAGAAGAAGAAGAAGAACAAAACTTTATTCGGAGAAAGAACTTCGTTGCCCCTAAAACGGGGTAACGCGGTGTGGTCGGGCCCCTATTCCAAGGCACCGCTGGCCCTCGCCATCCTTTCTGCCCTGCGGACGAGCCTGAGCTGATCCCCAAGGGCGGAGCTGGATAGCAATGCCTCCCACCTCGCTCTCGTATTATTATCTTCTTGTTCTTCTGTGTGAGCTGTGCACTCCCATGTGATGTGGTAGAGCGTTGGTGTGCTCCCACACCACGGGCATATGTCCTTGTATACTGTTGGGTAGTATATATGCAGTTTATGTAGGTTTGTGTATGTGTCTGGAGCCTGCGTAACGTCGCTGAGTCCATGGCTGAAAGGTTCCTATGCGGGGCTGGGTAGAGCCTTCTGGTTTCCCTGTAGTGTTGCAAGATCGCTTTAGAACTTGGATCGATGGGTGTCGGGTCCTCCACCATGTTACCATGGGCAGCTCGGCAATTAGTAAAACCTCGACCCACCTCATCTGCATGGAGGTTCCCAGTAACACCCTCGTGTCCCGGGGCCCATGTTATCGTTTGGGTATACCTGACGTCAAGGTCTCTGTTGATTTCGGTAAGTATCCGGCGTACCCTCGCGCTGATCTGTCCCCTCTGATAGTTTCTACATGCGGCCTGAGTATCTGTGACTATTGTTAGTGGAGCATTGCGCTCTATGCCTTCTCGTATAGCTAAGGCGATGGCTATCTCTTCGGCTTCTAAAATGGTTGCTCGGGAAACCGAAGCACAGGCCGTGATTTTCCCTTTACGGTTTACGACAACTGCCACCATGTTCTTTGGGTTGGCCCGATATGGTGAAGCATCCGTGCATCGTGCAGTGTCCAAGTATTTTGTTGTTTTATCTATGTATTCTGCTCGAGCTTTTCTCCTTCCTGCGTGCAATGTCGGATCCATGTTTTGTGGTATTGTTGATACTCCATACAAATCTCTAATCTGGCAGGGTAGACCTTTGGCGTTTTGGTGTATTTGTATGCATCCTCCAAGGCCGACTCTTAGAAGAAGAGCTCTTCCGACTGTCGTTTGCGCCAATCGACTCCTCTGCGCTATGAGTTGGGCCTCAGCCAGCTCATGAAATGTATTGTGGAGGCCGAGGGCTTGAAGCTTCTCATTTGAAGTGTTGCGTGGCAACCTCAGGGCTGTCTTATATGCCATCCTTATTATTGTATCAGCCTTTTCTTCTTCCTCCCTGTTCATGGTATGGTAAGGAAGGGAGTACATTAGTCTGCTGATGACCAGGCTTTTCACCAGTCTGAGGGTGTCTTGTTCCCCCATTCCTGTCCGATTATGAGCCACACGGGCTATCATCCGATTAATTTGTTGCGTTGTTTTTCTGATCGTGTTTAAAGTGTGTATACATCTGGCATTAGATTGCAGCCACATCCCCAACACTTTTACTATTCACCTCTCAGGAATAATTTTCCCATCCAGCCTGATCTCGAGTTTGAGTCTCGGGTCAGTTCTTTGTTTTTTTTTGTTTTTGTGAGGCGAATGAGTTCTGACTTCTCCGCAGAGCACTGGAGTCCTCTTTGCTGCGTATAGTTTTCTATTATATTGGCTGCCCATTGGAGCTTTTCCTGCTTCTCTCCCAAGTTGCCCTTGGCTATCCATATCGTTATATCATCCGCGTATAGGGAATGGTGGACGTCGGGGATTTCTTGGAGTTTTTTAGCTAGTCCAATCATGGCTATGTTGAAGGGTGTAGGCGAAATCACCGCACCCTGTGGCGTTCCTTTGTTGGGAGGATGTATGACTTCAGATTCATCGTTTCCTACTTTTATAACTGCTGTTCTCTAGTTGAGGAAGCTTCGGATGTACTGGTACGTCCTTTGACCGCAGCTGGTCTCTGCAAGTCCATCCAGTATCCCTTTGTGACTTACGTTGTCGAAGGCCCCTTTTATGTCGACAGCCATGACAATGTGTTCTCCGGCCTTGGGGACGTTCGTTAAGACTTCCTCCTTTAAAAGCAGGAGTATATCCTGTGTTGACAGATGTGGTCTGAAGCCAAACATGGTATCAGGCATTAAGTTGTTTTCTTGAAGATGACGTTGGAGTCGAGTGTTTACTAATCTTTCGAACACCTTTCCTAGACATGATGTAAGAGAGATGGGCCTAAGGTTGTCTAAAGTAAATTGCTTCCCTGGTTTTGGAATCATCATTATCACAGCATGTTTCCATTGCTGTGGTATCGTTCCTTTGACGCAATGATCATTTATAAAGTTCGTAAGGGCTGCTATGGCTTCATCATTCATGTTTCTAATCATGGCATTTGATAATTGGTCTGCCCCTGCCGCTGTGTTCTGTTTTGTACTGGCGATTGCTGCTTGAACTTCTGCTACCGTGAAGAGTTCATCCATTTCTGAGTTTGGGTGTCCGATGTAATCGGCTTGGTATGGGGGTATCGGGGCTTTGTTACCGAAGCATTTTCTATGGACTGCCTGTAGGAGATCTTTTGTGCCTGGGTACGAGTGTAGCAATCTCTCCAAGTTCTTTTGTCCTTCGCGTCTGGTTTTGAGCGGGTCAATCATTCCTCTGAGGATGTTCCACGTTTTTGCCGTCCCTAGGGTTCCATTAAGTGATCCGCAGAAGCGTTTCCAGTTGGCTGTTGTAAGTTGATTAGCATATTCCTCGGCCTTCTGGGTTATTTCTTTGATTTTCATTTTGAGTTTGCGGTTGCGTTTCTGTCGCTTCCATCTTTTGGTCAGGCTTCGTCTTGCATCCCACAGATGCAATAGGTGAGGGTCCACTTCAGGTGTTTTGTCTGTCCTGGTGATGGTTTTGGTATGTTTCTGCTTTATATTTCGTATGCATTCGCACCAATTATCTAAATCATTTATGTCCGTGGTATGTTCTTTAAGTGATTCTCTGTACGCCCGCCAGTCTGTTATTTTAGCTGTACCTATTTGTTTGCGGATTTGAGCTGTGCGGATTGTGGTGCTTATAATGCAATGGTCACTGCCTAGATTTTCGAGGGTGTTGCACCTCTCCGCATTTGGACAATTTTTGGTTATTGTTAAGTCCGGACTTGTGTCTGCGGAGATACTATTCCCTGTTCTTGTTGGCATTGCAGGGTCTGTTAGAAGTGTCATGCCGGGCGCTTCTATTTGTCCCATGATATTTTGCCTTTATTGTTCTGGGTTGGATACCCCCAGCTTGAGTGCCTGGCATTAAAATCCCCAACTATCACTAGAGGTCTCCCCTTCGCCATTTTTGCGGCCTCTTGAAATAGTTTGTCGAACGTTGCTCTTTTCTGACTCGGCGGGCTGTAGACATTAATTATGAAGGCACTCTTTCCTCTGGTGCCTTTATATGTGATTTCTGGTATTATATGCGGAATGTCCGTTCCTTCTATGGATTTGTGACATATTGCCGTTACTTTCTTGTCCACCAATGTTGCGACCTTCCAGTTTTCACCTTCGTTATTGAAGGTTTCGTATCCCTGTAATTTTGGGTTTGTTCCGGCTTCTTGCAATGCAATGATAGCTGGTGATCTGTTTTATGTCATCACCAGATGCGACAGTTGTCCCATTTTACGCCGGAACCCGCGGCAGTTCCACTGCCATATTTCGCACTCTTCGGAAGCGTACCTTTGATGTTTAGGCATTGTGTGTCGCCTGGGTCATGGCCGACAAGCCTGGCCTGTTGTATACTTTCTCTGCCTTTTCTCTTATGCTGCAGCCTGTGGCAGGTTTTCTCAGTGCTTTCGTAAATTCTATTTGTTGTGCCTGGATTTTCTTGTCCAGAGCTTCTAGTTTTCGATCTACCTGAATCATCACCTGCTCTACGATTGTGGGTATAACTTCTTTTATGGTTTCTTTCAATATCGACAAGGTAATTACGGTGTCGCCTTCTAAATTCGGTAGTTTTTGTCCTTTCTGTCCTGTCTGGACTGGTTTAGGTTCTCGTTGTGGTTGCTGCATTTGTTGCTTTTTCAATTGCCTATTTTCTCTTTCTAGGTCTCCTATTCACACTCGCATTAGCTCTAGTTCGCGTTCTAGGCGTGTGAGTTGTGTTGTTTGGTGTGCGGGTTGGGAGGCGATTGCTGCCCAGCTCACCTTGTTTTTGCCTTCTTTGTTCACAGTCTTCTTGCTCTTCTGCTGTTGTTTTGTTGTTTGGCCCTTCTCTTGGCCACTGTCCCTGGAATTGGAGCGGTCTCGGGAGCTGGACCTGGATCGGGAACTGGAACGGGACTGGGAATGGGCCCCATCTGGTGATGCAGAGTCCTCACGATCCGTGCTGAACCAGCGTCTCTTGAGGATTCCGTTGGCTTGTGGTCGGCGTAGACGTTGCGACAGTGGTGGCCTCCCCCTTTGGGGGACCCGTTTGAGTTTCTTGGTGCACTCCGATGCCGCCGTGGGATGAGCCCCCCCGCACAGGGCACACTCTGGATCACAGGTGTGGTCCTCAGGAGGGTCCCTTAGCCAACAATTGCTGCACGCCTTTCCCGTAGGCGTTGGACAAACGTCCGTTCTATGTCCCTTGCTTTTACACAGTTTGCAGTATTTTCTTGTGGGCTTATAAGGCACAGATGGCATTTCGCCACCGTAATAGTAGACGAAGCGTGGCACTATCGGTCCATCGAACGTTATCACTGCGGTTTCAGACTTGCCGAGCATCCGGGCTTGGACGATTGTCACTCCTTGAGTGCGCACTCGGAGATGACTTAAAAGATCCTCGTCTGGGGTTTCGCGTTCCAGTCCGTGTACCACTCCTTTAAGGTACCCTTCAGGGGTGGTTATGTAGGTGTTCATCGGATCTTTAGTGCCATTGAGCTCCAGCGTTTTGATCTTCACGATCTTCTCCGCCACTTGTTCGTATGGGGTACTCACAATGATTATGTTTGACCCGTTGCGGAGGCGAAGCAAAAATTTATCGCTCCTGCAGGTCTCCGGGTCGCCGCTTGCACGCTCTATCGCTCGCGCAACTTCGTAGATTTTAAGCTCTTTTACAACTTGCCCTGGCTTGGGACGCATGATAATTTTCATGTCATTTCTGGGCAGCGGCGCCGCGCAATTTCGCCGTCGGGCTCTTATAGACGCTACGCCGCGTTTAGCTCGCTCTCCTGCAGGCGCCCTGGCAATGCAGCTGCTGTCGCCCTCACCGTCGCCTCGAGCTCCGCTGTCATCAGTGGCTGCTCGCAATTGTTTTCTTAAACCTTTTCGTTCTCGCAAAGATAGTGCAAGTTGCCACTGACCGTTCTTGGCTTCGTCGTCTTCCCTTGCTGTGTCTTTCTCCTCGTTTTCGTCGGCGTCACTGGTTGGTTCCCCCTGTGTCACCTCGTCAGACGAGAGGAAGTCCTCTTCAGCGTCGGCCGCCGATCCCGCTTGGGCTTCGATGGCTTAGTCATCCGTGTCCATGGTGTCCTGGGCTATTTCCGGGTCGTTGTCCGTTGGAAGTTGGGCCGTGGCGGCGCTACGCTTGGGCCGGGAGCTGACTGCCGGGGGTCCGCGCTCCGCTACGCCGTTACGCTTAGCGTGGCGGGCCGGCATGCTCGGGCGGTGGTCTTATCTTCTTGGAAGAAACCGGGTCCACTTGTCAAAAAAGGAGGTATCAGCGCGTTCCTGGTGTCTTCCTACACAAATCCTGCGAATTCCGTGGTGGTCACATGATCTTGACCGCTACTAGGCAAGATTATTGACAGAGCCGATGCGAACACGTCTGCACTCCTCGGCGCCACCTGGCGTATTTTTTTACACCCCAGCCCATTCTTCTGATTATTTCAGTCTCATGATCCGGATCCGCGGTCACTACCTGTCCTAAGCAGATGTATTCTCTTACCACTTCCAGTGCCTCGCTGCCTATCGTAAACTGCTGTTCTCTTCCGAGACTGTTAAACATTACTTTAGTTTTCTGCAGATTAATTTTTAGATCCACCCTTCTCCATTGCCCCTCCATGTCAGTGAGCTTGCATTGCAGTTGGTCACCTTAGTTACTAAGCAAGGCAATATAATCAGCGAATCGGAAGTTACAAAGGTATTCCCCATTACCTCTTATCCCCAATTCTTCCCAATCCAGGTCTCTGAATACCTCCTGTGAACACGCTGTGAATAGCATTGGAGAGATCGTATCTCCGTGCCTGACACCCTTCTTTATTGGGATTTTGTTGCTTTCCTTATGGAGGACTACGACGGCTGGGGAGCCGCTATAGATATCTTTCAGTATTTTTACACACGGCTCGTCTACACTCTGATTCCGTAATGCCTCCATGACTGTTGAGGTTTCGACTGAATCAAACGCTTTCTCGTAATCAATGAAAGCTATATATAAGGGTTGGTTATATTCCGCAGATTCCTCTATCACCTGATTGATAGTGTGAACATGGTCTACTGTTCAGTAGCCTGTACGGAATCCTGCCTTGTCCTTTGGTTGACAGAAATCTAAGGTGTTCCTGATTCTATTTGCGATTACCTTAGTAAATACTTTGTAGGCAACGGACAGTAAGCTGATCGGTCTGTAATTTTTCAAGTCTTGGCGTCCCCTTTCTTAAGGATTAGGATTATGTTAGCGTTCTTCCAAGATTCCGGTACGCTGGAAGTTATGAGGCATTGCGCATACAGGGTGGCCAGTTTTTCTAGAACAATCTACCCGCCATCCTTCAACAAATCTGCTGTTACCAGATTCTCCCCAGGTGCCTTCCCCCTTTGCAAAGCTCCCAAGGTTTTCTTTGCTTCTTCTGGCGTTACTTGTGGGATTTCATATTCATCTAGACTATTCTCTCTTCCATTATAGTCGTGGGTGCCACTGGTACTGTATAAATTTCTATTGAACACCTCAGCCACTTCAACTATCTCATCCATAATAGTAATGATATTGCCGGCTTTGTCTCTTAACGCATACATCTGATTCTTGCCTATTCCTAGTTTCTTCTTCAGTGCTTTTAGGGTTCCTCTGTTGCTGAGAGCATGTTCAATTCTATCCACATTATACTTCCTTATGTCAGCTGTCTTACGCTTGTTGATTAACTTCGAAAGTTCTGCCAGTCCTCTTCTAGCTGTAGCGTTAGAGGCTTTCATACATTGGCGTTTCTTGATCAGATCTTTCGTCTCCTGCGATAGCTTCCTGGCACCCTGTCTAACGGAGTTACCACCAACTTATATTGCACACTCCTTAATGATGCCCATAAGATTGTTGTTGATATCTTCAACACTAGGGTCCTCTTCCTGATTTAAGGCCGAATACCTGTTCTGTAGCTTGATCTGGAATTGCTCTATTTTCCCTCTTACAGCTAACTCATTGATCGCCTTCTTATGTGCCAGTTTCTTCCGTTCCCTTCTCAAGTCTAGGCTGATTCGAATTCTTACCATCCTATGGTCACTGCAGCGCACCTTGCCGAGCACGTCCACATTTTGTATGATGCCAGGGTTAAGGCAGAGTATAGAGTCTATGTCACTTCTAGTCTCGTCATTCGGGCTCCTCCACACCCACTTTCGTGTATCCCGCTTGCGGAAGAAGGTATTCATTTTCCGCATATTATTTTGTTCTGCAAACTTTACTAATAACTCTCCCCTGCTATTCCCAGAGCCGATGCCATATTCCACTACTGACCTTTCTTCAGCGTGCTTCTTGCCTACCCTGGCATTGAAGTCGCCCATCAGTATAGTGATTTTGTTTTGACTTTACCCATCGCCGATTTCACGCCTTATTTGAAGCTGTCGACTTCCTGGTCATCATGACTGGATGTAGCGACGTAGACGTGTACGACCTTCAACTTGTACCTCTTATTATGTTTCACAACAAACCCTGGCACCCTCTCGTTGATGCTATAGAATTCCTGCATGTTACCAGCGTCACCTGGCGCAGCACGCGGTAGGGCCCTGTGTATCGCGAAAGGAGCTTTTCTGAAAGTCCGACGTGACGAGAGGGCGACCACAGGAGCACGAGTGCACCAGGCGAAAACTGTACCTCACGGTGGCGGGCGTTGTAGTGACGCTGCTGCGTGGTTTGCGAGTCTGTCAGTCGAGCACGGGCAAGCTGGCGTGCATCATCGGCGAGGGCGATGGCGTCACGCGCATACTCGCTTGTTGAGATCGCAGCAGGAGGAAGTACCGTGTCAAGGGACAAGGTTGGTTCGCGACCCTAATGGAGATAAAATGGAGAAAATCTGGCGGTGTCGTGCCGGGAAGAATTATAAGCAAATGTGACGTAAGGAAGGGCAACGTCCCAGTCATGGTGGTCCTTCGAAACGTACTTGGACAGCATGTCGGTAAGAGTACGGTTTAACCGCTCTGTCAGGCCATTGGTTTGAGGATGGTATGAGGTAATCAGTTTGTGTTGAATAGAGCAGGAACGCACAATGTCGGCGATAACTTCCGAAAGGAAGTTACGACCACGGTCAGTAAGCAGCTGTCGCGGGGCGCCATGCACTAAGATAATGTCACGCAAGAGAAAGTCCGCGACGTCAGTGGCGCAACTGGTAGGTAGAGCCCGCGTGATAGCGTATCGGGTGGCCAGGGGCGTAGCCAGGGGGGGGGGGGGGTGGCTTATGGGGCTTGAGCTTCCCACGAAATTTTTTCGTGCTGTCATGCGCCGCCGACAAAAACAACTCTCGGCGCCGGAAATCATGCTCGATTTTGTCTAGAATGTCCTGAATTCACGCTCGAAAAGACATTTTAGCGCGAAGATTGCGAAATCGGGCTGGATTTCGCGGAAACGCCCATGCATCTGGAGTCACATATCGTAACGCAAGGAGCCCCACCGAGCACAAAATTTCAAGGGCGTTTTAATGGCGAGCGGGCTCGTCTCGGCATCTCGTGGAGGCCGCGGAATCTACGGAGCGCTTGGATTTCAATTATGAAACTTTGTGGGTATAAAGTTCTCATAACATTTTAATGCGAAATGTGCATTGACATTTCCAAAGTCGTGCTTTAGATGTTCGATTCCGGAACTTTGTGGGTTTAATGGTGTTGTAAGCATTTGACGCCCAAGGTGCATCGACCTTTCTAAAGTCGTACATCGGGATACAAGTTGACAACCACGCAGCGAGGTCCGATGAGACAAAGCGTTGTGGTGGTTCATTTGTGCTATCAGGTCACAGAAAAGAATGTTTTTTTTTTTCAGCTGCGCCAAAGCATCCATGTCAAGACACTTAAGCCACCATTGTAACTAAGTTATTATTTATTTCTCTACCTAGACTTTTATTCGCGAGGATACATTAGGCCTCTTTCTCATCCTTTTTTTTTTGTTGTTCTCGCAACCCGCGAGCTGCCGATCCAGCCAGAGCGCAGGCGTTTTTTCTCGTGCTGCATCGACAACCGCGCGGCGCACTTGGATGCACCTTCGGTTTTCTCTGGCCGACTGCAATTTCACTTGGCAGAGTTTTGGACGCTTTCTGGCTAGCAGACGAGAAAAAGAAACAATGCATAGTAGCTCGCCGCCAGCACTGGATAGAATCGACGGAATGCAACACGTTCGCTTGCGTGCGTAAGGGAGAAAAGCGGGGAGGAAGCGCGCCGCCTTCTGCCGCACGCGATACATTTTGGGAGTGGAGGGAGGGGGGGGGGTGCGATCTGTGAATCTGTGGTTGCGCAACCTGTTTATCTGCCTTGTTTGACGCATTGTATTTAGTGATTTTTTCTTAGGTACGTAAATTTATTGGAGACTTATACGTATATTTAAACATCTTGTTGCGAGGTTTTCTGTATATGCGCAGTGAACTTTGTTTCCATTGCCAATTTTTGACCTGTATCACGCTGTATCTTCATATTTGTATATTCCAATCTATCTTCGCATTTCTAATGTACGAAGGCGAGTCAAATGAAAGTGAGACAAGCCGCTCCGCGCAAGAATGGTTCGGTTGATTATTTTCGAGGCATGCGCGTAGCACATACGCATCTCATTTACAAGTGACATGCAGAGGTGAGGTTAAATGTTCTTTAATGCTCTCATACACTGGGTTGAACAGGGTTACGTGACATAATGGACACTCCAAAAGTTCAACAGCTTGGTGTCGTGAGGTTGTTGACAAATGAAGATGTTTCTCAAAAAGAAATTATTCGCCATATGGCTGCCGTATGCGTTGAACATTGCATTTCATTGGCCACTGTGAAGCATTGTAGCAAACTGTTCAAAGAAAGACATCAAAGTTACAAAGACGATCCATGGCCGGGCCAAAGGCACCGTGCAATCATCCCCAACACAATTGAAAAGGCTGTGGTTGTTCAGTGGCTATGGTGTTGGGCTGCTGAGCACGAGGTCACGGCATCGTATCCCGGTCACGGCGGCTGCATTTCGATGGAGGCGAAATGTGAAAACACCCGTGTACTTAGATTTAAGTGAACGTCAAAGAACCCCAGATGAGGGTGACGACATTTTGTCTGCAATTGTGACCGGGGATGACTCATGGTGCCGCTACTACTAGCCTGAAACACTGCGGCAAAGCTTACAGTGGAAGCATTTGAATTCACCACTCCCAAAGAAAACAAATGCCGTCATTTCTGCCGGAAAAGTGTTGACTTCTTTTTAGATCGTTAGGGGCCATTATTGATCGAATTTTCTAAACCTGGAGAGACTCTAAATCGTTTCAGATATTGTGAAAGGTCGGATCGGCAAACGGCGTGCAAAATTGAGCATTGGAAACATCTTGCTTCACAACATTGCCCGTTCCTACGTCGCTGATGTGGTTAATGCGAAAATGGCAAAGTTCAAGTGGGAAACGTTGCAACATTCCTCATGCAGCCCAGAGCTGTTGCCTTGCGTCTTCCATATTTGGTAAAATTTGAAAAAACTGCTCAAGGGAACCAGATTCGCGTCGGAAGATGACGTGTAGTCATTTACAGATTTTTGAGGCAGCAACCCAAGGAGTTTTATGAGACAGGAATTGCGCGACTCGTAAGTAGGACAAGTGTCTAAATACTCATGGTGACCACTTTTGAATAAAGCACCCCGTTTATCATATATTCGCATTGGCTCACTTTCATTGGACTCGCCCTCGTATATTTTGCAGAACTCCTGCTTTTTTACATGCCCTCTATGCTGCGACTATAATTGCGGAGCAATTGCTCGCAATACACGAGCGGTGACAGCTGCTCCTGCTGCGCAATGCATTCTAACAAAGGACAGCGTCACTGAGATGTTCCCCTGGTCGTTGCATATGTACTAAAATGTAAACAAGGGTGTGGAATGACATATATATATATATATAGTATATATATATATAGATCCCTCGACTAATTCTATAAGGAGGAGGCCGAGCTGCAAAGTGAGCCCCCCACGAACGAAATTTCTGGCTACGCCACTGCGTGTGGCGTAATCAGTTGCGACGGCTACCCATTTGTTCCCATAGGATGACGTGGGAAAGGGACCGAGGAGGTCTAATCCAACACGAAAGAACGGTTCCACAGGGATGGTGATCGGCTGGAGATGACCGGAAGGTAGCACCTGAGGCGTTTTCCGACGCTGGCAGGGATCACAGGCAAAAACATAGCGTCGGACGGAGCGAGCGAGACCAGGCCAATAGAAGCGGCGGCGGACGCGGTCGTACGTGCGGGTTACCCCAACATGCCCTGCAGTGGGTGCGTCATGCATCTCAAAGACCACAGTCTGTCGTAGATGTTTTGGCACGACAAGAAGAAGATCAGGGCCATCAGGGAGGAAGTTCCTTCGGTACAGAATGCCGCCCTTGAGGACATATCGGCGAACGGATGCGTCGGTAGGTGTAGAGCGCAGACGCTCGATGAGTACTCCCAGCGATAGGTCTCGGTAGTGCTCATTGGCGATGTTAGCGAAGGCAGACACAGAGAAAATGCCGTCGGCGGTACTACTGTCGGCGTTCTCAGGCTCGTCTACCGGGTAGCGAGACAGGCAGTCAGCGTCCTTGTGTAGTCGGCCAGATTTGTAGGTGACAGAGAGCGAATATTCTTGGAGGCGTACGGCCCAGCGACCAAGTCTTCCTGAAGGGTCTTTCATTGAGCATAACCAACAAAGGGCGTGATTGTCTGTGATAACGGAAAAGGGTCGGCCATAAAAGTATGGGCGGAACTTCGCAACCGCCCAAACTAGTGCCAGACACTCACGCTCAGTGATGGAATACTTGCGCTCCGCGGGCGAGAGGAGCCTGCTGGCGTAAGCGATAGCACGGTCGTGGCCACGCTGGCGTTGTGCCAGTACTGCGCCAATTCCGTGACGGCTGGCATCAATACGGACTTCGGTAGGCGCAGAAGGATCGAAATGGGCCAGAACGGGAGGCGTTGTGAGAAGGTCGATTAGAAGCGAGAATGCAGAGGCCTCATTATCGCCCCACTGCAAAGGGGCGTCTTTTTTCAAAAGCTCGGTTAGTGGTCGTGCTATGGCCGCGAAATTTTCCACGAGAAGGCGGAAGTACGAGCAAAGGCCGATGAAGCTGCGCACATCCTTGACACACTTCGGAACAGGGAAGTGCGTAACAGCATGGATCTTGCCTGGGGCCGGTTGCACTCCGTTCGCGTCAACGAGATGTCCAAGGACGGTAATCTGGCGACGGCCGAATTGGCACTTGGATGCGTTGAGTTGCAGACCAGCTCAACCGAAAAATGTCCAGCACTGCTGAGAGGCGCTCGAGGTGCGTAGCGAATGTTGGGGAGAATACTATAACGTCGTCCAAGTAGCACAGGTACGTGGACCATTTGAAACCGTGAAGAAGGGAGTTCATCATGCGTTCAGAAGTGGCGGGAGCGTTACATAGGACGAACGGCATCACCTTGAATTGATAAAGACCTTCGGGTATTACAAAGGCAGTCTTCTCGCGGTCGAGATCGTCCACGGCAATCTGCCAGTAGCCGGAGCGAAGTTCAAGAGAGGAATAGCGAGCACCGTGGAGGCAGTCAAGGGCGTCATCAATCTGAGGTAGGGGATACACGTCCTTTTTGGTAACCCTGTTAAGGTGCCGATAATCCACGCAAAAGCGCCATGAGCCATCCTTCGTTTTTACCAGCACAACCGGTGACGCCCATGGTCTACATGACGGTTCAATAATGTTCTTGGCAAGCATTTTGCGAGCTTCGGTGTGAATAACTTGACGCTCAGCCGGTGATACTCGATACGGGCGGCGATGAATAGGAGGGGCATCTCCGGTATTAATGCGATGTTTAACAGCCGTTGTTTGGGCCGAAGGACGATCGTTAAAGTAAAAAATATCTTGGTAGTAAATCAGAACGCGGTAGAGCGCACGAGCGTGCTCGGACGGCATGTCGGGTGCAATCATTTTCTGTAAGTTGGCGATGGTACAAGTTGCCGACTGCGATGGTAGGGGAGGATCCGTTGAATTGTCGTCTACTGAAATCGATGCTACAGTATGATCCTCGAATGAGCAAAGTTGGGCCAGAGACATCCCGCGTGGCAGCACTTGTGTCGTCAAGCCAAAGTTAACCACTGGCAGGCAGACGCAATTCGCCGTAATAGATAAAACTGTATGGGGTACTGTGATCCCGTGTGTACGGAGGACGTCTTGCATAGGAGCCGCGATGTAGTGACCATCGGGCACTGGTGGGGATGACACGAAGTCAGCGTAAGTCAGTGCCGAAGGTGGCAAGCGAACGAAGTCGACGGAACTGAGGCGAGTAAGGTGTTGTTCAGCGGGATCCAGAACAGGCAGGTTGAGGCGGATAGTACTGGCGGAGCAATCGATGAGAGCAGAATGTGCGGAGAGGAAGTCTAGGCCGAGGATGATGTCGTGGGGACAGTGAGCGATGACTGTGAATAGCACGGCAGTGGAGCGATCGGCGAAGGAGACGCGGGCAGCACACATACCAATTACAGGCGCTGTTCCGCCATCGGCGACACGGACAACAGGCGTCGTGGCGGGCGTGATTATTTTCCTCAGCCGGTTACGAAGGTCCGCGCTCATTACCGACAAATGCGCCCCAGTGTCTATGAGAGCTGATACAGGAACACCGTCGACTTGCACGTCAAGAAGGCTCAGATGAGTGGGCAACGTCAGGAGAGGATTTGGCGGCGTAGGGAGCAATGCAGCGTCACCTCGAGGCGCTGCATCGTCTAGTTTTCCGGCTGGGAGCCGCGCCCGAAGGGAGTCGGCGAATAGGCACGACGGGGTTGGGGAAAGCGAGATTCTCGTCGTTGGGGCGAAGGCGAACGAGAATAGGGGCGGTTCGGCGCAGGAGAATCGGTAGCGGCATTATCTGAGCGGGCAGCATAGGGACGAGAAAGGCCACCTGAAGGGCGAGAGTAGTCAGTATATGTAGACTGGTTCAGGGAACTCCAGCGACTGCGACAGTGCCGAGAAATGTGCCCAGTACGATGGCAGTGAAAACAAATTGGTTGTCGTCTGCAGTGCGCCATTCAGAGGGTTTGCGGAAACGTGGTGGGTAAGAAGGTGCGGGACGGGGTGGAATCGAAGAAGCCGGGTGGGTATCAGGACGATAGGCCGAGCAGATGGTGTGAATGCCCATGTTGGCGAACTCCTGGCGGACAACTGCCTGGATCAGGGAAACAGTGACTGCAGGTGCATTGGAGGGGCTGGAGTCGAACGCAGCCGGGTAGGCGGCCTCGATCTTACGCCGGACAATCCTGGTAACATCGCCAGTGTTGGGACGAGGAGCGTCGGCACAGGAAGATGTCGCTGGGGTGTTGGGCAGACGGGCGAACTGTTGGTTGATGCGTCGGCTTTTAGCGAATTCCAGGCGGCGGCACTCTTTTATAACTGCATCCACCGTCACCACGTTGTTAAATACGAGGAAGTTGAAGGCGTCATCGGCAATGCCTCTGAGGATGTGGGAGACCTTGTCGGACTCAGTCATGCGTGCGTCAACTTTGCGGCATAGAGCCAAGACGTCCTGAATGTACGTGACGTAGGGCTCCGTTGACGTCAGCACACGACCGGAAAGCGCCTTCTGCGCGGCAAGTTGGGGACCGTAGGGGTTGCCGAACAAGTCGCGAAGATTTTGCTTAAGCGAATCCCAACTGGTCAGCTCATCTTCGTGCGTCCGATACCAAACTCGAGGTGTGCCACCGAGGTAAAAGACTACGTTGGCGAGCATGATAGTAGGTTCCCACCGGTTATTGCGGCTGACGTGTTCGTACAGGCTGATCCAGTCCTCGACGTCTTCCCCATCTTTTGCGGAGAATACGCCAGGATCACGGGGAGCGGAGAGGGTGACGTAGGTCGTCGATGTGGCAGCAGGTGTCGGAGCCGGCGGAGTCGGGTTGTCGTCGCCTAGAGCCATGAAGGAAGGCTCGACGTACCGTCCACTGCGAAGCTCCGTGACGAGGTACAGGGAACGTCCACCTTTACCAGATATGTTACGTAGGAAGACACCGACGAAAAGCTATTTACAAGTATATTTACAAGGCAATACGCCGCAGTTGGCCAAGAGGCAACAGCCCGCGCTAGCTTCCAATCGTCGTCTTCATCTTCTTCCTGCTCGGCTCTTCTTCATTGGAAATACTATCCCGTAGCAATATCCTTATTAATCAGGAATCCGCCTCCTAGTTCTCGTTTCGCCGCTAAGCCCCGGTAGCACAGGACGTACCCACTTTTTAGCATCGTATATGCTTCTTTTGTCCTCTTAACTTGACTGAGCCCTATTATATCCCATTTACTGCCCTCTCATTCCTCCAATAGCACTGCTAGACTCACCTCGCTAGATAACGTTCTAGCGTTCAACGTTGCCAGGTTCAGATTCAGGTTCAGGAAAGCAATAGGCGACATAGGGCGGCTGCTCGGCCAGATGCGAGGTCCGGTACGACCATGGGACGTAATGGGTCGTCGTGGTTCAAGGCATCCTGCGGGTAATCAGGAGGTTCTGGAGACACATCAGCTGCAAAAGCAGTGACGTGGTCATCTGTCACTGACCGGAGCGTGGCCACCACTATGCCCTCAGGCAACACTCGCTTCGTTAAGCCAAAATTGATAACGGGGAGACACATTCGATTAGCGGCAAGGGTTACGACGGAGTGTGGCACAGAGATGTCGCGCGCCAGGAGGACATCAGGAATACGTGCGACGACATAGTCGCCATCAGGCACGGTAGCCGTTGAGGTCAATTCGAGAAGGTTAGGACTTTCGGAGTTAAGCGAACAAAGGCTGTAGTGCAGAGGTGCTCCGGTTGTTCGGGCCGAACGTCTGAAAGAAGAGGAAGCTCGAGGCACAGCGTATCGGTGTAACAGTCGATAAGGGCATAATGTCGAGCCCGAAGATTAGGTCAGGAGGGCAACTGGTCAGCACGGTGAACAGGACTGGAACTTGGCGGCAAGCAGTTTCTATGCGAGCAGTGCACGTACCCCTGACGTCAGTAGTGGTGCCATTGGCGACGCGTAAGGCTGGATTGATGGCAGGCGTATGAACTTTTTTGAGGCGACGACATAGGTTAGCGCTCATTATCGACACTTGGGCTCCAGTATCAATTAATGCCGTCAATGGAACACCACCTACGTCTCCTTCAATTAGGTCTGTGTTGGTGAGGAGCGTCAACGGAGGATTTGGATAGGACTAACGTGGTGCAGCACTACCTCCAAGAGCTGCATGGCCTAGTTTTACGTCCATCGGTTTGGCGAGGAAAAGTGACGAGGTTGGGGTGACAAAGAGCGACAGCGTTGAGGCAACGGCGATCGCATGGAGGAGCGGCTCTCATGGGCATCAGACGTAGGGTACAGGCGGCGAGGTGAATAATGGCGAGCATCAACGTATGGGCGAGGAGCAGGAAATGAGCTGCAGTACGGCGGCATCCAAGTGCTGCGGCAGTGGCGGTATACATGACCAACGCAGTGGCAGTGGAAGCAGATCGGTTTGTCGTCTGGGGTCCGCCATTCAGCAGAGTTGCGTGGTCTGGTGAAAAACTTGTGATTACAGGTTGTGGACATGGCAATGGGAGCTGAATCAGATCGAGAGACAGAGCAGGCGGTAGGGATGCCGAGGTTCGCAATTTCTTGCCACACAACTGCTTGAATAACGTAAATAGTGGCGGCCGCTTGGTCTAAGGTACTCTCAAGTGGTCGTGGATGAAAGGAGGCCGGACTCGCCGCTTTAATCTCACGGCGAACGATATGTGGGACGTTCTCTTGAAGTGGTTATGTGGCGGTGAGAGCGGAGCTAGAGAACGTGGCAGGGGTGTTTGGGAGCCGGGAAAACTGTGGGACGAAGCGGCGGCTTTTGGCTACCTCGAAGTGGCGGCATTCTTTGACGATGTCGTCGATGGTAGAAATGTCGTTATAGACGAGTAAATTGAAAGCGCCGTCCGCGATGCCTTTTAGGATATGGCCCGCCTTGTCAACCACGGTCATGTGTTCGTCAACGTTTCGGCAACGCGCGAGCACTCCCTGTATGTAGAAGACATACGATTCGGTCGATGACTGACCAGGGGTAGCAACCTCTTTTCGCGCAGCCTGTTGGCGACCTGACAGGTTGCCGAATGGGTCGCGAAGCACCTCCTTGAAAATGTCCCCGCTGGAGAGCTGGGTCTCAAATGTGCGAAACCAGACACGTGGTATCCTGTCCAGATAAGAGATCACATTGGCAAGCATGATGGTAGGGTCCAAGTGGTAGCTTTGGCTAACACGCTCATACATACTGAGCCAGTCGTCGACGTCAACCCCATTTTGGGCGCAGAATGTCCCAGGATCACGGAGACTAGAAACAGTAACGTACGTTGTGGTTGGCACCGCAGGTGTAGGTGGCGACGGGGTGGTTACATCGAAAGCCATGGCTGAGAAGACGACGGTGCGGCTGCTTCGGGGCTCCGTGGCGAGGACGGGGACCGTTCCCCCTCCACTACAATGTTACGCGAAGGACGAGTCCGTAAGACGAGCAGTTATTTACAGGTTGTTTTTACAACAGCGGTTGCAGCAGTGACCAGTTAGATACACAGCGCGAGCCCAGTTCGTTCTTGCTCCTCTTTTCTCGAGTGACGGCGCCCACGCGCCTCGTTCAAATAATCAAATACCACATGCGTGTAACAATATTTGCTATACATTCCCCTCAAGACCTAAAACATTACACAATAGCTTAGAATGGCCTGTACATAATTCGTGCCCATGTACTTTGTTGCCGCAGGACTTCTTGAGTCTTTCACTTCTTTCATCTTTTGTGCCCAAGATTTTCGATAGGTTACTGTTTTCAGGTGAACACTGCGAAGCTTGCTTAAGTCAAATGTTTAATTTTGCGTCTGATCAATGTAAACTGTTATTATTTCACTGTTCGTGCTATTTTTTTGTTAGCCTTGTATTTATTTGTGCCGGCCTTTAGACGCACTGAGGCTTCATTTTTCCCCTCTTCCTTTTCTTGTACGGGAAGTAAAGCAAAGCTTATATTTTAAATATTACCTTTATACTACATGTTCTCCCTTGACAGTCAGACTCGTCATGGTGGCTTACATACTACAATTACCTGCTGGTCAACACATGGCCGAGTTCTTTGGGATTGGGACAAAAGGCAAAAAAGAAAGCTTGTATACTAAGATTTTTATGTACAATTTGAAGAACCTTATATAGATGCTAGCCGCTCACTACGGTATTTGTCTCCTGATTAGGGGCGTTCAAACTTCACTAATCAATGACTCCACTAATATGCTCAGCAATACTTAAAGGGAAGCTGAAAGGTTTTCCAGAAAAAATGAGTGAACATCTGTACATAATGGTTTTCAACCCTCCGAATTCGAATATCGTATCGAAATTGAGCGAAAGAAAGCGCAAATATATTTTATTTCGACGAAAAGTGCAGCAGCGGACACGCCCATCTCGCGCGTCTCGTTTCTGCCTTTGATTGGTCGGGCGACTCGTGACATCAAAACTAGTGTTCGTCCGAATCGACCGCTGCCGCTACACATGAAGCGCGGTGCGACGTAGTTTGGTGCTGTTTTTCTGAGACGGTAATGCAAAATTTAGAGAGGCTGCGTTTTTTCTTAGGAGTTCGGCGTTACTCCCTACATGTACGAGCCGATTGCGAAGAGCCGGCCTCTCGAAGAAGCAAACGATGCTGGTGCGAGCAGTGCTCTCCTCGTGCTGGAAATGCTCTTTGGTGAGTATGTTTTTTGCAAAGCGATCTAGTGATCTCGCCGATCTTTCGCCGATCTAGTGAGCTCATTTGCGGTCAAACAACTGTAGTGTTTGACTACAACTGTAGTGTTTGAGGCATGCAGGAACACATCTGTGTTCCTGCATGCCTCCTCGTGGAACGTAAACGGGGATGCGATCGTCGGCATTTGCGCGCTGTCCAAAGCTCTCGGCAATCTACAAAGACGGTTTAAACGCGTGAAAAACTTCCCGGTTCATGCAGTACGTGTAGTGACCTTCATCTGTGCGCCATCCGCAGACTACTCGTAACCAAACTCGTAAGGGTGGCGAATTCCATCGGCTACCTGAGACGGTCGGTTTCTCGCTGTGCGCGAGAGAAGGGGGGAGCGTAGCGTCCTGGCGTGCACCGGCTTTCCAGCACATGCAAACTCTACATTTGCACTTGGTTATGGTAGCTGCATGCAGGCTGTTTTACAACACACGTGCAAAGAGAAAATTCACGGCGCTTTGCGACGAAACCTGCGTCAAGGGCGGGAGATAAACATGCACCTTCCGTTCAGCGTGCTAACATGAAGGAGCTCGCAGTAAATCAAAATCCAGGTTTGGGCGAGTTCGTGTATTCATAAGGCATTCCAACACCAGTTACCATCAGTCAGTCCGCACTCGTGCCGTCTTTGTTTTCGTTGCTCCGATCTTTTCGCGCTGCGTTTAGAAAGCCTGCTAGTGGCAAGTAGTCCTCTCTCATTCTGCGGCCATATACAGCAACTGCGCTGACCGAATTGCAGGGCTGGCCGTATACGTGCTGCGTGCTTGATAACAGCGGTGACGAGCTTGACAGCGGTGACGAGCTCCTTGTGTACGCGGACACTGACGGCACTGCGCCGGGCTTTAAACGAGCCGACTTGACTGGCAAACCCAACGCACGCATGATGATGATAAATTCTGGTGATAATCGTCGTCACGGAAGTGGGTGGAGAACAGCACTGCTGTTCTTGAGGGCTTGAAATTCTTTCGCTTCACAGCTGTCTCCCACTTCGTTAGAAGCTTCTTGTCTTGTGGGAAGTAATGGAAGACAACATCGTCGCGGCCGCTGGTGTTCTTGCAACCGTAGGCTGCACAGAAAGCCGGCATGATCGGCCCACCACTTCAATTGATGCTGCGCACGTTGACTACCACTCTACATACACGCAGACGCACCAACAAAGGAATGCAGGGTCGATCGAAGCAGATTACGATGGCACGCACGCAGAAACAAGCACGGTCAGGCACGGTCGCGGAGGCTGCGAAGGAACGTAACACTAGTGTTGGCGTCACAACACCGCGGGTTCCGGTCTCCGCTCGCATCGTCAGCGTCAGCAGCGCGCGGCATACGACGGGGGGCGGAGCTACAGCGCAATTTTAACCGACGATTACGTCGCTTCTATTTGAAAAAAAAAACAAAATTTACTTACATGGTTTATAAGGTTCCCACATCCGTATATGAGCGTCTTGTTAAATTCGACAGACTCTTCAGCTTCCCTTTAAACAAGGCAACACTCTACAGGAACTCAATCTTAATGTGAAATAAATGTCTTTGGAGATGCTGTTTTCAAACTTACGGTTACAGCTCCTATAACATTGCTTTCTGGTTTCGAACATGTTTCCAGTTCGATCTCCGCAGTGCCAAGTTGCATAAAATTCGCACTTTTTGGTAACGTTGTTGTAGATGTAGTTAATCTGAAAACGTCTATTTCCGCAACTTCCTGCTGCAACATGCCCTCGCACGTTGCACCTTGCTGGATCTGGTGCTGCAAAATATGAGGCGATGTTTTAAGTTCCAGGTTTTGTCATATGAGGCACTCATTGAATGAGATGTCGTGGAAATCGTGGCATATTAGGCTAATGTGAAGTTATTTCTATTCCTTAGGATTCATAAATTTGTGTCATCATTATTTTGTCGACAATAAAGTGCTTTTAGATGGGTAATTACCACGATTCGCTTCGTCCTACTAACTACACAATGTACATCAAGTCCCCGCGACGTAGTGTTGCATAAAGTAAAATTAAAACTAACACAATGAGAATGATTAACCTTCTAAATAAATAGATTGGCGTATTGCAAGGTACTGTACTTGAGCGAATATTGTGCGATATATATATATATATATATATATATATATATATATATATATATATATATTACGTGTGGAAAGACACAGACGAGAGATGCTATTTACACGCTATTTACACTGGAGCCAGGCAGCCAGGCTGTAACTCGCTCGTGCCAAGGGCACCGACCTGCTTCGTCGCTCACGCGGCGGCTGGTCTTTTGAGTGTCGCTCAATGACATCGTAATATTATATATATATATATATATATATTGAAATACTACGGTTGAGACGACGCTTTATTCCAAGAAGGAAAAATGGCGCCGACGCAAAAACGAACACGAGCCGATGATTGATGATGACTTTGTACAGATGAAGATGAAGTCCGCATAAATGCTTACACTAATTTCCCCCGTGGACGGAAGCGGCCAGCCTGGCCGCACATTAGACAGTGGAACGGATATGAAAGGGCTTCAGGCGAGAAACGTGCACGATCTCTGTTCCGCGGCAGCGTCGGTCGGTTGGGGACTCAACAGGTGTAACGCGATAGTTCACCGGCGAGGTCTGCTCGATGACTTTGTAGGGGCCAAGATATCGAGACTCGAGCTTCTCACATAAACCGGGTGTTCGCGCAGGGGTCCATAGGAGCACATCGTCACCAGGGCAGTAGGAAACGGCGCGATGAGAGGCATCGTACCGATGTTTGCGATCGTCTTGGCTGGCTGCAGTGTTCATACGGGCGCGACGACGACAGTGGGCAAGACGAGACACAAACTGGTCGCAA
This sequence comes from Dermacentor albipictus, assembly GCF_038994185.2. Classification (NCBI taxonomy): domain Eukaryota; kingdom Metazoa; phylum Arthropoda; class Arachnida; order Ixodida; family Ixodidae; genus Dermacentor; species Dermacentor albipictus. The sequence continues at coordinate 94,330,229 of NC_091827.1, read as the reverse complement.
ATGAATGGTGAAGCATTGACGGGGCCAGAGAAGAAAGAAACGTCGAGTGATGAGGTTGGGTGGCGGCCGTATACTAAGAAAAACGGAGAGTATCCGGTGGTCCGTTGAACAGACGTGTTGTACGCAAATGTTACAAATGGGAGAATCGCATCCCAGTTACGATGATCAGGTTGAATATACATGGATAGCATGTCACACAGCGTGCGATGAAATCGCTCTGTTAGGCCGTTGGTTTGAGGGTGGTAGCTAGACGTTGTCTTGTGCACGGTGTTGGACGCTTGCAGAACTTGATTAAGAGTGCTTGAAAGGAATGCCTTGCCTCGGTCGCTCAAAAGAACGTGAGGCGCCCCGTGACGTAAGTAGACAGCCTGCAAGAAGAAGGCCGCTACTTCTGAGGCAGCTCCTGAGCGTATTGAGGCTGTTTCAGCGTACCGGGTCAAATGGTCAACAGCAGTGACGATCCATCGGTTGCCGTCTGGAGTAGGTGGGAGTGGCCCGAAAAGGTCAATGCCGACGACAGAGAAGGGTTGTGCTGGACAAGGAAGTGGTTGTAGGGTCCCGACCGGAGCAGTAGTAGGTCGCTTACGGTGTTGGCAAAGCGTGCACGAGGCAACATATTTAGCTATGCTCGTGGAAAGGCCTGGCCAATAGAATCGGCTGCGTATGCGCTCGTGTGTTTTGTTGTAACCCAAGTGGCCTGACGTCGGGTCATCGTGCGAGGCCTGCAGAACTGCAGCGCGAAGAGAGCGCGGTAGAACGGGAACCCATCGATGGCCTTCTGAGTGAAAAATGTACCGGTAGAGCACGTCGTCTTCAAACTTGAACAGTTTGAGTTGTTTCCGTAGCCTGGCATTGGGAGGAGATGAAACACCGCTAAGGCGATTGATGATACTATGGCAATAGGAATCGGCGCGCTGGTGAGTGGAAAGCACTGAAAGGCGGTTTGGTGAAGTCAAGGAAGAAATCGGTGTAAGAGACGAAGTGTCCTCCGTGCGGCCAATTTGACAAGGTGATGTGATGTGCCCCGATGATGGTGGTAATGGGCATCGTGAAAGAGCATCGGCATCTTGGTGCTTCCGTCCGGACTTATATATGACATTGAAATCATATGCTTGCAATCGGAGTATCCAGCGGCCAAGGCGCCCGGACAAGTTTTTGATCGTCGACAACCAACATAGGGCATGGTGGTCGGTCACAACCGTGAAATGTCGACCGTGGAGGTATGGACGAAATTTCTGAATGGACCAGACAACAGCCAAACACTCTTGTTCGGTTATCGAGTACTTCTTTTCCGCGGAAGTGAGAGTACGGCTTGCATATGCAACAACCTTTTCGCAAAATTCGTGGTCGCGCTGCAGCAGTACGGCACCAATTCCGTGACCGCTGGCGTCAGTATGCACTAATGTGGGCGCCTTGTCATCAAAATGACAAAGAACAGGTGGTGATGTTAGTGCGCGCTTGAGTTCTTGGAACGCGGCTTCACACTGATCGTTCCAATCGAAGGAACTGGAACTAGAAAGGAGCTTGTGGAGAGGCGAGGCAATGCTGGCAAAGTTCCGGATAAAACGTCGAAAGTATGAGGCGAGTCCAATGAAGCTGCGCAGTTCTTTTGCACGAAGTGGACGTGGAAAGTTGAGCACCGCGGAAATTTTATCCGGATCGGGCTGGATGCCGGCTTTGCTAACGAGATGACCCAGGACTTTAATCGTTGGGCTAGCGAAACGGCACTTCCTCGTGTTTAGTTGAAGTCCGGCATTAGAAAGGCATGTGAGCACTTCATCTAAGCGTTGCAGATGGTCAGTGAAAGTCGAGGAAAACACGACGATGTCGTCGAGGTAACATAGACAAGTTTTCCACTTGAGGCCGCGAAGAACCGTGTCGATCATTCTTTCAAATGTGGTGGGAGCATTGCATAGACCGAAAGGCATTACATTAAACTCATAAAGACCATCCGGAGTAGAAAAGGCGGTCTTTTCTTTGTCCGCTTCGTGCATTGGGATTTGCCAATATCCGGAGCGAAGATCAAGGCTGGAGAAATATTGCGCGCCTTGCAACGAATCAAGGGCGTCATCGATACGGGGCATCGGATATACATCCTTACGGGTGATCTTGTTTAGCGCACGGTAGTCAACACAAAATCGTACCGATCCATCCTTCTTCTGCACCAAAACGACGGGTGATGACCAAGCACTGGCGGAGGGACGTATGACGTTTCTTTTCAGCATATCGGCGACGTTCTCCTCGATGATTTTGCGTTCGGCCAAAGAGACTCGGTAGGGACGACGGCGTACAATAGTCTGGCCATCGGTGTCGATACGATGGAAGGCAACGGAAGTCTGTCCGAGGGACGAAGTATCCATATCGAAGGAGGCCTGGTGCTTCGTAAGCAATTTTAGCAACGCTTCATGTTGAGCAGCAGTAAGGTCAGGGCTTATCACGGAAGTAAGGGCAGATGAAGCAGATTTGTCCTGTTGAGGAAGAGCTGGCGAGGCGGCAAGAGGAAGCAGGGAGACTGGTTGGGTATCCACATAACAGGTCACTGCGGAGCCTTGAGGTAGGAGGATTGTCTCAGAGATCGCATTTAAAGCGATGATTAAGGCAGAGCTTTCTTTGAACCGCACCATGCAGGAAGCGAAGACAATCCCACGGGCAAGACAGCGACCGTAAGGAGTGATGAACACGTCGCCATTGGTGATGTCCGTAGAAGAGAGACTTATGACTTGCTCGTGGCCGGGAGGCAGCACAGAATCGGCAGCAGTGAGAAAGCGCAGTCGTGGCTCATCGGTACTCCCGCCGCAATGAACTGTCTCGCTCATATGGACGACACGTTGACGGCAAGAGATTAAAGCGGACGCTGACGAGAGAAAGTCCCAACCCAAAATTAGTTCATGAGCGCACGGGAATAAAATCGCGAACTTAATGTGATGACAGATACCATCAATGAAGACGCGTGCTGTACATTGGGCTGATGGTCGAATTATTGCTCCATTAGCCCCAATCAGGGATGATCCAGTATAAGGCGTCTTCACTTTCCGCAGACGAGAGCACAGGTCGGCACGCATAACAGATATAGTAGCTCCCGTGTCAATCAGAGCTAACAAAGGCACACCCTCCACAGACACCAATAACATGTTCGAAGGACGTTCAGGAGGACTTGGAGCACTTCGCGGTGATGCAGTTTTCCCTCCAAAAACTGCACTGGTTAGTTTTCCGGTCGCTGGACATGGAGTTGGGAGACAGGGCGAAGTGGCGAAACAGAACGTCGGAGCGGCGATGGGGAGCGGCGTCTCGAGGCACGTGTGTTGAGTGCGGTGTTGGAGAAGTCGGCCGGAGATGGAGATCGGCGAACGGGAGGATTATCGTCATAAGTGCGGTAAACGCGAGGAGGTGGCTCATCGCGTTCAAAGGCCGCGTAACCACGACGTTCGTCTTGCTGGCGGCGTCGGCAAAACCGGGAGATATGTCCTCGAAAGCCGCAGTAGTAGCAGGTAGGCCTCGACGAACGCCAGGCAGAGTAGTAAGGCGGGTTCGGAGCTCGGGTGACTAAGGGTGCCAGGTGATCGTGAACAGGCGCAGATGGTGTAATTGGAGGCGGCGCGGCTGGCATTGCAGCAATCTGGGCGTAAGAAGCCGGTTGTGGGCAAGGAGAAGCGTTGGTATGCTGGGCGTTATGCAGGGAGGCCAATTCCTCCTTAATAATACCGCGCAGGTCAGTAGAAGCAGGTTGGACGTGAGCGCTGCTGCAAGGGGTTGAGCCATGCGCTTGCAATTCCTCACGAATTATGGCTCGAATGATAGACCGGAGCTCAATACTGTTGGCCAGGGAGTTGTCCGAAAAGTCCGGTTGCAAGCGGATTGACTGCAGGGCGTCGAGGCGCTGACAGACGGAGACGACGTCCGACACCGTCGAAGGGTTTTGAGCGGCGAGTGCGTGGAAGGCAGTAGAGCCGATACCCTTAAGAAGGTGTCGCACGCGATCAGGTTCTGGCATGGCACTGTCGACACGGCGGCAGAGCGCGAGGATGTCCTCAATGTACGAGGTATACGATTCGCCATAATGCTGGACGCGCTCAGACAGCCTCTTTTTCGCAACTTCCGAACGAACCGTGGGCGTGCCGAAAATCCGCCGTAGCTGCTCCCTGAAAGACGACCAATCACGGAAGTCTCTCTCATGATTCAGGAACCATGTCTTGGCTACTTGAGAGACGTAAAATGGCACGTTGGTCAACCGCGATGTCTCGTTCCAGTTGTTGTATTCGCTGACACGATCGTAGTTGTCGAGCCAGTCTTCAACGTCCTCACCTGGAAGGCCAGAGAAGATTTCAGGGTCGCGATATCGGTTGTTGGCAGGGCCGGGATTGGGGGTGGCTGGAACTTGAACCGAGATGGTGGATGCTGCGGTCTGGTCTTGCGACATGGCGGCCTCTTGGCGTAAGCGGCGTCCCGAACGTAGCTCCAGGAGAGATCTTGAAGTGGAATGAGGGCGAAGGGATCTTAAAGCGCCTCCACCACTTGAAATACTACGGTTGAGACGACGCTTTATTCCAAGAAGGAAAAATGGCGCCGACGCAAAAACGAACACGAGCCGATGATTGATGATGACTTTGTACAGATGAAGATGAAGTCCGCATAAATGCTTACAATATATATATATATATATATATATATATATATTGTTGCGGGAATAAAGCAGGCCCACGAGTGTAAAATAATGTATATTTACAACTGAGGTTAAGTAGCCCACGGGCTACTTGAAGGTTCAGTGATGCCCTTGTCCATCATCCTGTCTACCTCTTTTTGTCTGATGGCCCTTTCTGTTGCGCAGACACGATATGGCCGCCTATGAATGGGGCTGGCGTCACCGGTGTTGATGCGATGCGTGACAACAGATGTCTGGCCAAGTGGACGGTCGTCCAAATCAGAGATGTCTCGATAAGATGACAGGAGGTGAAGAAGAGCTGCTGTTCACTCGGAAGGAAGGTCTGGGGCGATCAGCTTAGAAACATCGTCCGTAGGCGTCGAGGACGGAGAAGTGAGTGACAAAGGTCCGTTGGTACTGAGGAAGGATTCAAAGGTCAAAGTAGAAACCTCAAATTCTTCCAAAGGAGTGATATGCGCTATGGCGATACCATGTGGCAGCACATGCGACGAAAATCCAAAATTGAGGATGGGCATACGAGTGCAGTTTTCGCGGATCCGGACTAAGGTGCTGGGCAGGGCAATATTGCGCGACAAAACCACGTCAGAAAGCGGCGACACGACGTACTCGCCATCAGGTACGGGAGGACAGGGCGTCAGGAGGACATTTGTAGCTGCTTGTGGAGACAGCCTTACAAACTCAGCTGAACATAAGCGGTGTGATGCGCACGTTATTGCGTTGGCAGGAAGCGGCAGATCCAACTGTACAACACCTGCGGAGCAGTCAATTTGGGCAGAGTGTTTGGAAAGGAAGTCGAGGCCGAGAATTAGGTCATGCGGACAGTGTTCAAGGACGATAAATAGAACAACGGTATAATGGCCCCCAATGGTCCCACGTGCTGTGCACGTTCCAAGGACAGATGAAGTACTCCCATCGGCGACTCGAACAGTGCCCAGTACGGCGGGTGTCAGAACCTTCTTGAGCCTTCGGCGGAGAGCAGTGCTCATAACTGAAAGCTGCGCTCCTTTATCAACGAGAGATCTAACAGGAACACCATCAACTTCAATGTCCAGTAGGTTTTCACATGTAGGCAGGGTCAACAGAGGATTTGTGGGCCGGGTCGTAGTTGCAGCTTCACCTCCGGGAGCTGCACCGCCTAGTTTCCTGAAGCGAAGCGACCGGTTGCAGAAGGGGACGAAGAGCGATGAACGAGAGGCGAACGGGACCTACGACCTTGCGGAGACAGGGAGCGGCTAGATCTTGGTGGAGCACTGTCGGTGTTGATGTTCCTAGACGGCGTATAGTGCGAGCAAGTACGATTCTCTGGTACTTGGCGGTAGTGACTCGGAGACGACCACCGAGGAGGCGACGACCAATGGTTACGGCAATGACGGGCGATGTGTCCAATACCGGAACAATTAAAGCAGATGGGTTATCATCCGCTGTGCGCCAGTCAGCTGGGTTGCGACGGCGTGGCGGAAAGCTTTGCGCCTGGGAGCGAGCGGCCGGAGAAATCTGGTAGGTGTTTGTATGGCGGACCGAGCAGAGAGATAGAATGCCCAAACTTGCTATTTCCTCCCGAACGACCGCTTGTATAAGGGAGATAGCGGGCACGCTTTCCCGACAGTCGGGACGAACTGGAGCCGGAGCCATGGCCTCAAGCTCACGGCGAACGATACGCGTGATATCTTCAGGTCCTGCGGGCTGAACGAACCGCGGCGGGTCTTCGCAAGGCGATGTCGCAGCGGTATTGGGCAGCCGGTCGAAAGTTTGAGCGACGCGGCGGCCCTTCGCTTGTTCGAAGCACCGGCACTCCTTTACGATTGCATCCCCAGTGGCACAATCCTTACACAGTAGGAGATTGAAGGCATCGTCTGCAATACCTTTCAGTATGTGACCAATCTTGTCTGCCTCGGTCTTGTTGTCATAAGCCTTGCGACAGAGGGCCAGCACATCCTGTATGTACATGACATAGGATTCTGTGGACGTCTGAGCGCGGCACGCAAGTTCTTTTTTTGCTGCGAGCTGACGACCGACAGGTCTGCCAAACAGGTCTCGCATTTTTTCTTTGCAGACATCCCAGCTCTTTAGGTCATCTTCGTGTGTGTCGTACCATTGCTTCGCAGTTCCTCTTAGATAAAATATCACATTTGCAAGCATCATTGTTGGATCCCACCTGTTGTTGTCGCACACTCGCTCGTACATCCTAAGCCAGTCCTCAACGTCGGCGTGGTCCGTGCCACAAAATGTCCCTGGGTCCCGCGGGTGAGTGAGGATGACCGTTGGCAAGGGCTGCTGAGGCATTGTCGCTTGTGTCGGTTTATTTCTCATTGTGGCGGCAGGTAGATGACGTCCGCTGCGAAGTTCCGTGATTGTACGCCGCACCTTCCAGGAAATGTTGCAGGAAGAAAGCAGGTCCACGAGTGTAAAATAATGTATATTTGCAACTGAGGTTAATGGCGTTCAGGCAACTGCCAGACTTCGTCTACCTTCCCCCTTCCCCTTCCCGGAAGGGGGAAGTAGACTTCGTCTACTTCCCCCTTCCCTTCACCGTAACAATACCGTAACTTCACCGTAACGCATTGGTATCAATAATAAGTGTATATATATATATATATATATATATATATATATATATATATATATATATATATATATATATATATATATATATATATATATACACACTTATTATTTATACCAATGCGTACGTTATCATGTTGCTGATGACAGCACTGTCCCGATACCTGACGATGATGTTAACCACATATGCATGATTAGCATGTAATGCACTTCTTGCTAAATTGCCCACATGGTCTTAGACAAACCAAATTGAAGTTAATTCGCTCAAGAAAACAATTACAGTTTTCTGAAACCTTTGTTAGTTTACACAACAATGCCACTTTTGAAGGTCAAGAAATAGAGGTAGTTGATAGTAATAAAAGTCTTGGCGCATATTTCTGTCACAGCCATAATTGGGACGCGCATATCGGTTGCCTCTACAAGAAACTTTCCCGTGTTACTCGATCTATACCCCGATTCCACAATACATTTCTGCAAGGGGCTAAAATAGAATGTTATACTGCATTATTTAACTACCCCTTTAATGTGTGGTGCGACAACATAAACTAACTATAGAAACATCTTTTGCAGAGGGAAAACAAAGTTACCATATACAAAATATTAACTTGTGTTATCTATTGATCTGCTAACATTAAAACTTCCGTATCTTGTGTTAAAACACAAGATACGCATTCACAAAACGTAATAATACTAAAATTATAAATTTACTTACGTTTTGCCTCTTCAATACTGCTGAGTTTTTTTTTCTCTGCATGCTTTAGTAATGTTCTATCACACAGGGTCTTTAAAGCGACGTCAACTAAATGCAAATACAGCAAATCGAGAAATGTGGGCATTACACTTTTACGAACACGTTATAACTATCAGTCGCTGATACAGAACGTCCCCTTTGCTACCGATGAAAACGGACATGTCGACCAGAGTAATCGAAATCAGTTGCGGAAATACTATATCAATATCTGATGCACTCCGCTGTTCCTCTTGCACGTGTACTGTATAACACTGTAAATTCAAAGTAGCCAATTTGGCTTTACTTATCATTGATGTACCGTTCCTTTTTCTGTTTTTTTATGTTTTATATAACATCAACTTATCTGTGTTATTCTGTGTTTTCATGGTTCTTTGAACTAGAATTAAGTTCATTTCATTTTGTCACGTTCTCTCTCGCCAAACACAAGGCAAAATGTATTACTACTTTTCTTAAAGAACTATTCATATTTTCAAGAATTCCGGCATTCACTAACTTTTATATGTGGTTCAACTGTACTGCTGTAAAATCACATATGCGCTGTTTTATTGATCTTACGTTTTACGGCTTTTTAGAACAGGCCAAGCTACTAATGTAGTTGAGTAGAATAAGTTGCTCGGCATGTTGGTCCAAGTCATTTTACCGAGACGTGGAAACACAGACTTAGTAGGAGGAAGTAAGGGAGGTTACTGTGACTGTGAACTATTTCAGCTATTTATTCGTAGAGCGAAGTCACAGGCATACAACACCTGCACATGTATTCAGCAGTCACGTTATACAACTCATAGGATTCTACCGAAGAGGTGGAACTTGATTCCGAAGAAATAAACAGACATCGCTAATGCGTTTCGTGCCTTTCTTCTTATTATGGAAAGCTCCTATCAATTTTCGTGCCAGCGCGTCACTACTGTTGCCCTCTGTTTTTATTTCACGAAACCCTGGCTCACATTTGGAGGCACTTGCAACGAGACTGGTTACCCATCAAAGAATGCTTACGCATTAGAAACGAGCATGTAGAGCGACATTAAAGACAAGAACACTGTGCCCCGTCTCCCTTTCTTTCTTTTATTTTGTTGCCATCTGTGTGCCTTTGTTCCGCTAGTCATATCATAAAAAGCTAGCAAACAAAGACACCAAGGAAAACACAAGGGAAGTTAGTTGTACTGCCTAACTGAAATAAGGAAAACATAAATTGATAGAATAGATAGTGGATGAAAAAAAAAACAACTTGCCGCAGGTGGGGAACGGTCCCACGTCTTTGAATTATGCATGCGATGCTCTAACCAATGGAGCCACCGCAGCGCCATTTTCCCATCCACTTTCCGGGGTATTTGGGTATCGCTACTAGAACTAACTCTAGGAGTGTTGGCCAGCACGACCACTCGCAAACCATGGCGGCGGACGTGGAACATCCATTCCGCCGCAGGCGTCATGATGTACGTGATGTTTACGGGTGAAGGCAACTGGTCAATAAACCCACACGTGCCACCTGATGACATCAATGTTGCCGGATTCGAGACTACTTATGCAATGAACGACAAGAAAGGGGTTAACAGAGAGACCCGATTTTTATTAATCGTATTGTCACGTACGAGTTTGTGCCGCTGTGGACAAAAGTATGTTGTGAAGGTGAAGAGGAGGTTGAAGTGTCTCGACGATCGGCACCGTTCAAGCGTTTATAAGGCTCTATGAATCCCCACTAAGAAGGTCTCAGTCCATCTTCATCAAACAACGAGCCCAATTTTTTGGAGTCAGATGGCCACGGTTTCACACGCCACAAGTCATTGTATCGCAATCATTATTGAATCCGTTAGACGTAAATATAAATGATATAATCACGGAAAACAGCACCTCAAATTCACTAGTTATTACTTATGATGACCTATACCCAAATAATGCAAAGCAGCTTCCCTCGCATATTCTTAACGGCTTACTCCAGGATCACTTAAATCAACTCCACACTAACGTAATTATAGCAACGGATGCTTCGCAGATTGATGAAAAGGCAGGAGTTGGAATCTTCTCATCATCATTGGACTGGTCTTTTTCTATTCGGCTTCCCGACTTCACTCCAATATACCTAGCGGAATTCCTAGCTGTTGTCCTAGCTTTACGAAAGCTACAGTCTTCCAGGTCAACGGCGGTAATAATCACAGATTCTTTGTCGCTGTGCACCTCACTTACTGCTCCCGGCGAGACACACATATTGAAAACTTTGAACTCACTGGCTCCAAGTCATTTGAGAAGTTTACGATTAATATGGGTACCTGGCCACAAAGGCATATTTATGAATGAGGTGGCAGACAGCTTGGCCAAGGCTTCTATCAGCGGCCCAGTGCTTCCCCTTCTTCCAACAACGGGCTTTATCACGTCCGCCAGGTTCAGAAGATACATCCTTTTAACATCTCAATCGAACCTCAAATCATCATTGGAACTACGCCACTTACAATTCCCTTGGAGCAGGAAGTTTTGCAAAACAAGACAAACGGAGGTTACATTAACGAGACTACGTTGTCGAGTCCCATCTCTAAATTTTTACATGCACCGATCTGGTCTGGCAATATCCCCATTGTGCCATTTTTGCAATGCATTAGAGACGATTGAGCACTACCTACTGGAATGCCGGCGTTTCTCCTCCATGAGGAAAATGACATTAGAAATTACAGTGCGACAGCTTGGTCTGCCATTGAACACTCCGGTACTGCTGTCTTTCGGAGCGTCTGTGCTTGGGTACTCACACAGGAATGTGTGCTTCGCCTTAGAAAAATTTCTTATTGAATCAAACCGATTTCATTGATGACCATATTATTCTATTCATTCCTCCTCTATTGCCTCACTGATATATTAAAGATAATTATTTTTTTTTCTCCTCTACGTAACATGACAATCTACTGAACCGTTTCGATTTTCCCTCGCCTAAATTCATGTAACAAAATTTTAGATTTTTACCTCCTTTTCTGAACACATAAGCAAAGTCTGCCCGACTCTTGGCCAATCCCCGCGAGTGGGTAAGCGCCAAACTCATCCAGGACATCATCATCATCACCATCATGGTGTTACCCTGACTCCTGAGCTACAGCTTCGTAACTATATAGATTGTAAATACATGTTTTTCTCCCCCGTAAATATATAATAAGCAGCCAGCAAAGAAAGAGGCCAAGGACAACACGGGGGTAATTACTTGTACTTACTAATTGAAATAAATACATCATAAATTACTCTATTTGAAAGTGGATGAAAAAAACTTTTTTTGCCTTGTTTTCCACTTCTTTTCATTTATTTCTGCACATTTCATACACTCCTTCCCCGTGGGACACCCAAATGCAACTTTTATGGTCCGCATCAAGAGATGTTCGAGTTTAAGACTTCTGATCGGGACTGCACGCGACCGGAGCAATTGCGCAAGGTGCCCTCTACTCGTTGGTCGTCGGAGAATAGTAGCCGAGAGTTCCGGAATAATCTAAACCACTTCGTCCTCTTTAACGTGCTCTGAAATCGCACCAGAGGCCTATGACATTTTACCTTCATCGAAAAGCGGCCGCTTTAAAAACAAGTTGCGAGGCGACTCGAGCAATGCTAACTCAATTTAAGAACGGATTATAAAAGCAAGCACGTTCGTGTCACTGCATTGCTATTGGGTTGCCGGCTGAAAAAAGACGACTCCATAGGCTGCTTATTCCCACCTGAATGCCCCGGCCACAGGCGCCGCTTGCGAGTACCCTAAACTTGGCTTTTTTTTGCCATATCCTATTCCTGCGCGACAGGAAAAACAACACGTTTTTACATCAGAGCGTGCATCTAGATACACCCTACCCTCATAAGCAAAATTACACCATTTGGGTCAGATCTTGCCACACAACAATAATCGTCCTCTGCCCTGCTTGCATTTCCTTTCTTGAGAACACTCCTCCCGCTATTTTCCTGTCGAGAATGATCTGTCATGCTGATGACGCGCATGCCGTTCGTGACTTTGAAGCACCGGGCTAGCAGCGTTAAAGAAGGGAAATGCGGACAAGACAGATGACGATTATTGCTGCGTGTTAAGATACGGCCCAAAGGGTGTGATTTTGCTTATACTCTTAAAATCGTTGCACCCTTTGGGGTGTATATTTGTCCCACAACAATAATCGTCATCCGCTTTGTTGCGTGTCTTTTTTCAAAGCTCGGCGCTCAATACTTTCCTGTCGAGGATGCTGCGTCACACTGATAACGCTGAAGCCATTTATGACTTGGAAGTACCGGACTCGCAGCGTTAAATAAAGGAAACGCGGGCAAGACAGATGACGGTTATTGTTGTGGGGCTAGGTAAGCCCCAAAGGGTCAAAATTTTTTTTAAAAAAAGTTACCACCCTTTGGGTCGTGTCTTGTACCTCTCGCTTCCCGCCGCTGAGTGCGTGTGGACGCTGCGACGAATGCAAGGCGCACCCGTGCACCCGTGTGTAAAAGTCTACACGAGAAACCGGGCATGCGCAGAGCGACGCAGCCACCTCAAAAACCGGCCGGTGAGGCACCCGATCCGTCACCAGTCTCGCCATTTCGCAAGGCTCTGAGAGTTTGCGTTGAAAGTGAACATTTGGATGCCACGTTGGGCCGCGTTTGCTTCACCCTGCAGCAGCTACGTCGCATTGCTCTCTCGAAACAATTGTGCAGTGACGCATTCTAATGATATGTCTGCAGTGGAAGTGTCAGAAAGGCATTTTGTTGTACTGCCGTGGATTTTGTGTACTTGCTCGGATGACTTCCTTCACGCCCGCCATGAAGAGAAATCTTGTGGTTGCGCCGCAGATGCGCTGCTGTATACTTCGCCTTGCATGGGTGCGCGCCGACTTAGCGGCCGATTTTTGTTTTGTTTTGTTTTATTGGCCAATGCAAAACAGCATGAATGTGAACCTTCACGACTTACGAAGGCGTTTGTGCGAATATTGCGCCGCAGTCGCGGAAATGATTCTGCCGCCAGAAGCGGTACAAATTGTGCTCACAGTTTCTTTTATTATATTAAAGCGCTCTAATATATACTGCACTCAACAGGTATATAATTATTTTAAAAGGCGTATTGCGTGGCAGCAGCATAGGTATAATTGAAGTTTCCACATGTGCGCACTTTTGGTACGCTACAGTTCCGAGTTCGCGACGTTTCCTTCACAAAACGCGGGCTCGTCTGTGTTATTCCATCATTGTCTTTGTTGTCATTGTCCATCAAACCTTTGTCTTGGTTTGCATTGGTTTTCTGAATGTGCCGCTGTTGCTTAAATTGTTCTGCAGCCTGAAACGACACCAGTTGTGCAAGTGGTTTAGTTACATTAAAGTACCCTCCAATATAGTAATCTGTTTCAACTGCACTATAGTGATGTTTAATGGCAGATTGTGTGCCAGATTTGTGTACTTCCTTTCGCGCGCTTTTGGTGGGCTGTAGCACTGTTTTGTACCCAAACATTTGTCTTGATTTCCGTTGGCGTTCCTAATATGATGCCGTTGTTTAAAACTTGTACTACAGCTTCAAACGATACCACTTGGGCAAGCAGTATTTTGTTGCTTGAAAGTAATGTAATATTTCGGTTTCTTAAAGGAAATATAGTTATATTTCACGGCGTGTTGTGTGCTAGCAGCTTAAGGAGGATTTGAGTTCCCACGTGCGAGCGCTCTTTCCCTGCGCTGCAGTTTCGAGGTCTAAACTGTCTTGGTTTGCGTTGACTTTCGAAGGCTGCACGTGGGCTTTTAGAATAAATTCTATATGTACATCGCCCACATGGTTTCTATTTACTTGACACTGGTGTACGGGCATGCTTTTTCTACAGTCAAAATGCTGTTGGCCCTGTCCCTTCGATCACATGGCTGTTAGCACACGAACGCCTTCTGTATACGCTTTATATATTGTTACAAGCCTGGGGGAAAGGGGTTTATTTAGACGTGCGAGAGCAGGAACAGATGGCGATATACGAACAGCAGGAATTGCCGCTGCACAGTCTGCGTTCTCCTCTCTTCCGTTCTCTTCTTGATCCCCGCGTCCCTTTTACGTGCTTGGACACTCCTCGCAGACAAAGCCCACTGGGGGAGTCAACTAGCTTGTCGTGGTGTTCATGATTTCAACCTGGCGACATGCGCGACTTGTGTCCTAGCGGAACGTCTACCAGTGTTCGTGATGCGCGCGAGAGTATAGTTCACTTCGCTGGCTTTGTCGATGACAACATACGGTTCATCGTAGTTTGCCAGCAGCTTTTGGCACAAGCCGCGCTTCTTTGTGATAGTCCAAAGGCAAACGAGATCACAAGGGTGATATGTAACAGGCCCATGTCGTGCGTCATAGCCGGCTTTGGAGATTTCTCGCGATGCCAAATTCCGCAGACGCGCAAGTCTCCGACCCTCTTCATCGAGGCATAGCGTATCGGCGACCGTACGATTGTCGTGGTGGTAAAAAGGGAAGACAGTGGTCGAGCGTATACCGGGGCGGCCAGGCATATAGAAGGAAGGGGCTGTAGCCCGTTGTCTCGTGTTTGGCGGTGTTGTAGGCGTAAGTGATAAACTGTAGAACTTCATCACAATTCTTATGATCGGACGCAACATACATGGAAAGCACATTGGTGATTGTTCGATTAGTGCGCTCAGTGAGGCCGTTCGTTTGCGGATGATACGGCGTAGAGTGCCTGAGGTGCGAGTTACATAGACGCGCAAGCTCTTTCACGAAATCCGCTGTGAATTGACGTCCGCGGTCGCTTGTAATAATACTAAGCGGTCCATGTCGCAGAACAATAACGTGAAGTAAGAGCGACACTTCGGTGGCAGTGGCTGATGGTATAGCCGCCGTCTCGCAATAGCGTGTGAAATAGTCGGCGCAGACAATTATCAGATCAATTCCTGATTGCTGAAAGGGTGAGCTGGGAAGCGGCACAGATTGGAGGAGACCAAATGGGGCAGTGGTTGGGCGTTTCCGACGTTGGCACTTTATGCAGCTGACAACATTCAACACAACCGACTGTCGCATCCGGGGCCAGTAAAAGCGTTCTTGAATGCGATAAAGGGTGCGCACAGTGCCTAAGTGCCCGGAGGTAGGGTCATCGTGCATAGCCTGAAGGATTGCTGGTCGGAGACGCTCCAGCACCACTAGAAGGAACGTGCCCCCGTGCTTGAGTAGTTCCTTTTGCACAGGAGGCCATCACGTACACAGTAGCTGCTTGTTGCACTTGAATGGGCAGAAGTTAAGTGTGGCTTCAATTTGGTGTCTGTCTGTTGTTCTGCTTTGAACGCATCGATATCTGGAAAAGGGGATGTCACAGAAGCGACGAGATGATCAAAATCATCTGCGCGCCAATCCGCCGTGGTAAGCGGCATACGGTAAAGGCAGTCTGAGTCAGTATGTTTTCGGCCACTCTTGTAGGAAACAGTGAAGTTATATTCCTGCAACCTCAAAAACCCGCGAGCAAGGCGACCACAAGAGTCGCGAAGGTTCGCGAGCCAGCGCAAAGAATGGTGGTCTGTGACGACTAGGAACGGGCGTCCGTACAAGAACGAGCGAAATCGCTGAACCGCAAAGGTTACAGCGAGGCATTCTTGCTCTGTCACCGTGTAACTGCGTCCACGTTTGCTTAAGGAGCGGCTTGCACAAGCAATCACGTGACGCTATGGCGGTCATCATAGCGTTGGACCAAGACAGCAACCAGACCAACGCCACTAGCGTCTGTGTGGATTTCTGTCGGCGCAGTAGGATTAAAGTGGAGAAGGATAGGTCGGGAGGTCAGCAGGAACTTCCACCGACTATATGCAGAATCGCACTCGGGTGTCCACTCAAACCGTGCCTCTTTATGTAGCAGATTTGACAGAGGATACGCGCCGTCAGCAAAACCAGGAATAAACGGCGAAAGTAAGAGCAAAGACCCAGAAAACTACGAAGTCGCTTCACTGACTGCGGTGAACTGAATGCCTCAATAGCTGCCGTCTTGAGGGGATCAGGCCGGATACCGTCTTTGTCAACAAGATGACCCCGCACAAGGATTTGACGGGCAACAAAATTACATTTCTTGGAGTTCAGAAGCAGGCCAGCGTTTTTGATGCAGCCAAGGGCGATTCCAGGCGCCTATTGTGCTCATTGAATGTGCGCCCGAATATAACAACGTCGTCAACGTAGCACATACAGATTTTCCACTTTAACCGACGCAGAATGGCGCCCATGAACCGTTCAAAGGTTGCTGGAGCGTTGCACAACCCAAATGGCATCCCATTGAATTCGAATAATCCATCTGGGGTTGTTATGAAGGCTGTTTTCTCCTTGTCTGCCGCGTGTATCGGGATTTGCCAATATCCTGAGCGTAGCTACACTGAAGAAAAATAAGAGGCCGAATGAGGGCAATCAATTGCATCATCGATCCGGGGCAGCGGATAGACATCCTTCTTAGTCACGGCGTTTAATCTTCGATAATCGACGCAAAATCTCCAGTTACCGTATTTGTTTCTGACGAGTATGACCGGAGCTGCCAAAGGACTCGAGGACTCTTTTATTAGCCTTAATACATCAGTGGAAAGCTACATCTTCAGCAGTACCTTATATCTATATACCTCATGTGTAGTTAGCTTTCTCATAACTTGCCTGGATGTTCCTATTTGGGGCACTGCAAATTTTTTTAGGGCACCAATGTTTTTTTAAGCCCACTGAGGTGCAGTTTTGGTAATCTCTGTATTGTAAGCTCAAAAGCTCTCTTTCGCTCTCTTCACGCGTGCTTAACTCTGACTGAGATAGAAAAACTTGCGCACGCGTCCCTGTCACCATGCATTGTTGCAGCGCGTATGCATTTTAAGTATTTGATATTGTGCAATTGCTAGGTACATGTTCTGTTACCTGCGGTATTACAAAAGTATTTTTGAGATCTATTGCACGTTGCATGCATGCTTTGTTTTGTTATAGCTCACAGGGCCACTTTTCCTTACTACACTATTGTATGCGTAGCTGCTTGATGTGTGTTCATTGGGTCACATGTTCGTTGAAATCATGCAGAGCAAGTTACACGGTTCCTACTATAAGCTGTAATTTAAATAGTTCAGTTTCCGTATTGAAATAATCTGCCAAAATAGACATTTCTTGCAGCAATGGATGGTTGCATATTTGCAAAATATGCACCTCCTGTGTCGGCGCAGTAAGCAGAAGAATATACTTTGTGTTTCTTCAAAGCTCTAAAATGCGCGGAAAATTCTTGAAGTGGAAACTTGTCATAGTTGAGGTCACGTAACATCCTTTTGTTGCACTTGCATCGGCATATCATGCAGAAGCTGTGTCAGTGCGCACAATTCCCTAGCATTAGTTTCATTTTCTTTCTGGAATTTACTGTGTTATTCTATATACTATGTTTCTGCATACTATGTAACATTTACTATGTTATTCGCCAGTTATTTTTTCTTTCATGTGTGTTATGCTGAAAGAATATACTACTCTGGAATTTGTTCAAAGCTGTGTGTTTAAATCATTCAACTGGAATTATTTTCTCTTTTCTGTGTAAAAAAATCCAGTAACATAAGCATCTTTTTTAATCTTTTAATGTGAATGTCAAGGATCTGCAAAGATGGTGTCTTGTGTTTTTGTGGCATCTGCAGGCATGCTACAGATTTTCTCAATTTGACAACTCCTCCCTACAGTAGCTTGCTGTATCTGTTGTCATCGGGCACTTTAAAGGAGCACTGAGGACGCGTGGTTATTCTTAATGAATATTCTCTGTGCCTCTTCCATAGTGTGAGGTCATTTGATAAGAGCAAAATACAGTTTACTGCGAAAATTAGTTATAAAAATTCTCCTATTTGATTCAATCTGATTACTTGTATGAGGGGAAGGTTCCCGTGACTAGTCTTGAAATAAACGGCACTGGTGACTCGCCGCTATTACCACGCCCAAAGTTATTGCAGCGCACATGTGAGATGGCTGGTAATGGTGGCACTTGCACTATACTTTTGCCTTTCCTAGCTCACAAAAGTTCCATTTTTAGTAGCAGAACGCTCTGTCAAGGTACTATAATTTCCTATTAAACATCAATTTTCTTGCCCCGTGTGCCTTTTAAGCTCCCAGTTTTGATCTGTGTTCCATAGTTAAAGCACCAAATTCCTTTAATGTGTGGTTCATGTTCGGTGCTCATTCTCAGCTTAGACTGAAACAAAAACAAAGTATTTTCCATAGTTGCATGGCCTACATACCCAGATGTGCATACGTCTATAAATACGTACCTACATACTCTGAAAGCTCTCTCATGGGCTGTTGCTGCAAGGAAGCGTTCTTTTTTTACACATGACTGATTATGCCTTTATTCAGGCGTGTCTGAGATTTAACGTGCCAATGTGACTCTGGCTATGGAAGACTCCCTAGTGGAGGGCATTGGCTTTAGAAATTTGGACCATCTGCCGCTGTTAAACATGCACTGACATCATACGGAACATGGGCACTCTTGCATTTTGCCTTCATTGAAATGCTGCGCCTCAGTAAGGATCAAAACCACTTGTTTATAATCAGCAGAGTAGTGCCATAACCACTGAGGCATTGGGCTGTTGCTGTTATTGCCTTGGGATTCATTGCTGTTTGTTTCTTATCAGATGCAGCCCTACGTAAGCCAGGATTAGTGAAACCGTTCATCACTTTCTATAATGGCACTATCCTGTAGTACGTTTCTGCTTAAAGTTTTTTTTATCCTTGCAATTTGGCAGATGGTGCCCGAGAGCAAGCATGCAACTTGTCAGCAATGTGACAAGATTGTAATGCTGCCACTGATTATGATGAACTATGTTGCAAAGGCACGTTTGGCCAAGGAGTGCCATGGCGAAACACAAGGGGACACAAAAGACCTATTTTCCAAGCTATTCCACGGATATGCCGAGCAGTAGGCCAGGGGAAACTTGTACCGGGTTCTATCACTGGTGGGCACGCAGCCGCACTGGGGAACCAACC
This sequence comes from Dermacentor albipictus, assembly GCF_038994185.2. Classification (NCBI taxonomy): domain Eukaryota; kingdom Metazoa; phylum Arthropoda; class Arachnida; order Ixodida; family Ixodidae; genus Dermacentor; species Dermacentor albipictus. The sequence continues at coordinate 94,311,347 of NC_091827.1, read as the reverse complement.
TTGCACCATCCGCACATGAGGCAGATGCTTAAATCACTTAGGCACTGCTGCGGTAAAAAAATGCAATACTGGTATAGTGAAACTACGTTACAGATTAGTGGTCAACATTTATGCTACGCTGGGCGATTTCAAAGAAAGAGAAATATCTATATACAACATTTATGGATAGCCTTGAGGCACCAAATTTCAATATTGAGAAGCTGTATAACTTCTGGAATGTATTCTAGAAATTACAACGAATCTGGGTACAAGCTCAACAGTAGCTTCACTACTGCTATATATAGCATTTTTTTTCCTGCTCTTGATAGAGGGCACTTTTGGGTATTAACCTAGACCATAGGAGCAAGGCTGAGAAAAAAGCAAGGAAAATTATCCCGAAATTCCTTAGTTTGAAAAAAAAAAACACTATGTAACCTGAATTGAACGGTAAGGTAAGTAGCATAATTCGTGATTTCTTTTTCGTAAAATGGAAGCATTGAATACAATGGACCATAGCCGCTGTGCATCCTGCTACTATAGCAAGTTAATCGGAGATGTTAAAACTGCCGGGTAAAATCTAGCTATATAAGTGCACACAAATAGAGGCAACAGACTAAACGCATCTTCTGAGCAGCTTCTGCTGGAGATGCAAATTGCGCATTTTCCTGGAGTTCTGCATGATTGCACAATGTTGCAAATACAACTTAGTCTAAAACTATTTTTGCCGGTCAATGTGGATATGAATACACCTCTACCTAAAAAGAAAGAAATGTTGGCTTAGAGGAACGTAGAATCTGTGAGGGATAAACTAAGTAAGCCTGCTCCACGTAGTTCTTGGACATTCTGCTTATGGCTTTTACAGAGTTAGATCTATGATTGGCGCATTGATTACTTTGCCATCTGGATAGCTTTTGTAGCTTCATTATTTTTCATCTCTTATTGATAAGTTTTATTTCACGCGGTCTTTTTAGCTTCAGTCCACCTACTGGTTTCATTCCACGCATCAGAAACTGATAGTACTGGATGTTACAGCGACCTGAGAGCAGCGGCGTTACTTGTTTAGGAGGCAACACGTTTTGTCGATTGCATGCGAAGTAAATAGGGGGCGATCGTTCTGAAGCTAGACTGCAGATGAGGTATATGCCAAATATCTCTCTTCTCATTATGCACCAAGCTTACTTAGTCCCCCACACAAAAGTGGTAAAATTAGCAAAGGTGTCAAGCATAGAGACCCTACCTCTGCAATACTATTCATTGCAGGAGGCATCAGAGAACTGGAATTGCAAAGGTTTTGAAATAAAAGTTACTAGTGAGTGCTTTAGTGATTTGCATTTTCCTGATTACAGTGTGTTATTAATTCAATCACAAAACAACTCCAGAGTGTGATGGAGAAACAAGAAAGAGGGAAGCAGGAGAGTGGGCCTAAATATTTGTTCAAGGAAAACCTAATACTAAACTGGTAGAAAGCAGAACATCAGTTAAGAAAGGATGTGAAACAATTGGCTGGTAAATAAATGCATTTACTTTGGCCATACAGTTACCATTAACCGAGGTCATAAGAGTGAAATAATTAAGCAGCTAAAAACTGGGCGGAATACATTTCGTCAGTACCCTGAGTAGCAGCTTGCCAGTACCTGTTTGGACGAAAGCTTGCCAAAGATATATCTTACTACTACTCACCTATAGGGCAGAAATGTGAGGATAATAAATGCGGTTGAGATAACTTATAGAATAACAGGAATGGGCAGGAAGAGAACTCAATTATCTATAAAATAAATGCTAGTATTGGCATAGTTACTGAAGCCAACAAAAATTATGCATGGGCATTGCGTTAAGTGTAAAAAATAAAAACAGATCACCGCTTAGGGTGAAGTTGTAGATTCAAAGCAAAAGCAAGTGTTGTAATGGAGACGAAAAGGATATGGGCAGTTAAAATAATAAATCTACGTGGTTGAAGCTGGTGTAGCCGGTATGTAACGGTTACTAGAAGAAAAGTGGGAGACGCCTTCTTTCTGAGTAGACATATTTAGGCTGATGATAGGGGTAAAGCGCAGACTGAGGTATTGCTATAGCAAATTCCTTCTATATAAAAGTGCCGTGAGATAAGATCAAGGTCTGAAATCACTGTGCTTTCTCAATACTGTATTGTGCTGGGGCCGCTGATTATATGCTAAGAGCCTGAGTACTGTAAGTTAAACCTATATATATAGCCTGAAAGTCACTTCGTAGGAAGTGTTATAAGGTCTCTCCATGAAGCACACAACTATTCTATTGTCTTATGCTCTTTGGTTTCCTTTTTGCAGATTTTTGAAGACTGAAGAAAGTACAAGATGGATCAAAATATTAGAAAGTGATCATAACAAAGTTATTTCTTTTTGTGTGTAATGTAAATATGCCAAATGCATAATTCGGGTGTGTTGAGAACTTTATTATATAGTCAGCAGTATTGGCCATTTCTACTGCATTGTCTTCATCTATAGCATATTTACACCTCGCATTTTACAGCGGTGGCCTAATCGATGCATACAGTTTTTAGGCTTTGTCTGAATGCCATAGATACCTGCATAGTAGAAAAGCAGCAGCGTTGTTTCTGTGTAAATCAGATTGAATTATTTCTTATGTTGCTGATGTTTCTGATGAAGATGCTATAAGGCTAATTTTGCTCGGCAAAGTTTAGAAAACCAGAAAGTTGTGGGTGTGGTCTTTTCACAGGCCATATCATATATTACGCCCTAAGGGGTAGAAAGCCAGAAAATGTTGGAATGCGTGTTTCACAGCGCATTCTGTTTTACAGTAGGATACAAAACGATAAAACGTTGCTGCCTAAGTTTTACACGCCACTGTATATTTAACGGCTTCAAGGCTAAATTATGGAGTTTTACTTGCCAAAACCACTTTCGGATTATGAGACAGGCCGTAGTGGAGGGCTCCGGAAATTTGTACCACCTGGGGTTCTTTAACGTGCACCATCGGCTTAAAGGCTAGAAAAACACAGAATTAGTGCAGCGTAGATTTCACGCGCTGTGGTTTATATTACTAAAAAAACACTGTGGAGTGAAAAAAGCAGTGGCTAGATTTTTTCTACGCGATATCGTTATACAGACCGCATACATGCCGTATACTTGAAATACGGGTCACATTTCTTTTGTCTTGTCAAAGTTTAGCAGCATCAGCTGCCATTGCTTTCACTGTAAAAAAAGTCGGGAGATTTCTTTTTGCGTAGTTGAAGTTAAAAAATGTGACTTCGGCGCCAAAAAGAAGAGCGAGCACGACAACCTGCTGTATGCGGTATTTTCGCGCGCTCACACATTCGAGCTCCGCTCGCTCAGCTGTGCAGTGGAGACGGAGCAGTGTTCTGCCTTCGACTTCTTGCAAGAGCGTTGTCGGCACCTACAATATCCCTCCAGCTTATACCACTCTGCATATACTGGTGAGAGTGGGATGGAGAGCAAGCGCCAAGCTAAAGCTCTATAACCCTTTTGTTGTGACCTCACAAATACTGATGATTTTCTTTTCTTATCTCAAGCACCATAGACCTGCAACGACTGCGACTTCTCCGGCAGTGCTCATCACAGTAATTGTATGAAACGCCCAGTATAAACGACACGCTTATATTACAGCTGTGAAGCAAGTTGCCTCTCGTTCTGCTTCGCGCAAAGCCCACGCTTCTGGCAACGTTAACTAGCTTCCGCAAACCATTACTTCTCCCCAAAGGGCGAACCAATAGAAGCAAAACCTTTAGTGCAGGCAGAAAATCTAGAAATGGTTTCAGAAAGTTTCATCTTTTTACTGCCACCTGTGTCGCAAATTTCTTGAATATTCGCAACATGTATGACAAGGGCGTAGTAAATTCACAACTTGTATATGAAAATACACATAATCTAAAACGAGGAGGAGCTGGAGGAAGGATTCGTTCATCGAACTTCGTTCACGGCCACGCCACATCAAAAGTATCGTCATAGTCTGCAACATCACAGTCACTGTATGAAAACAGTCACAGAAAACACTGCCGTCGCAGTCACGGCTTTTGTGCCGAAGCAAGTGATCTTCCCGCGGGATCGAATCCCGGCCGCGGCGGCCGCATTTCGATGGGGGCGCAATGCGAAAACACCCGTGTACTTAGATTTAGGTGCACGTTAAAGAACCCCAGGTGGTCGAAATTTCCGACGTCTTCCACTACGGTGTGCCTCATAATCAGAAAGTGGTTTCGGCACGTTAAGCCCCCTAATTTAGTTTTCCTAAAGTGGTCTTCGGAGCTTGATGACTCAAATTAAAGCCGCGCTTTCTAATCGCATGCGGGAACACGTGACCTGCAGCTGCCATTATTAAAGTATGTAACGGACGAACTTCGATAAACGGTGTCTGGCGAGCCAAAGATAGAACTCGCCCGGCGCGAAAATCCATTGGACCTGCCCGGCCCGACGGTGGCACTCAGAAACAGCGGCCCAACACGTGGACAAGATAGACTCGTCGCTGGCACTAATTAGAAACGAATGAATCCGAGTAAAACTAGTACACGGCACTTGGAGGCTTAAACTCGAATATTTTTTTCACAAAAGTGGGTTTTGCTGTATAAAGCTGACCCTGTTGAGGAGAAAACAATTGTAGAACTTGTTGTCAATACCGGGAAGTGCACTCACTCTACGCGGCCTACTCTATCGCGGCAAAGTAACATGGCTGTGGATGCAAGTGAATTACAAATTCTGTTGAAATTATACATTGCCGGTATGTTACTCGGTGTCCTTTGTTATAAAGAGTTGTAACTTTGCATTGATACATCAAGAAAGTAGGTAGCAATGATGTGCGCCAATTTCTCAGCGTCCTTTTCTTCTTTCGCGTTTTGATATTTATGATAAAGGCATCCTCGATCCACACCTAACATCAAGTGCGCCTAGTATTATTGAAGCGTGCAGCGGGTTTGAGAATATTTTTTTTCAACATTTCGCATGACTTACCGCTACTAGATATGTTGAGTCTGCTCATTCCTACATCAGAAGTACGATTAGCCGACACACGACCTGCGAGACAAGATAGGGCACAAAATGTTTAATTCCTCAGCAAACAACGAGAACTCGAATAATAATAATTGGAAACTTTGGCAAGGCTTCGCAGAGATTCACAACTAAAAATATGTCCTCTTTATTCCGCGCATCTCAACGCAAACTTTGTTCTTGCAAAGCCACTGCGTTTGCACCACGTCGTCCACAAATAACCATTTGCTGCCGCTTACGAGAATCCTAATTAACGATTATATTGTAGTGGTGTACGCCACTTCCATGCAACTAACAGCTTGTAAGATGTCACCATGTTCTGCCTGAGACAAAATTATTTTTAATAAGCATCTGCTTGATACTTGCGATAGGTCTCAGCCGATGCTCTGTTCATACACCATAGAGATACAATTCGTGAGTGCCAGATGCTTCTCTCTAAAGCGCCGTGAACTTTGCCCACATAATGTGCATGCCAAAGTATATGTGTGAACAATGTTGGTAATGACACGTGTACGTATTCCTTTCCCGGGGACTGCATTTCACCCGCTAGCAACTTGAAGTTACTCAGTGCAAGACGCGCCCGCATTACTGTGCCTTACTGGAATGTTAGCGATGGTTTTTATCCGTTGTCTCTTGTCACCGAACCTCGGTTAACCTGATTTTATGCGCAACGCGAGTTCTGTAGCACTTTCTGGAAGATGCGGGGGCAACAGCGATTACTCTGAAACCTTCGATGCCTCATGCATAAAAGGCGACGCGCTTGACCCGCAGATCAGATTCAGACTATCGCCGCCTGTGTTCGCCGCTATCATGTGCTTTGAGTACAACCTGTTTTTGTGGGCACTAGTTCGTCCAATAAAAGTTAGTTTCGTCACTCAGTTTTGCTACTGTGTTGTTGACGTTCAGTACCACGTGACATCTGTTGGAGCTACTGGTCCGTTCATATAGCTCCCGCCACGATTGCTCAGTGACTATGGTGTTGGGCTAGTGAGCACGAGGTCACGGGATCGAAACCCGGCCACGGCGGCCGCATTTCGATGGGGGCGACATGCGAAAACACCCGTGTACTTTGATTTAGGTGCACGCTGAAGAACCCCAGGTGGTCGAAATTTCCGTGCATCATAATCAGACAGTGGTTTCCGCGCGTAAAACCCCAGAAATTCTTTTTTTTTTTTTCATATAGTGACCGCCTCCGCAAAGGCCTAATCCAATACCGAACCAGAAGACAAAACCAACTTTACCAAGGAGTAGCGAGCGATCCTGAAGATGCGAGGACTGCCTCCAAACTACGGACTTTTGCCTGAGACGACCAGACACATCGGCGCCAAGTCAACAACCACTATGGCAGCTCCCGCGTCCCCCGCTGTGCTTAAAAAACACAGGAAGCCAGCTGCCATCCGTGAAGTTTCGTCGGAGGATCTGGAAACATGGCTGGAGACTTTCGAGACGATGTCGGCCTTCAACAATTGGACCTCTGAGGATAATCTACGCCATGTGTACTTATCATTGGAAGATGCCGAGAGGGCATAATTGGAGAACCGGGAGTCCATCCTCACAACGTGGGATTTGTTCCGCAGTAACTTCCTGAGGACCTTCACGGGCGTTGTGTTAAAGAAAGGGCCGAAGTTCTATCGGAAGCCCGAGTGCAGCTACCTAAAGGAAATGTTACCATCTTTACGGAAAAAAACGACCCGTGGGTTCCGCTATGCCGATCTAAAGATGTGCGAGAAGAGAGTTCGCCTACTCATGTGTGGTGTGAAGCAGGTACTTTTCGCCAGAATCTTGCGAAACCCACCGAAGACCGCCGAAAAGTTTCTTCGCGAGGCCAGTAACATCGAAAAAGCACTGGAAATGCGGAACTGATCATTGAACCGCCCCACCACCACAGCAAATTTCGCCGAAGTTCAGTCAATGGGCACCGACGACCTGCACGAGACCATCAGAGCTGTCGTGCGGGAGGAGTTTCAGAAGTTATTCTCTTCATCAATGCCTCAAACGCGCGAGGAGATCGAACAGCCAGTCGGGGTCCCTCAGTCACCGCAGCCTCAGTCGGAAGCGATGACGTACGCCGCCGTAGTAGACCGTCACGTTCCCCCTCCGCGCATGCGCGAGGGCCTGGTAATGGCTCAGCTCCTCCGTCCACCATTACAGCCGCTAGCATTGCGAACCCATCGCCCCACGCGGCATTGCAAGGAACACCGACCTTTGGCAAACGCCTACCACCGTACGCTCGGTTAATAGTGCGGAGAAGCGGGCCACGTCTACCGCCGACGTCCATACCACCATACCAAGATGTGAAAAACATTTTATAATAATTATTATTAATTATATTATTTAAAATTGATTGTAATACTCATCATCTTTAATTATTATAAACGCAGCTGTTTATTTATCAAAGGATATGCGATATTTTATTCGATTCAGTACTGGCACAATGCGATTTGTATTCAATACGGTCTCGAACATCAATTTTCGCTCATGCCTAAAAACAAGCATCAACTAAATAGCCTTACAAATTTTGAACACAAAGCTTTCCTGAATCACTATGTAATTCCTTACAATTAGTTCAACGAACTCCCTTTAGTTCCTAAAGAGCCCCGGAATTTGTAATGACTAAATTCTGCATTATTTTAAAACATTTTCGTATAATTATTTTCGACCAGTTGTTCTGCGACCACGCGGAAGCTATTCCTGGTGGACGCAAGATTTGAAGATTCAGCGTACACCTATAAGGGGAATGGGTAGGCGTTTTCAAAAAGAAAAAGGAAAACAAACCCTATTTTGAGGACTGCTTTAAATATGAATACTAAGACACTCTTACCTCTTATAAACTGCCTATTGATCTTCCTAATAAATTAGCCTCCAAGCGGCTTTCCTCATCTTTAAGAAAACGTAATGTATTCGGCCTCTCTTTCAAAATCTCATTTCGAAAACTGCACGCCACGCAACCACTTTCACCATTTGCACCTCCGGACAATGGCTGCACAACTTCTCCTAAGTGTTACTAAGCATACATATTTCTGTAGATCCACTGACGATAATTACTACGCTCGGCTTCGGCGATCAATGGCTTAATCACGACAATCCTACAACTGCACTCCTTTCAACATTGAATAAATTGAACATGCAATAGCCCTCCTGGACGTAATTGGTGAATTTTATCATAAGCAAGTGACATCTTTTTTTTCCATATCTATTTGTTGCTCCCTACCTGTCGGTGGAAAGGTTGCATTATTTTTGTGGCAACACTTGACCGACCACCCTCTCATCACAGCGGCCTATTCCAATGAATTTCATTCGTGGCACAATTTCAGCACGTCTTCTAAATTACCGTCGATATTAAGTCGTACACTCAAATAATTTGCTTCATCCAATTTGGTTTAAGTCCTGACAAGACTGCATCCCCCGTTTTTCACGCACTGCGTAAACACTCGGTGATATTAAAGGTTGAAAGCTTTGCTCAGCTCTCTTGGTTAAAGAACCTATTTTCGCCCGCATTTTGCATCCCACAGTCTACAGTTTCTCATAACAAACATGGTTAAGGTGTCGGCGCCGACATCTCTATGATCTTAGAACCAACGACTTACCACAGAAGCATAACAGGAACGCACAAGCGAGGACCCTCATTATGCGTTGGTCCCTAGGGTTTGGAGTGGACTGATTTGTACTCTGCTATATGCGTTCTTCTTTGATGGCTTATTTTATTGGTCGCTTAAGAGTGGTGTGACAGTGCTAGAAACTGGTGTGAAAGACACTTGATGCTCTATGTCAAGAATGAGTATGTCAGTCAGTCTCTTTTGCACTACATTATTGTGACTTAAGGCCATTTTATGCTATAAGTTTACTTCTTGTCTTACATGGCCTTTGAAGCGCTGCGAGAACGCTCTGAGTCAGCTATACTGACATATGTCAATAGTCGGCTAACATTCCGCTACAGCAAAGACGCACGATGCAACCTCTAAAGACAAAAAAAAATACAGCTCATGTTAGCCTCGCCCATGCGCACTTCCTAGCGACGTAAGCCCTGTTTATAGTTGTATTTTCGCTAAAACAGACATAGCAGTTAGAAACATGTGAAAGATCCAATAAAATTTAGCTTTGATATGATGTATAAACTTCACAATAAAGGACAAGCGAATATTATTTCTTCAAGTGAAAGATACTTCTCCGACTGGAAATGTTTTTGCTAAATTTCTTCGTTAAGCGGACCGCATTACTAAATGCAAAATCACAAAGCACATAACTAAAAACCTGCCATCGTCTTTTACTACGCTGAGCAGTAAAGAGTTCCTAAAGCGGGTACACCTGTATCATCACGGCTGCTTCTAGCAGGCTCGAAGCACCGCACACGAAAACAAAGAAGCAGTGCAACCCATGACTGTCGACGGTAATGCGTTAGCATTGAATCAATATAGCGACACAACGTATTGCCACCATGGAAAGGAGTTATGCATGAGGCGTGTACGGCAGCGAGTCTTCTCTTTTGCCGAAGACGACTCGGCGCCATCAGGCAACGCTGCCCCGAAGCCTGCATTGCGGGGCCTCCGCAATGCACGGCGCGCCGGTTCGTGGCGAGCGCTGACGAACGCGTCATACAGCAACCTGGCTCTTCTCCCGCGCTTCTTTCTAGTCGTGCTGCGCCATCTGGTGGTGCTTCCGAAAAGTTCTCGCGTGACCTCCGAGACAAGTAGCGCGGCGCGCTGGTGCCAGCGAACGCTGAGGATTGCTCCCTTGCTCGGCGCGCACTCAGTGGCACGTATTCAGGGCGTAAGCAGGCACGTGCAGAGGGCTCCTTTGAGCGTAAAAAGCTCAAGGGTGTGTTTTGGCCGTTTCCGGTTGTGGGTAGGCGTGGTTGCTTGTATACCATGACACCAACGGCACCACAGTGTCTTATTGTTTTATTTAATTTAAACGGTTGTCGTCATTCTAAAATCTCTATTACACCGTATAAACCTGCGAATAGTCATGCCGCATAGATGTTCCTGGAGATCGCTCGATCGCTGCCAACAGGTCTTGAACCCAGCTGCTACTGCTGCTCGACGCTGAAGTTTTCAGTAGCCGGCCGCGCCACCTTTCTATACTAGAGTGATTCACAACGTTCATAAAATAGATAATGATGACGCTCAAACTTCGCACATGCCGTTAATGAAGTGTGCGCTAAGGATCATGCGGTTGGTGGAAAACGACGCCAAAAACATCGATGGTGTCACTGCCCACAATGTTCAAAAAATAATGTGCTGTATATACTTCTTTAGATAACGGGTCACGTTATTTAGAGCCGGCAAGTGCACTAGCCATCAGCACCTCAAATGTAAAGATTTTTGGGGGGGCTCTAATCTCGTATCACTAAATCCTTTCGCTCGTGGCATCATTTAGTTTCGCCCTCCCAGTCAGAGAATCTGTAGCAGGGACCAGAGCGGCTTACAGAGTATGAAAAGAAATAAGCTTTTAGCTAAGCAATGGCCTCGTAATCGGTGACTTAAGCATTGATTTACACAACAACGCGATGTGAAAAATGATGTAACTAAACATTATGCCTCCCCGTTATCTCAAATGCCACGTCGTCAATACTAAGAACAAGATCAGTTTAAATTCATGCGCTGTTTTGTCCTTAGCCTCGCGTACGAACTAGTACAACAGCAAAGTCACTAGCCCAACACAAAAGTTTGCAATGCAATGGACACGTAAGCATTTGGTTGTTCCATTCAATGACGCAAACACAAACTATGATGGGTTTTGGCAAGTTTTGTAATACGTTTAGTGTCATCCTTAGGCAGCCAAACAACCATAACGCAAAAACGAAGCAAAAATCAACAAAATGCACGAATATTGTGCGAATGATGCATTTTCAAACATCAAAACGGTCAACCCCCTAAACAATACCCTAAGCACAGACAGACAGAAACACGGACGGACGGACGGACGGACGGACGGACGGACGGACGGACGGACGGACGGACACCTCCAAACGTAAGCTAGCAAAAAATCTACTCTTGAAATAAATAAATCCTGTCTGTCCGGTATGCGGAGTCCGAGATTGCTAGTCTGTGCATTTATTACGAGTTCCACAAAAGAATATCTATATGATTCGCCTATCTCACTTTCGTTTTACGCTGTGTATATGTTAACGCTACAGCGTCAAGGGCCCCGTGTCGGAGAAAATCCGTTGTCGGCACCGGCAGTGGCGTCTCCGGCTGAGGAAATCAATGTTGAAACAAGCATCCAGATCCATGCAGGCCCTCCACGTGGCGCAGAGGCGTTATTGAACTAATTGAATTTCTCAAAGTAACAGGCGTCAGATAATTCTTAAAGTACGAGTTTAACACAACCTACAGACATTATAGCGTCGGATTACAATTTGAATATACGAGAAACATAATTCTGTTGCGTGCAAACTCAAACAGAAACCCATTTTAACATCACAGCGTTTTCCAGTTGCCGTTTGAGGTCTGTCTTCTAGTAGGAGCTGCGCCGCCCACTAATTTCCCTGCAACACCATCACACAGAAAACAACAAAGCTCGCCTTCGTACAAAGAGTTCGCTGCTACTGTTTCCAGGAAAACATTACGGTTATATAAGCTGCAGTTGCCCGGAAGCATGAGAAGCAGTCTGGGACCATTGAATGGTATCACATTCCACTCTTAAAGGCGAAACTTAAGCGTCCTCCAAGATCTTGCACAGTGGGCCTAGTGTGGTCAGATGTGGTGGGCGCGAATCGACATCGGTTTGTCTTGCTTCCCTAGTCTCTTCACACTATTCCATCCAAAACGAGAGCCTTCGAAGGACCCCGAAATTCTGGTGACCAATTTAGAACCGGTTCCACCACTGAAAACAGAGATCCAGCGCCTATTCCAGCTTCCAGTGTCCCAAGTCTCACAGGGGATGTAAAAGAGCAGGCCTGGCTACCGTAGCGGTCGCAAATATATAGAGTACGTGGAACAATAAACGAAGCATATCAGATGACAATGAAGGCAGCAGGGCTAGTTGCGCCTTGTACGGGGCCTTCACGCCTTAATCTGCAGTTCGGCTTGCGTCTCTTGTCGCAATAAAGTCTAAAATTCGAAACGTTAGTTGATCGTCATAGTAAAAGCGCGAACGGAACAAAAAATCAGGCAAAATTGTCTTGGAAGCAAAAATATCTTCATATTACAGTTCACAACGAAATATGTAGAAGCGCTGAAATTTACTTTGGGTTTTACCATGACAGTACAAATTCTTTTAATTGTTTTTCATGTTTTACTGGATGAGTTATATTTTAAAGAAATACGTCGGGACTTCATGAATCCTATGGGGTGCTGAAAGCCTGCTACAGTTCACGTGCACATAGAATCACAATACTTAAGCGAAAAATTAGTTTTCTTGTCGTGCATTCGAGTACACTCGCTTGCAAATATACTGTAATGGATGAAACTTCCACACTTTAAAATTTCGACAAGCATTTAATGTGGAATGCAGTTACTTTAATCTAACTGCCTTTGCCGAAACATTCCTCTTTCAGAAATAGAATCGGTTTTTATTGAGATGATTAGAAAGATTGCAAGTTATTAATGTTCAGAAGGAGGTCCCGAAGTCAAAGACTGCATTGGGACCTCCTTCACAATGTAAACGTAATAAAACAAAAATACAGCAGTTTCAACAAATCATTAACATAGAAAATAAACAAATGGCGCAGATAGGCTTCCCCGTGCCGCACGTTTTAATATTTAACCTTCCAAATATTGTACGATGACTTATTGGTCCTTTAGTAATATAACTATATTATAAGCTTCTTGCTATTACAATTCTTTTTCTTTCTTGATTATGAGGAGTTATAGTTGTTACATGACATTTTCACAGTCATAACTTGGATTGTACCCTTTTATATGTTCCGACATACTAGATACTGATACTCCCAAAAAGTGTGCAGAACAAAATACTCGCGTATCTGGAAGCACGAAAAAAGGTTTAGCGATGAACGTGTTATACCTAAATACGGGCTTTAGTAAAGACGTACCTTAGACCACGGCGAAACGCAATAGACGAAAACAAAGAAGCCTTCGTTTGGCCCCGTGTATTGAGCTTCACCGTAGTGAAATATGCATCGCGACGTGGTCCGAAATTCTACTCTTCTATGACAAAGTGCCATTTATACGTCTGCGAAGACGCTGCAAATAAAGGAGTTGGTAAACAGTCTTGTCTCCGGGCTGTCTAGGCTGCATCTCGGCGTGGGAGAGGATTGCGGAACGATGGTTGCACTGAACGGCGATATTTTCATTTCATTTCATTTTATTACTTTAAGGACTCCCTCTTCACAAGAGGTAGATATGCAGAAAAAAATTCAACAAAGGTAACTACATGTTAAATCCGCGACCGGTTGGCCGTTACATATTCAAGAAATCCCCGCAGGGGCGTCTGCGTAAGCAGGCGTTTGGTGTGTTGCGACACCACGTACCCGAGCACACGAGGGTTCGACCCTCCCGCGTGTAGCCGTGCGCGGCTTGGCCGTGTCCGGGGAAAGGGGGATTCTGGGGGTTGAGCCGATGCTGGTTGTTCGGACCTTTAAGGCCCCCCGGCGGAGGCAACACGCGTCTTTGGCCTCTGCTTCACGTAGACGGCACCCCCGGACTGACCCACCCGGGGAAAATCGGTAGTCGCCTCTCCCTGTCTCTTTCTCCCCAAATCTTAGTCTTTATCTCTCACTTTTTTATCTTTCCTGTCTTCTTCTCTCTTCCATTTACGCCCTTTCTCCACGGCGCCAAGGGTTAACCTTGTGTACATATCCTACCTTGGGTACACCATATTGGGCTATAGTGACGGCGTACGGCTGGCGTCGTGCAGGCTTGTACACAAGCTCTGCCGCGTCCCCTCGTTGGGCTCCGTGGTGGGCGGTCGGCGCTGTTGCCGAACATACACATTTTTCTCATGGCAGCGCAAGCCTCTATTCTCTATGATCGGCGTCTGAAAAGATGCCGCACCGAAGCAACGTTCCAGTTCTCGTTTCGGAGCAATGCTCCATCATTTCCTAAGTTCTATGTACTGCACAGTGAAAACAACGTACCAGTGAGAAAGCTCTCTCCATTCCTAGTGGCCAAGTGTCTAAAAGAAAAAACCGGACCTACATACAAGGCTTCAAAAATGTCTAGCGGGGACCTCCTCCTAGAACTCAATGACAAAGACCAAGCGCAAAAGCTCACAGAACCTACCAGTATTGCTAACGCAACAGTGACAATTTCACCGCACAGAACAATAAATTCAAGCAGGGGTGTAATATCAGAGGAAAATTTTATTGGCTTAAGCGACGAAGAACTGCTGGAAGGTTTCCAGGAACAGAATGTTACCAAAGTCCAGAGAATTGTCATCCGCAGGAACAACCAAGAAATCCCCACAAAACATGGAATACTCACCTTTGGAACGAGTGTAATCCCTATTTCGCTGGATGCAGGTTATGTAAAGGTAAATGTTAGACCATATATTCCGAACCCCAGGCGATGTTTCAAATGCCAAAGGTTTGGACATGCTTCGCATGCATGTCGAGGACGAACTACTTGTGCTAAATGCAGTTCGAACGATCACCAAACTGACAATTGCACCTCTTCGCCCCTTTGTGTCAACTGCAAGGGAGATCATCCCGCTTATTCGCGGTCCTGCCCTTGCTGGAAGAAAGAAAAAGAAGTAATTGCTCTAACAGTCAAAGAAAAAATCTCTTTCTATGAAGCCAGAAAGCGGCTGTCGTACCTTCCGCGAAGAAGTTACGCCGATGTGACACAGATGGGGGCAGCGTAACAGAGGCCTCAGGAGTCCTCCGAGCCCACGCGCAGTGGTCCCGCAGTGACCCCTCCCGCCCCCGTGGTGGAAGCAGCCGACGCTGCTCCATCCTCTTCAAACGCCCTGCAGACACCAGTCCCGCAGGGCCCTAAGTTCAAGCGAACCCCAAGGCCCGAGACACGTGTCTCGGCGCCTAACTCTCGATCCTCCAGCGCCTCAGAGAGAGCGATGGAGGTCGACGCAAAAACCCCGGTGTCATTGACACCAAAGGACAAGCGCTCTCTTGAGCGCGGTAAGCGGGACAAAATCCCAATAACCACTCAAAATAAGAAAGCGATAACCTAAAGGTTATCGCTCATTTGTATAAGCCTTTTAAATTCCATGTCACCTAACATCTCACCTCTTATTCATTCCATAGTGCCAATTTTTGCCTTTCAATTTCAAAATGGCTTTTATTATCCATTGGAACTGTAGAGGTCTCATACACAATTTAGGTGACATCAAAGACATCATCAACATCTTTTCACCAGTTGCTGTATGTCTTCAGGAAACGAATCTCGGCGCGAAAAATAGTCAAATTCTCAAAGGTTTCACCGTTGTCCGAAGGGACCGCGAATGTTCCACCCGTTTGTCAGGCGGAGTGGCTATAGTCGTGCAGGGTGGCACTCCTACCCGAAATGTCCAATTGAATACATGCTTAGAAGCCGTAGCTGTCACCATTCTATCTTACAAAACCATCACCATTTGCTCACTGTATATTCCACCTCACACCCACTTCACTACTAAACAGTTAGAAAATTTAACAGAACAATTACCCGAACCATTTGTTTTAGTAGGGGATTTTAATGCTCATTGTACTCTTTGGGGCAGCGTCGAAACTGACCAAAGAGGACAGCTGGTTGAAGGTTTTATCTTATCCAATGATATCTGCCTTTTAAATTCAGGTGCGCCAACTTATATCTCACCGACTTCCCGCACATTTAGTTGTTTAGATTTAGCTTTTTGTTCGCCCTCTCTTTTTACTGATTTTAAATGGGAAGCCCTCGACACCTCATATGGTAGCGATCACTTACCCGCTCTCATCAAACTCCTACCATCACCACAAACTTTAGTAACAAGACCACGCCGATGGAAAATACAGCTCGCTGACTGGCAGGGTTTTATTGAAAACGCGAAAGTGGAAACTGTCTTTTCGTCAGGGCTTTGTATTGACGAACTTAATCAAAAAATCACCGAGGTTATAATCTGGGCGGCAGAAAAGGCCATACCCCTGTCATCGGGTATAGTGCACAAAAAGCTAAACCCCTGGTGGACGAAGGAGTGTACCGACGCTAAAAAAGAACAAAATACGGCCTGGGGAATCCTACTGAGGTACCCCACCTGTAGCAACCTGTTAAACTTCAAACGAGCCAAAGCCAAAGCACGTTTCATTCGAAGACATGCTGAAAAATCATCATGGCAAAAATACATCTCCTCAATTAATAGTACGGTAACATCGAAACCAATGTGGGACCAGGTGAGGAAATTTAGAGGACAGTACTCATCTTACACAATACCGTTACTTACACGTCCAGGCACACAAACAATACAAGAACAGGCAGATATACTTGGAGAACATTTCCGTGATGTATCCAGTTCAGGGAATTATACAAAGGAATTTTTACAATACAAACAGTCTGCTGAAAAACAGAAGCTGCCCACAACTGGTGCATCAAATGAACCATACAATTCCCCCCTCACACAACAAGAAATAAACAGAGTTCTTTCTGCAGGGAAAAACACAGCGCCAGGTCACGACCGCATTCACTACGCCATGCTGACTCATCTGTCTCAGGCATCTGTAAACGCTCTCCTTAAATTTTTTAACTTAATCTGGGAATCTGGCACAATGCCGCAAGAATGGAAAAAGGCAATAGTAGTTCCATTTCTAAAAGCCGATAAATCCCCCACATCCGCAAGCAGCTACAGACCTATTGCCCTCACAAGCTGTTTGGCAAAATCATATGAAGGCATCATCAATATAAGACTTTCATTTATTTTAGAATCAAGAAACCTTATTGACCCCCATCAGTGTGGATATAAAAAGGGTTGTTCAACCACTGACCATCTTGGCCGTCTAGAACATGAAATTCGATACGAATTTTTAAACAAACAACACTGCCTTGCAGTTTTCTTCGATTTAGAAAAAGCCTATGATACCACATGGAGATATGGAATTTTAAGAGACCTGGCTGACCTCGGCATCCGGGGTAAAATGCTGAACTGCTTAACTGATTTTATGTCTAGTAGAACATTTCAGGTGCGTCTGCGCTCAGTACTATCACATACATTTAAACAGGAAAATGGTGTTCCACAAGGCTGTGTTCTCAGCACGACACTCTTTATAGTAAAAATGAACTCAGTTAATAAGGTCATACGGTCGTCTCTTATGCACTCTTTATATGTAGACGATCTCCAAGTGGCTTGCCGTGCTTCAACTTTACTAACCTGTGAAAGGCAGCTTCAACTCACAATAAATAAACTTACACAATGGGCTAACAAAAATGGTTTCCGTTTCTCCACACAGAAAACAATTACTGTTTTGTTCTCTCAGAAACGAGGGTTACACAGCGATCCAGTCCTAAAATTCAACGACACCATACTGCCGGTGAAACAAGACCATAAGTTTTTAGGAGTAACCTTTGACACCAAACAACTTCCTAACTCACAAAAAAGCACTAAAGGTTAAACGAAATAAAGCTCTAAATATCCTTAAAGTTTTGTCTCATAAGCACTGGGGTTCCGACCGAACGTGCCTTTTACGTGTTTACCGGTCTCTTGTGCGTAGCCTTTTAGACTACGGCTCCGTGGTTTACGGCTCAGCCAGACAGTCCTACATCCAACGACTTGATCCGGTACATAACCTTGGACTGCGACTGGCAAGTGGTGCCTACCGAACTTCACCTATTCCAAGTTTATACGTGGAGTGTAATGAACCCTCCTTACAGCAGCGCAGAGCATTCCTCACTTTTTCCTACGTACTCAGAATTCAGTCATCACCCCAACACATATGCTACAACATCCTCACACAATGCAACACACGCTTACACTACACAAATAAACCGAACACGATTAGGCCACTTGTCCTGCGGTATGAGCAATACTGTCGGGATCATGATATCCCCCACGAAGTCCTCCAGGTTGCCAAGAAACCACAACGTTTGGCCCCGTGGTACGATTTCACACACTTATGTGATTGGACGTTAACACATCTAAAGAAGAGACATCCCACACGAACACATTATACAAGAATTCCGTGCACTTCGGGATAAATATCAAAATAACATGCAATATTACACTGATGGCTCTAAAACAAAAAATCACGTGGGTGTGGGGGCCGTAACGGAAAATTGGGAAACAAGTGTTCGATTACCACAACAAGCCTCTGTCTACACAGCTGAAGTATACGCAATATTGACTATAGTTAAAAAGAGCATAGCTGACAAACACGAAAACACAGTAACATACACTGATTTATTAAGCACACTGAAGGCTCTACACGCGAAATCTGAATGTGAACCCCTGATAGGCGATATTTTAAACATGGTAACATTAAACGAATACGGCCGGTCAATTAGGTTTTGCTGGGTACCAAGCCATGTCGGTATACCAGGAAATGAAGCAGCGGATAGGTGTGCATCAATGGCAGCGCGAAAATACATAACAAACACGGCGCTTCCA
Source organism: Dermacentor albipictus (assembly GCF_038994185.2). Taxonomy (NCBI): domain Eukaryota; kingdom Metazoa; phylum Arthropoda; class Arachnida; order Ixodida; family Ixodidae; genus Dermacentor; species Dermacentor albipictus. The sequence goes on along the minus strand of NC_091827.1, from coordinate 94,292,913 downwards.
TATCGGGATAGTATAACGGCGATTAGGAAGGCCTTGACGGCCAAATGGCAACAGGCATGGGACCATTGCTTAAGCAACAAGCTACATCTTACTAAACCCGTAATTGGTGAGTGGAAGTCGTGCACTCACCAGCAACGGTTCTATAAGGTGATATTGTGCCGACTTCGGATTGGACACACACATTTAACACACAACTTCCTCCAACGAAAAGAAAACCCGCCGACTTGCGAAAAATGCAATCAACCCCTTACAGTAATACACATCCTTATAACATGTCCACAGTTTGAAACACAGCGGCGGAAGCTTTTACACAACCTATATGATGCAAACACACCTCTACACCCTGCCCTGCTACTGGCAGATGACCCGCTAGTGCCATTTACTAACCTGTTCCCCTTTTTAGAGACAACTGGTTATTTACACGAACTATAATGCAGTGCAGGTTAGCCTGCTCTAACCTTGCGTTTCCTTTTGTCTTGTGACTGGCGCAGCATGACCTTAGCTGCCTTTGTGCCATTAAACCCCAACTAACTAACTAACTATATTAAAGAAATGTTGCCTGGAAGGTGATAGCGGCAAAGCTTTGAGAAAGGTCATTCCAGTCGGATGCTGCGCGTGGGGAAGGAAAAGATACAGAGAACGTAGCAGTGCGTCTGCGTGACCGGGCGACTTGAAGGCCATGGCCGGTACGATGACATCTGCGGCAGGTGAGCAGATGAAGCTTGGTCGGTCATGGGTACGGTAATAAAATTTATGGCACAGGGCCGCAAATGCGATGCGGCAACGAAGTGCCAGAGACAGAGGTGGTTCTTCTTTTAAAGATGATACACTGGTATGATACGAATGGGATGGATGAATAAATCGGGCTGCTCGATCCTGCACTGCCTCAAGCGTATTCTTGTTTTCGTCTCACAATGGATTTGGAAGTCAGCAACTTTAAGTCTTCAGGCGCGTGACGGTAAATGACGTTTTATAAAGCTGAGTCTACTGTTAGCAGACGCTACTATGTTACTGATATACGAGTATGTTCACCAGGCTAGATCATATGTCAGTGTTACTCCTAAGCACTTATATGTTACCACACTCTCGACATTAACGTTACCGACAGCGTAAGGAAAATATAAGGGATAACGACGACGGCGAAAAAGATACTGATTTACATTTAATGTGATTAAGTGTTAGGAGCCATTCGTCGCACCATACATGAATACAGTTAAGATCATTTTGAAGAGTTTGCTGCTCAAAAGGGTTAGTGATAGTACGACAAATGATGCAGTCGTCCGCAAACATACGAATCCGGCATGTCACACACCAAGGGAAGTCATTTATGTATATTCGAGACAACAGGGGCCCCAGTACCGACCCCTGGGTGACACCGGCTGTTACATGGAGAAGTATACATTTCAGCTTATTAACAAAAACCGATTGGGAATGATTGTTCGGAAACGCGTCAATCCAGTTAAGAACAAGAGAGTGAATGTTTAGGCCAGAGAAATTAATTAAAAGAAGCTGATGAGAAACTTTATCGAAAGCCTTCGCGAAATCTAAGAAGATGGCATCAGTTTGTTGAATATGGTTCAAACTGAAACATAAATTATGAAGAAGTTAGCTAGCTGAGTTGAGTTTAACAGGATAAACCTTTGAGAAAACCGTGCTGTGAAGAATCAGAAAAATTCTTCGAGTCTATGAAGTTCACAATTCATGAATAAATCACATGTTTCGTTGTTTTACAGGGTATGCATGTTAAAGATATCCGGCGATAATTCAACGATGACTGTCTATAATCCGATTTATGAATGGGAATGACATTTCCCACTTTCCAGTCAACAGGTATGCGACCTGTCGAAAGGGACTGAGAACACAAAATACACAGGTAAATTGCAGAAATTTTCCTAGTATTTCGTACAAACTTCGAGTTAATTTCATCGAAGCCAGCTGACGATGTGATCTTGAGATGTTCAATCCGATATAACAGACCATTTATCGAATGTACAATATCGGGCATTGTTCAGTCGTTGAAGTTTGTAAGGAAGAAAGCATGTTACACTTATGAGTCAATACACTTTCAAAAGCGATGTTAAACGCGTTTCCGCTTTCTGCGTCACTTACAACCTCATCCTGTTCGTCAGCAAGTGTAATGGTACGTTTGTGTTCCGGGTACACCACGCGCCCAAACTATCGGGGATTACGTGTATGAAAATGTTAGGGAGGTCACTCTGAAAAACATTGTACTTGGCGTTGGGTATTGCTGCAAGATATGCGGTTTCCGCTGAATAGTATTTTTCTCGCGTACTTGGGCTCTGTAGCAGTTTTGCAGCTCCGAAATAACCGTTTTTTTTCTCTTATTCTCTGGTCGTTTCACTGGTTAACTGAACCACGGCTTGTCGTTATTAGCACGCAAGCTGCATTCCGGTATATATTTCTTAAATGATTTGCGTACTTTGTTCTTGAAAAGCAACCAATTTTCTTGTAACAAATGCTTAGGAAAAGCTGTTTCGAATATAAAGAATCAATTCATTAGCTCATTTTTAAAGGCTTCGTAATTGGCCTTGCCGTAAAGACGAACGTTCTTTTTTTAATTTCAAGTGTTAGCGGAATGAAATTAAAAGTAGCACGGACAACCTTGTAGTCGAATATTTCCCTGACATATGTTATAGATGGCGTGCTGTCGGGATTGCTGGTTAGTGTCAAATCTAAAATGTTTGCTGAGTTCTGCTCAGCACGCTTTGCTTCAGATATTAGCTGCAAGAGGTTACACTTAAGGCAGACAACAACAATATTGGTTACTTCTGGGTTGCTTAATAATGTATAGTTACGCTAGTCCATACTAGGATAATTAAAATCGCCAAACACAACGATGTCTGCATGCTGATGTTCTCCCAGAAGAATGCTTAGAATATTGTTAACTTTGGAGGGATAGTCGGAGTTACTTTGAGGCGGCCTATAACAGACGCCTAGAAGGACCAAACATATGGTTCCTTATAGAAGAAGTGAGGGGTCTGGGGGAGGAGGAGGAGAATAGGAGGAGGGAGGTAGAAAGCTGTCTACCTTTTTTTCCAGGTTCTTGATATTTACTTTTCTCGTGTTTTACAGGAAGGTGCACTAATTTTTTGAACTTCAGGATTTAGGCCATTCAGCTCATTAGTTTACGTCTTTATATTACATAATACATACCATGCATACAATGCCATTGCCCAATATTTGACCGGTTTTGTAGAAATAGAATGTGCATCAATTTCATTTTGACAGCAGCTGCCTACGCCCTACTGTGAGTCCCCGGGCACGACCACCGGTGACAAAGCAGACACAGCGCATGCCATCATAAACGCTGACTAGGAGATGAGGGGAGATGGAGGATAATTCTCGAGGGCCCACCACTCATCACCCCCGCAATTTTCCACAGGAGGCAGAGCCCCCCTCCACCCCTCCCCGCGATGCCCAAGCTTCGACTACTTCTCTGCCCGAATTGCTCATTGAGAAGCGCTTCTGTCGCCACACAAATGAATCAATCAATCAATAATCAATCTCAAATTTACGCATGAATTATCCGAGGAATATTGTCTCCAATTTCGTGATGATTGTTTTATATTCTTTGAAAAGCATGATTGTAGATTTACAAGCCGCGGTAAAAAAGCCCTTCAATGTGCCTCACCCAATTCAAAGCTAACTTCAAGGTGTATATTGCCGTCGCCTGCCTTAAAGGTGCTCTCGGAAAGTCTCGTGACCACGTTTTCAAACAATGCCTGCGGCGCCAACTAGAACACTTCGAGAGGTCTTACTTGCCATCAAGCTGGCAAAGGCAGTCACAGCATCTAAGGGTCTAAAATTGCGACCGTACTTATCCACGAAAACCCCCAAAACAGGAACTCCTTTCAGAGTGATTGCGGAAGAGACTGCGCCTGGCAGACAGTATTGGCGACGCACCTTCAAAATCGTTTGGTTAGAGGGACACTAAAGGCACAAACGAAGTCGACATAGACTGCGTGGAGCGTGGGTGTGGACTTGCCACGTTGGCGATCTGCGACCGTGAGGGGAACAATGCGCATCCATGAATACTTTGTTTAGCGCAAAACGACACACACAAGAAAGACGACAGGTCGTTTTGCGCTAAACAAAGTATTCATGGATTCGCACCAACTAGCCCGCCAACGCATTGTGCTGAACAGTGCACAGTCGACGAGGAAGCGAGTGCGGGTGATGCGGTCGACTACGAAGAATACGTGGCTTGCGCGAGGGCCGATGTCGGAAACCGCCGTTAGCGAATGGCCGATGCATTTCCTGACCACGAAGAGGGCTGCATGCAGCCACTTCCTTGCTCGTGAAAGCGACGGTGGTACCCGCACGACTGCCACGGTGAGTTTCTATGAGCGCTGCAAGACTGTGGAGGCGAATGGTGGCCCCGTAGTTGGTGGCCAACGTTGCCAACCGTCGTCAGCTTCTCTACTGCACTGGTAAGGTGGTCGACTGTTTCCTCCAGGTGCGAGAGTCGGTCTCATGGCTCCGAGATTCTCGCAGATGTGATAAGTAGCTGTGCCGCAGACGAACAGTGGTCAGTGAGTGCAGCTAAACAAACAAGACTCCTCTCGTCGGAACCCGTCAGCACCTTGCATGCGGAGTGTGGGAGGCGCCGCAAGAACAGCTCGCGAAAAATTGGAAGCTGGATCTCATTTGAGGAGTGGCCACCCAGCAATTGACGCAATTGGTGCAGGAGTTGTGACGGTCGTTGGTCGCCGAGTTACTCGGAGATGAGTTGTTGGAGCCTAGTCTGTTGCAGCGACTCGAGCTGCCGAAGGACCGTGCGTTTCAAGTTGTCGTATGCGGTGGCCGAAGGCGTACATGCTAGCAAGTCGTCCATGGCATCGGCGATGTCGGAAGGCAGCGCGGCCATGACGTGGAGGTACCTTGCCACTAGTGAGGTGTTGCGCCGGAGTTGAAAACGGGTCTACTTGCATAAACCAAACTCAACGTTTATTCGGCCAAAAGCTGGAAAGCTGAAGCTCTGCGGCGATGGCAGGAGACATAATCGTGGCGTAGTCTCTGACAGCAGGAGTGAGAAGCGTCGTCCCTGGCTAGCGCTCGAATAAAATTGACTGGCAATCCCGACCCTGCGAAAGTGGATGGCCAGCAAAGCTGTTACAAAACCACTCGAATGCTATCCATGGGGATATGAAATGTTTTATTGTACTGCATACTCCTAGCCCGACACCGTTTTAAACATTCCGATTTGGCGCTCTTCGACGCTCATCGTATTCACACTGCTCTTCGAGAGTCTTTGCGTGGTCTAGCCATAGCGGTCTTGCAATTAAATAAACGAGTTGCTAGGCAGGTCTCCCTTTTAAATAGTAAGTTTGGAGACGTAACTCACTGATTTGTATGCTTCTGTTGCCCTTTTGCCACGGGAGCAGCTTATGCAACCGTAATTTTTACTGGGAAAGGCACGCGGGGAGAAGGAACGTGGTTCAAATTGTTCATGGGCGCCTTATCATCCATCATGTGGTTCTGACGCTTGTTTTGTGATTTTTTATTATTCCAATGAATACTGAGCTGTGTGTTGTATGCGCGATTCCAGAGGAGACATGCAGACTTTTTCGGTTAAATTTTCCTTTTCTAACAGACACGAAAAGCCCGACGAGCAAGAGGCTAAAAGCCTCGCCGTAAAAAAAAAAAAACGTACCCGCCGTGCTTGCTTAGTGGCTATGGTATTGGGCTGCTAAGCAGGAAGTCGCGGTTTCCAGTCCCGGCCACGGCGGTCGCATTTCGATGGGGGCGAAATGCGAATACACCAGTGGCACTTAGATTTAGGTGCACGTTAAAGAACCCCAGGCTGTCCAAATTTCCGGAGTTCCCCACTACGACGTGCTTCATAATCAGATCGTGGTTTTGGCACGTAAGATCATATTATTTACTTTATATTTAATTTAAAGAGACGTAATCACCGTGGGTCACCACATTTTGGGAGCTCGGCTTAGTGGAGGGAAGTAATACACGCTTTGACAGGTTCAGAGCGGAGAGTCGACTGGTTTTATTCAAGAGTAAAAGCAGGTTTCCCTATCGGACAGCCGCGGCGGTTCGAGCAAGGAGCGATGACCCCCACGGCGATGACAGCGATGTGACGGACGGTCGCTGCATATAGTTGGAATCACGAATACAACATTTTCCATTTTTAAATCAAAACAAGCATTTGGTCATGATAGAATTCAGTTGATTGTCATAGCACATTGCGCTTGTCGACCAACCAGGCAGTAGAGAGAGCATCCGTATGTATATAAAAAAAGTGCGCCACAGAATTACTGTATCAACATCACACGCAAGCCATTATTTTTCCACATTGAACAACTGAAAATGATATTCCTGGTGTAGATGACAGCATCTCACAAAAATCGGGTTTGTACACAGAGATCAATGATGTGTTAAAGAAGGAAGTGTAAGAAAAATGAAAGTGTATGTGATGTCAAGGCAATGCAGTACATGTAAGATGTTATGTTATGTTACATTATATACTTTATGTTACATTATATACTGTCCCTCACAGATAGACACCATTTTCTAAGTTCTTTATGCGTGTTTCTCTTGGAGGTGATTCCCAACAGGCCATCGTCACTTTGATTAAAACATAAAGAACAGCACACGTTCCTTTGACGAACAAGCACAAAACAAACACCATAGTTGATGATGATGCACTCCTGTAACAATGCGAAGCACGTAGCGCTCTCCTCATACGTTTCCCGGCAAAGATTAGTGTTGCGCCAGCTGCCGCGGCGACGGCAGCTTGCGACGTTGGCAGTGACGTCCGTAGTTTTCCGTACATAAAACAACCAACCTAGCAACCGATGTTTATGTTGTTGCCGTACCGCTATGGGCTGCAGCGTGCTGTCACAATTACCATTACTCCCATTATTACCATTATTCTAAATACCCATTACTACCATTGCTCCAAAGCAATAAAGCATTGCATACCTCCCTCGGTAGTTGTGGTCGTTTTAAATAGCTTCGCTGGCAGTCCACTTTCCGAGGACAGGGACGCTGAGAACTATTTAAGCTGCGGGCTGCATTACTAAGCAAATCGCGCGTGTTGATTTCTATCAAATCTCTTTTTATAGTGTATATTACGGGTTGTGGATCTCGATCGCTTTCATCACGTGAAGCTCAGCCTTGCCATTGTGTAGTTTCAGCAGTTGGTTATTAGTATTAGAGCATCGTCTTCCGTTTGTCAATTTATTTCGTGTTGAACCAAATCAGTCCATACTACATACTTACGTCCTAACGAAAAATATTCGCCCACGTCTCTATTCCTGCCCGACTCCAGCACGGACCCTGTTTAAGTAACGATTCTCGACATGCACGGAAGACAGTAAAACTGTAATTAAAGATTGCCCTACCCTCTAGATCATCTGGGCTGTGAAGCGACCGCAAACATCCTTGGTTCCTGTCATTGCCCCGTTGAGCAAACAAAAATTTTGCTAATGTCCTTTGGAAAAAAAAAATCAAATGCATCAAGCGAGAAAAAGAGAGAACACCACCGTCAATAACTTTTTAATACGTTAGCATTCAAAGGGCACGTCATGCAGTTTCCGGGGCCAGTGTGCATATCTATCTGTCCGTGTTTTTAGTTATCGAGCTATTTTTATACGTAACCATTTTCGCGCCTACCTGGGCCACCGGGTAGTCCGTGGTCGAATGTGCAGCGCAAAGGGCGCCTGAGCTGAGGTAAGAGGGTTCGAAAACAACCATTGCACTAAATTGTGTAACTGAGTATCGCCGCTCGTCAACTAACCCCTTTCAGGTGAACATGAATCACTGTAGATAAAACACCCGGTATTACAGAAGGCCAGCCAAGGACCTCACCAACTTTTTACAAGATGGAAATTGAGACAGACCTCGGAAACCCCACCCGTGACACCCCTGCTAGCGAGGACAAGATTACCTACGAGATCCTTCGCAAGTTATATAAAAAGCGAATGCACCAGCTTCCTAAATATAGCAATCAATGCTGTAACGAAAGCAAGGTGGCGGAGGCGATGCAACACCCTTAGCTGTCAACTTTACCTTACCTGACCCAATTTCGACAAGCCGTTCAAGATACCGAACCAAAGCCCAATTTCCCTTACATCGTGTACAAGGAAGCTGTATTACAAATGGTTTTGAACTGACTGACGCCGTAGCTCGAAGAGAACGACGACCTGCCTGACATTATGCTCGGATTCAGACTGAATTGATCCACCCAGGAGACGCTAGTACCCATAAACAAAACCATTTATTCAACTCGAGACACACACCGGACAGCCATCCCCACATTGGACGTTAAGAGTGATAATGCCTCCCATGACATGATATTATACCACGTAGCTCTCTACCACAGAGGAAAACTAATGTTCAATTACCCTAAAGACCGCCTAAGATAGAACCGTAATCGTAGGAGTCCGCAACTTGCAATTCCACAAATTCAAAGTACAAACTTCCTTGTATCCGAATTCTATCAAAACTAATAATGAGCTCCCTATCCACAAGGTTGCACAAAATTTTGGGGATAAGACCTGATCTGTACGTGGATGATCTCACTGTTTGGACAACCATGCGGTTCAGTTGGAAGACAAGATGCGTTGCAAGCTGATGTCAACGGAATGGAAGATTACTTTGCGGCAGCCAGATGTTCCTGCGCGCCACGCCGGAGAAATCTTAGCTCCTGGTACAGCGCAAGCGAATAATGGCACGCCCTCATCAAGAGATACCGGACTCGCCAGGGACAGTGGGAGGCGTCATCATCCCAAAGATATGAAGGGTACGCATCTTCAGCCTAATGCTTCAGGAAGAAATATCAGGGGCTGCAGAGATACGGAAACTAGACACAATGATGAAACCCGTGCCACACCTCATCAAAAGGCCCACAAACAAAGGCAACTAAATAACGACGAAGACTACACCAGAATAATGGAAGCACCCGTCAAAAGCAGAAACGCACAACGTACCTGCTAAATATATTTGAAGATCGGGGAGGGAAAAAAGACCACCATTGTCATCAGAAAAGTCTTCAAACTTGCCAAGGCTCTTTCACCAACTACGTCGACAGCAAAGCTTCACAGCATGTGTATGCACAGCACTTGGGAGGAGCTGATCGAGACGCCGATGGCTAACCACTTGCAGAACCAACGAAGAAGCTGTGCTGCCAAGATAGAAGGGCACACCCCAGAAGATATGCATAAACGCCAGCGTATACCCGCAGAAGTAAGGCAGAGGATTCACGTATGCCACACACCGAGGTACATGCAGCCTTGATATGACAGGGAGCGCAAACAAGCACTAGCACATGCAGTGCAAAAGACAGTGCGCATGTTCGACGGCGAAGGCATTAGACACACCGATGCGGAAAAGCATAGGAGTGCTAACAAATACGTAATGGGCGTGGTTCACGGAGGGAAACGGGAACTGGCGCCACAGGCAAAAGAGGCTACAGCAATAGAGGAATTGGCTATCGCTCTCGCTATCACACATATGACAAGACATTCATCATCACGAACTCGGAAGATGCCTGCATAATATAAAATAGAAGAAGAATTACTTATTCGGCTCTTAGCGTGCTCATGGGCAAGCACATCCAAGAAGCGCCCATCATATAGACATCGGTACATATATTATCGATGGGGAACTGGGTGGCGCACGCCGCCGCCGAAGAAGAAGTTTGTTTGATTGTTTATCTGAAGAAGAAGTTTGTTTGATTGTTTATCTGATTATTCTCTTATTGTTTGTGTAATTGTTAATCTAATTGTTTGTCTAATTATTTGTAGCCTCACGTTGTTCTAGACGCCGCTTCCTTTGCATCGCGGTTCTTGTAGCTCTCCGTACGGCTGCAAGATCATGAGAAGCACCTGCTCCGTCCATACCACTTCCCAGCGATGAAGCACAGACTGTCCTTTACAAGCGCCGATATAGGACTGATTAGGTGCCTCTCCGAGCGCCGAGTCACGTCGGGCGCTGAAGCCATCCGCTCCGGACCGCTTTACCTGTAGGAATTGGCACTGCGCCAGTTGTGCCGATGACGTCATCCGCAGCACCGCTCGCTCATTATTATCTAGGGCACCCATCATCCGCCGAGACAGCTGCGCTGCTGACTTCATTCTTGGCGCTGCGTGAATTTTGATAGCCGAACTTCATACATGACCATCGTGTCGTTTCCAAATAACGGCGTATACGCTCATGCCTAAAAATTCACGTAGCGCAACCACAATGAAGGCACCCCTGCAAATGCGACAGCTCGGGGAATCACCATGTAATCACAAGGTCTCTCCAGTCTAAAGCCTCGGTTTGCTGCCTTCGCATGATGCATGATCTATTTCGTGATTGATCGTCGTCTGTCCGCATTTGAGTATTCCGTCCGTCCGTGCTCGTAGTCTCCATCCCTGTAGCAAGGTATATCAATGCGTGGTAGCGAAGCTTCCATGTGATCCCATACATCCTGAAATGAGGGCTGGTGCAGGCACGGCAGCGCTATCTACTTTTCCTGGGGCCAACTTATAGGTGGAAAAGTCAACGCTTGCCATTCGACGTTTGTTGTACCAACTAGTCTGCTGCTTCAGCCCACATCACATCGCAAACAAATAGTCATACGAAGCACTAACAACAGTACAAATGAAATGTACGCGAGGGCAACTGCCGCAACATCGCCCTGCAATCGATTAGGAGTGCACCCATCTGTATTTATAGGCCTCATTCTATAACGGCAGGCATTACACCGGGGAGCCTTGAGAGTTTCGCATGAATTAAGAGCAATGGGCTCAGACAGATATTGAAAGCGTTGTACCACATGCATCTGTTCTTATTACCAACACACGTTGTTATTTCGTTGTCAAAATAAAATCTAAGCTACATTGAAATAATTCATAAAAACCACATTCTAGCCTTCAGTAACACAGTACGCCTGCCACCCGTAGCTTTTCTCTGATACTGAAGACATAGCTAAAACATATCCTTTAGTGAGAAGCCAGTTAAGGGTAACCACATTGATGTAATATTATAAGGAAAGTACTGTATACATTGCAATTACTTTTCATGGCTATACATGAGGGTTTTGACATTCACCGCGTCAAATACGGCAATGTAATCTCGGCATATCTCATTATGCGCTGCCACGAGCAAGCTTCAGAAAGCCCGCACAGCATCGTACTCATAAGTATTCGCGGATGGAAGCAAACAGCCTGTGACTTCACATTTTCCTATTGTAATGGTATCATCTGTGTTCTTTGAAATGATTCCATAGGTGACGCATGTGAAGCGTCAGTTTCATTAACTAGTGTTTTTTCCCGCAAAGAGTAGTCGCGATTCAATCGCACGGAACCGCGTTTCATCCTCGCCTTCGCGACCACGTCAATTGACCTTGCCTGCAGTGCCATTAAGCCCCGTACACTTTAAAGTTCCAATGATCGTCAGGGAGTGTGAAAAGATCAACGGCAGTGAAGTTTCACTGGAGGGTGTTCAACCGTGAAGCGCACGCGCTAAATGTAGTGACCTCTCTTCTATCTCAAAGTAAAGCCGGCCGCCAGGCACTCTTCTGAACTTGACTTTTGTTCCCTTTAGGGTCGCGCCGGTCAGTGCGAAATATCAATGCAAAATTTCAAGAAGTGAGTGAGTATACTACTTTTTAGCACAGTATCGCGCAGAAATAAGCAAGGTGCTGTTAATGACCTGAGCGGTATATGACGTGTATGTCGTGTTCTTGAATGCGCAGAGCCCAGCGGGCAAGGCGTCGAGACGGGTCTTTTAAAGAGGATAACCAACAAAGGGCGTAATGATCAGAAACCACATTGAAAGGCCTGCCGTATAAAAAGGGCCAAACTTCCCGAGTGCCCAAACGATGGCCAGGCATTCTTTTTCTGTGACGCTGTAATTTCGTTCCGCTATGGTCAGCGCACGACTGGCGTAAGCAACGACGTACTCGGAGTAGCCAGCTTTGCGCTGCGCAAGGACAGCGCCAAGGCCAATACCACTGGCATCGGTATGCACTTCAGTTGGGGCGGTGGGGTCGTAGTGTCGCAGTATAGGCGGAGACGTCAGGAGACGGCGTAAGGTCACGAACGCGGTGTCGCATGCAGGAGACCAGGAGGATAGGTCGTTGGCGCCACTTTAGAGTTGTGTCAGAGGTGATATTATCCAGGCAAAATTGTGAACAAAGCGTCGGAAGTAAGAGCAGAGGCCGATGAAGGCGCGGAGTTCTTTGAGTGTCTTAGGTGTCGGAAATTCTGCCACGGCGCGAAGTTTTGATGGGTCGGGGCAAATACCGTCTTGTGATAAGACATGACCTAGAATCATGAGCTTGCGCACGACGAACTGGCACTTTTTCAGGTTCAGTTGCAGGCCTGCGTTGGTCAAGGACGTCAACACTTGCCTAAGGCGAAGAAGATGCGTGCTGAAATCAGGGGCGAACACAACGATGTCGTCGAGATAGCACAAACACGTGCTCCATTTTAGGCCGCGCAAGATATTGTCCATCATTCGTTCAAAGGTAGCAGGCGCATTGCATAGACCAAATGGCATCACATTAAATTCATAGAAACCATCTGGCGTAATGAATGCAGTTTTAGGGCGATCAACTGCTGACATCGCGACCTGCCAGTAGCCCGAGCGTAAATCCAACGAAGAGGAGAATTTAGCGCCTTACAAGCTGTCCAGAGCTTCGTCAATGCGCGGTAGAGGGCAGACGTCTTTGCGCGTTATCTTATTGAGACGGCGATAATCGACGCAGAACCGAATGGAACCACCTTTTTTTGTGACGAGAACCACCGGTGATGCCCACGGGCTATTGGAAGGTCGAATGATACCGCGCTGAAGCATGTCGTCCACGTGCTCACTAATCACCTGACGCTCGTTGGCGGATACGCGGTACGGGCGCTGCCGCAATGGCGCGTTGGAGCCAGTGTCGATGTGGTGGCTGACGGTCGACGAGCGACCCAGAGTACGCTGAGCGACATCAAAAGGAGAGCGGAACTGGGCAAGCAGGTGAAGAATCTGGGAGCACTGCTCGGAAGTAAGGTCATCGGCAATGAAAGGTGTGAATAAGTCAGGTAATGGCGGAGCAGAAGTGGACAGTGCACAGAAGTCGGTGAGCTCTGAATACGAGGCACCCGGCACGTCGGTTCTAAACATGTCGTCAATAGGCTGAACATGGCCAAGAGCTTCGCCGCGAAGAGCCATCAGGGCTGTAGGAAGCGGATTGCAGACAACGATTGCGCTGAAACCGGCTGAAATGTCAAGCGCGGCGAAAGGCAGGGGAACGTCTTTGCGGGTCATGAAGAGTTCTGAAGGAGTGAAGAGAACAGCGCTATCCGAGACAGCGCCACAGAAGACGGGAACAACGGCAGACGAGTACGGCGGTATGGTGATGTCTTCTCTAAGAACTAGCTTAGCGGGAAGAGAAGTGGCGCTGACGAGGGGGACGTCACACAGAGGCGATAATTCGACTTCAGCACGTGCACAATTGATGACGGCGTTATTTCGCGAAAGAAAGTCCCACCCAAGTATCACACCGTGAGAACAGGACTGGAGAACCACTAACTCCACAATATAGAGAACGCCCTGAATAACAACTCTAGCTGTGCATGCTGCTGAAGGCTGAACTGGCTGGGCGCTTGTTGTGCGAAGAGGAAACCCACAAAGTGGCGTCGTAACTTTTCGTAAAGCGCGAGAGAGGCGTTCGTTTAGGACAGACACGGCTGCTCCAGTATCAGAGAACACCACGCACGCTCGTCGAGGTCAGACGTGCCTAACCGCTGCTCCACGGCACGTACTTCGACTCGAACCGCCGCCCCCAGCCGGGGGCCCCCGAGGCACCGCGAGCGGCACGGCTGGCCTCGAGAACCCGGCGGCTCCGGCTCCCCAGCTCCGTGCATTTTCATCGGATGTTAAGCGTCACCTGAGTGAGTACTACTGCTATCTGTACTCTAACCAACTAGACCACATCGCTAATCACTGCGTTCGAAATAGCAGCTAAGACAAAAGACACCACGGCTCGGTAGGCCCGGTCAGTCAGTGCACAGCATGGACACAGACGAGCCTACGGGCGACACCGAAGAATCAGGAGCGGCATTCACGCTGGTCACTTCGATCAGACGCACGCAAGAAACACAGAACGTTGTCCTCCGTCTCGGAAACCGCATCAACCTAGCTACCGCATCGGCATTCCACCTCACAAACGACATAGTCACGGCCGCCGCACTGACTGCATCAGAAACCAAGGACCTCGACATCCACATTAGGCGCACCCAGAACTTCATCATCGCTTCCACAAAGCGAGAATCAACGCTGCAGAAAATTCTCACCTTGCACACAGTCGTTCACAACGGCACCGAACACCAAGCCACAGCTTACAAAGCCAGCGAGCCAGGAAACGCTCGCGGAGTAGTTCGAGGACTACCAATAGAAATCCCGGATGACAAAATTAGCGCGTACATCACCGTCAGGGACGCCGAAATTCTCAGAACACGGCGCCTCGGCAAGAGTGAATGCGTCCTGATAACAGTAAGAGGCCCAAAGCTCCCGCGCGTCGCACTAGTGGGACGGGTAGTCACATCGGTGGCTCCCTACAGGCCCAACGCGGTACAGTGCGCATTATGCCTCATCATAGGACACCGAACGGACGTCTGCCCCACAGCACAAGATTACATTGCATGTGAAGGATGCGGCACCCAATTCACCCCAGGAACTGACCCTAAATACACACCCCACGACTGTGACACCAAATGCTTAAATTGTGAAGGCGCACACAGCTCCCGAGACCCCACCTGCCCCAAAAAACAAGCCGCCGACAAGGCCACTCGAACAGCTGCCTACAGGAGAGATCATCCAGAATCTTCTATACCAAAGCCCAAGCGAAATCAATTGCAGGCAAAGGGACAACAGCCGCCGCACAATACAAAAGATAATTTCCCCCACATAACTACGCACAACCGCTTCGCAGCGCTGGAAGAAATCGAACAAATCAAACAATCCATCGAAGTGGACGCGCGGACACAGGACAACATTCCAAAACAAGCAGAAAGAACAAAACAACACGACAAAACTTATGCCATGGCAGCCCGGACCATAAAGCTCAAGCCCGTGCAAGGGGACATCGTACGGCCTCAAACACCAAAAACCGCAGGACCATTACAGCCACTGGAGAAAGGGCCAACGTCCGCTCGACAGCCGCACCAAACAGCCATGCAAGAAGGAACATCCAAAGACAGAAGTGAGGACCGCCCGACCGACCAACCGCCCAGGCCACAACCCACGCAGGTAAGTCAGTCAGCCACTCCGACACCACACGACAGCCATGTTCCCAACTACATTACTGACATCTTGCGCAGACTCGACAACGTAGAGAAACGGGAACGCGACCGTGAACACGCACATGAACTCATCACAAACCAACTCACAGTGAGCATAGAACAACTGACCTCACGCTCTGAGCAACCTTATACCGAACTAACTTCACAAATGAATATGCTAGTAGAGAGCATTTGTACTCTCAGACGTACGGTAGAAAGCATGCAGCAATCTATACACGCACTCGAAACACAACAACGGCACCTTCGCAAGCGAACAGACACAACACCAACCGAGGGCCCCAGCAAGAAGGCCACACATGACACCGACAGTGAATCCACACACGAATATGGCCAGCCCTAAAACAGAGACGCCCCCCAACACATTCAATTCAACCTCAAACCACGTGTCACCCCAAATAACAATCTGGCAATGGAACTGTAGAGGCATTCGTCGAAAAAAGAACAACTTCGCTCAATTCATTCTCACAGCACCACACAAACCAGATGTTATCACCTTGCAGGAAACAGTTGGCCCAATAACCCTTCCAGGATACACCGCCTACTCGAGCCCAAGCATTACACAAAAACTAAGAAAACGCTCTCTCGGCATGGAAACAACACCGTCGACTCACACGCCCACTATGACAACCACACTTATAGCGAACAAACACCCTACGACCCAAATCTCCACAGACTCCATCAACACGGCCACAGAAGAAACAGTACACACTCGCAGCTGCTTCTACGGATCGTACAACCTAGATGTAATAAACACCTATCGCTCCCCAAAAGCACTGAGGTATAACCCACAATGGCGCAAACACCTCAACAATTACAGCAAATGTGATACCATCTGGTTGGGAGACTTCAATAGCCAACACATAGAATGGGGCTACACCTGTAACAAACCCAATGGAAAACAACTCCTACTACTTTCCGAAGAATTCCACTTCAGCCTAGCTAATGACATCACCCAACACTCGCGCACGGGAAACTCAGTAGAACGCGACACCAACCCAGATCTCACCTGGACACGAATAACACACGAACCGGAATGGGAAAACAAACAGGAAACACTCGGTAGTGACCACTGCATCATCACTACAAGCATCACAATACCAAAAAAGAAACGCAAACGCACAAGCAATAAAGGATGCCCAATTGGCCCTGCCGCACTGACGGACTGGACAAAATTCCGAGCTACTCTTGAAAACCTTACATCATCCACGTGGGATGAGTGGACGCAGAATGTAACCTCAACCTGCACCAAACATACCGCCGCCATACAACGGACAGAAGAGCTCCCCGAAGTAGATGGTCATCTTCTGACCCTCTGGGACAAACGACACAAATTAGTGAAACAGTGGAAAAGAAACAAACACAACAAGCAACTACAGAAACGCATACAGGAACTCACAGAAGAAGCTGAAACATATGCCGATAGCCTTGCCGCCTCCAATTGGATACACACATGCGAACAGGCAGGGGAATCACTACACACAAAAAATCCTTGGACACTTTTTCGCAGGCTTCTGGGGCAACCCCCGCGAAAGAACCATCTTGCCGAAATCCAACTCACTCACAATATAACGGATGAAGAGCTTGCCAAACAGTTTGCAGACGTATTTTTTCCGACGGCCAGCTCACAGCCAAAAACACCACACTTACAAACCCAACAAAACAACCTAGCGCACGAAGCAGATGCGCCGTTCACAATGCAAGAGCTTCTCACGGCAATTAACAACACCAAACGCAACACAGCCCCTGGAACAGACGGCATCACTAACAAGATGCTGGCCAATCTACCGGCGAAACAACAGAAAAAACTTCTCGAATACATAAACACAGTTTGGGAAACAGGCGAGATTCCACCAAGCTTGAAACACGCCTCTGTTATACCAATCCCTAAACCTGGCAAATCACCCAACAACCCAAAACATTTCCGACCTATATCACTGACCTCATGCGCAGGCAAAGCCATGGAAAAAATGGTTGTGGCACGTCTTCACTGGCTCCAAGAACGAGACCAAACATCAGACCCGAGAGTCATAGGATTCCGCCCTCATATGAACACACAAGACGCCATGTATATGATATACCAAGATGTATATGCCACAGAAAGTATCAACCAAATCAGAGCAGTTGTGGGACTTGACGTCAAGGGCGCCTTCGACAATGTCGCCCACACTGCCGTACAAGAAGGCCTCCGAAGACTTAAACCAGGCCCGCGTATGACACAATACATACACAATTTTCTTCACGACCGCACGGTCAGCGTCAAGGTAAATGGAGAGGAATATCAGAAGCGTTATCTCACGCGGGGAGTACCTCAGGGATCAATCTTATCCCCGATTCTCTTCTCCATGGCCTTGGACAGTGTCAGCGCGCAGCTGCAAAACGTACCTGACCTAGGATACAGCATCTATGCAGACGACATTACACTATGCGCACATATAGGGTCTCCAGGTGACATCGAAAGCACACTACAACAAGCGATCAACGTCATCCACTCCCATCTCAAAGAAATTGGTCTTTCCATCTCACCGGAAAAATCAGAATATATCGTAGTTACGAACCAAAGAGGTCACTCAGCAAACCACTACCGTAACCTCATCCATCTCCGAATTGAAAATGAACCAATTCCAAGACGCAAAACAATTCGCATTCTCGGATTCCACATCCAAGATGATGGCAAGGCCGACACTTGGATGCAAAAAACTACACAAAAACTTCACCAATTTAAACAACTGCTATACCGCATCACACGGAGAAACAAAGGAATTCGCGAGCACCATCTATGCAGAATAGTCACAGCATTTGCAGCACCCACTATTCTATACCAGCTGCCATACCTTCACCTCAAAAAAACGCAGCGCACGAAACTGGATAACCTGTACAGGCAACTCGCCAAAATCACTTTAGGACTTCCAAGATACGCGCCAAATCACAGAGTAAGCCAAACCGACATACTTCCAAATCTTAGCCGACTATTGGACGTCCACACAGAATCACAAATAAATAGATTAAAACGATCACACCAAGGTCAGGCTCTGCTTAAAGATCTCGGACATTCTCAAGACAACATGCCTGAAATAACGCTGCCACCTCCACCGTGGCAAACGCTTAACAACATTCACACGTTGCCGATTCCCCGAAACATGGACCCGCAAACAGACCAAGGAAGAAGACAAGCACGCGCAAAACGCACCCAACATAATCCTCCGGACACCACTGTGTACTACACAGACGCATCCCCGGGTACAGACCCCACAACACACCGCACGGCGACATACAACGCCGCGACCAATGCGTATACCCAAGGCCTGTACGCAGGCCTTCCTAGCCAAGTAACGGCTGAAATAGTGGCAATAACTGAAGCAGTCACAGCACCGCAGCACACACACACCAGCATCCTCATTCGCACAGACAGTCAAATAGCATGCCGAGCGTTCCTCACCGGAAACCTGCCCAACCCCATCCGTGAAATCCTGCATCGATATACGACGAATAATCCTGCACACCACATCACTATTCAATGGGTACCTAGCCACTGTAACATCGAGGGAAACGAAAAGGCCCACGCTCTATCCCGCGCAAATATTCCGGGACCTCCTCTTCAGTGGACAGACGTACCCAGTTCTACAGAGTTGAAACAAGTATCTTCAAACATGCGCCGCCTAAAATTAGAGGAATGGCATGAACAAGATACTACTCTCCCAGCTCCACCACACTCCTCAACACGCGAGGCCGCTGCCACTTGGCGCCAAGCCCAAACACACTGCCTACCCACACAAAACATTCTACACTACATAGCTGGAAAAGACGGCTCCCCCAAGTGCACACATTGTGGAGGATATCCCAATACACCCCATACACTCTGGTACTGCCCGGGAAGTCAACACGCACTACAGTCTATACTTAGGACGCTACCAAAAAGACCACACACATTAGAGGAGTGGCTGGCTGACCCAACACCACGTAATGTGGCCGCGTTAACGGAGCTCACCATGGCGCTTGGGATTGGAGTACCCCAAGAAGCGGACCCAGCCCAATCAAGAGTCGATGCCACCAACGTCGCACCTTCGCCCCCGTTTCCGGCAGCCTCTCACCACCACCCTAACTCCCAGTAGCCCCGGACAGGGGGCCGAAATGAAATAAATGTTTCTCTCTCTCTCTCTCCCTCTCTCTCTCTCTCTCTCTCTCTCCAGTATCAATTAGCGCAACGGTAGGGACGCCGTCAACTGTAAGATCGACGACGTTCGAAGGCGACAATGGAGGACTTGTACAGAGCGATCGCGACGCAGTTCTTGCCTCCTGAACTGTGGCGCTTTGTTTTCCTCTTGCGTGGGTGAAGGGAGCCGACGCATGGGAGACAACGAGCGGCGACGCGGGGAAGGTGAACGACGTGTAAGGTCCGGGCGCTCGGCTGGTGGCCTGTCTGAGCGCCGACTAAAATAAGTGTCGTGGAAAGGCTGCACGTTGGCGTAGGGAGGCGACTGCACAAACTCATCAGAGTGCAGCATGCGGCGGTGGCAGAGTCCTGCAACGTGGCGGGGAATACTGCAGGCATAACATATGGGCCTGTTGTCTTGCGTGCGCCAAGGATTAGTAAAGGCAGGAGCAGGTCGATGAACGGGACTGTGAACGGGTGGTGGCGGCCGAGGATGTAGCGCAACGAGCGGTTGACGAGGGGGCTGCGCGGCGACGGATGCGTTTGTAAGTGGCGCGGCGCAGGGTACTGCTGGTGCTTCATTGGTAGAGCCTCAGCAACTTGGTCTTCAATAACCCGCCGGAGCGTAGGAGCGAGCTGTGTAGGAGGCTGTTGCGGCAGCGGCTGCTGTAGCTCAGCGAAGGGTAGCAGAGAAAGCTGACGTGCAACTTCCTCCCCCACGAAAGCTTGGATTTGTGTGAGCAAGGAGGAACAATCAGAGAAGGCCGTCATGGAAGAGAGGGCCTCGTCAGCCACTGAGGGGCGCCTAGTCAACTCGCGCTGTCTCCTCAACTCGTCGTAGCTTTGGCACAAGTTTATGAGCTCTGCCACGGTGCGCGGGCTCTTGGCGATCAACATTTGGAAAATGGCATCGGCGATGCCCTTCAAAATGTGCTTCAATTTGTTATTTTCCGGCATAGACGGATCCACACGTTTCATAAATTTTAGAATTCATAAATCTGTTTCATAAATTCTTTTATCATCCATCTCTGAACTCCATTATCAGCCCCGCCCATCGCATTTCAAGTCGCACAAACCACGGGAAGGCCGTCTACCCGCCCCCTGCTCGCACTTCTGCGCATCTGTCATCATTTTTCGTCCATACAGCAAGGGACTGGAATGACCTGCCAAACGCCATCGTTGATCAGATCGACTCATCGTCATTCAGATCATCCATAGAAGAAATGTACTGCTGAAATTCCACCCCCTCATGTAATACCCCTTTAATGGGGCCTTTGAGGTACTAATAAATATATAGATAAATAGGTCGAGAACCTCTTCAATATAACAGGTGAATGTTTCACCACGTTGTTGCGCTCGCTCTCGTAACCGCTGCTCGGCGCGCAACTTGTAGACGGCAGGGCGACCGAAAACTGCAGCGAAACTGGTCTTGAACGCGGACCAGGACAACGCCTGGTCGTGATGTCGGATTTTTAAACCACAGGTGAGCCACTCCCGCAAGGTAGAATATGACGGCATTTAACTTGGCGGTATCATCCCATCGATTGTGCAATCTCACCCGTTCGTACGTAGCCAACCAGTCATTGACGTCCTGTTCATCCGTACCGCTGAAAACCGCTGGATGGCGTTGCGGGACAGCGCCATAGCAGGCAACTGGGTGTGGCGGCGGCGTCGGCAAGGGAGAGTCAGGCATGACGGGAGGCAGAGTCCGAGACCGGAGTTCCAGGGTGTAGATGTTCTTGAGTACTCCGCACCTCCACCAATTGTAATGGGTGCGCTGAACAATTCCAAGGGTAACGTATCTTCGTAACCGAGGAGGCAGGTGACGCAGGGCAGGAACAGCTGTTTGCCCGAACGGCTCACACTCGTGGCGATCCGGCTGGCCCACTGGTTGCACAGCAGGCATGGAAGAGACGATCTGGCTGGCCTTGTTCCTGTGCTCTTCTTCTTCATTACAATGTATTTACTTTCATTTACTTACAATACTGCAGCTCTCTATCGAGATCATAACAGCTGCGCGTATTGAGAGTACATTGTGCAATAAAAATGAGATATATATTTATTTAGTTATACACACACACATAAAAATTCGCAAAATGGAACGTTCATTTTCAACACATAAATACGCATGTGATTTGCCACTTTTTATACACAACATAGATAGCAGAAAAATTTTCCCTGAGTACTACGCATACCTAATTTGAACATAAAACAAAAGCCTACAATATCATTTAACACACTCAAAAATAAAACAAATACAAGAAAAGTAATGCAAGGAAGTGATGAAAAAATCCTTCACGATGAGACAGTCAACCTACTGAAATGCCAAAAGCACTCAGCAGTTAAGACAAGCAGGAGACCGAAGTATTGGTGTAACAAAGCAGGGAAGAGATTGATACGAACGGATTCATTGCAAGCAAATATATCGGAACAACATAGATAAAGAACTATCGAGGAAGAAAAAAGAAAGATTAAGGAGATGCATATAAACATGGTAGAATAAAAAACATGTATAACGTATATGAATAAATCGAGCCGATTAGATGACTATTTGTCGCTGTATCGTTTAAAAGGCGTTGCCTATATACCATCATCATCATCAAAATACGTACCCAATGCATCCATGGCGGAGCTCGCTTTAAGCGTTGGCGTGAAAGGCGCTCATTGAAAAGCGGCACCTACCCAGTGCATTTGTGGCACAGCCTGGTAATGCGTCGGGTTGCCGTCTTTGAGGAACCCTTGTGACTTCGGTTCGAGTCTGCTCAGCACCGGATAAATTTGAGGGAACTTTTTCGTCATTGTAGAGCGCCACATTCCCAGTGGCGAATACCTAGTTAGCGAAGTTAGCGTCAAAGACGTTCATTGAAGACCAGCGCACACCTAACCGCACATAACCAGTTAGACAAGCAGGCATCAAAGACATTCATAGGAGACCAGCCCAGACCGAGTGGCTCTTACCCACTGCTCCACGTCGGCGTCATGGAGTTTCTTCGTGC
The DNA here is from genome assembly GCF_038994185.2 of Dermacentor albipictus. Lineage (NCBI taxonomy): Eukaryota > Metazoa > Arthropoda > Arachnida > Ixodida > Ixodidae > Dermacentor > Dermacentor albipictus. Next base: position 94,270,453 of record NC_091827.1, on the reverse strand, counting down.
AGCAGTGCCTATCTATTCTCCCACCTATAGCGAGCCATGTCGGCGAGTAAGACGTTCGTCGAAGGGCGCAACGTATATATGTGCAGATTGGTACATACTCAGTGAACCACGTTGATCTGATGGTGGGTTTCGAGCCCTGTTACCTCAGCGCACCAGCCTGATGCACTAATGATTCGAACCCCGTGACTCAGGTAGGTGAGCAAATAGTTAGACACATAGATAGATAGATAGATAGATAGATAGATAGATAGATAGATAGATAGATAGATAGATAGATAGATAGATAGATAGATAGATAGATAGATAGATAGATAGATAGATAGATAGATAGATAGATAGATAGATAGATAGATAGATAGATAGATAGCCCCCGGTAAGTAGGTGAAGTACGCCAAGAATGCTAACGGAATAAAAAAGAAGTTTTACGGCATTACAGACAAAGCGGTGTTGCACGAGGGCATTCCAGGATTTATGCATAGTGACCATACAGCTGCAATGACAGAAACCATGAAAAGCTATTGGCATAAATAAGGATTTGTGAGTCACTTACTACGTGTATCTGCTCAGTTTAATAACACAGAAAAGTTGAAAGAGGATTTTTTTCAGTCTGGTATAGTTAGAGATGCACATTTTCCTTGATCCATCAAGGAATAGAATACGCTGGCTTCCAAAGAGGTCACCTGTGAATCGGCGACTTCGTTTTTTTTTTTGTCAGTGCAAAACTTATTTAAATAAGAATATGTACCGGGTGCATATTTTTTTTATTATTTTGCATCCAACCTGCCCATCCTCGCTACCACATTCCCCATGTGATCACGTCCTATTTAGCCGGCATAGGCACACCATTTCGCTTCAATATGATACAGCGTGATAATCATTGCCCCGTACAGAGTATGTATACGATTCGTTTCGTTATCTTTTTTCTTTCCTTTTTAATTCTCTCCAAGCTGAATAAACGGTCGAAGCCTTTTAATCTTTTTTCTTAAATGTCATGTCAGCCATGCCGTGTAACATTTGAAATATTATTTATACAATTCTCAGTGGTCTTTGTTCAAGGCCATGCTGTTACTGTATTTTCTTTGTATTTATATATTTTGGGCCTCTGCTGCCTAAGGCCCCTTAGCAGAGGTTGCCAGTATTAAAAAAATAATAATATGAGTAACAATTTGGTTCATGATTCTTCTATCGTGCCTCTTGCATAATAAATGAATGGAATAAAAAAAATAGGGAATGCAACCACAAATGATGGACGAACCTACTGACCATACTTTTTATTCGTGGCTTCGGCGCAGTATCTGTTCTCATGTTGTAGTAGCACTATTGAAAGATCACTGGACAATAACTCAATCAGTGTCTATGTTATGGTATGTCACTAGGGAGAAAACCTTGCTCTGCGCGCTTTCTTTCTTCATTTGGAGAGCAAGAACGGTTCATAAAAAGCTGAACACCAGTGAAGAACCCCAAGCCTTTTCTAGGAGCACGCAGTTGAAATAGGTGAGCGCACAAGCCCTCTAACGACACTTTTGATCCATGTGTAAGTTTTTATTTGTGTTTAATGTGCCTAAGGATTCACATTGTGTGTTTCTGTGTGTGTTTGTTGTGTGTGCTTGGACATGTGTCTTTTGTTGTTGTTCTTTAAGTGGACAAGCTTGAAAAACGGATTCACTGGCATAGACTCGCACAGCGTCAGCGTTGCAGAAAGTCCTTGTCGTCCGGCAGAACGCCGGACGACAAGGACTGTGTACGCCTTTTCTGACACGTTCATGTTTCTTGTCAACGTGATTATGAGAACAGGACAATTGTCATGTATTTGTTGCACCCGGGGCACCGCTAGAGGGCATTTGTGCGGATTGCGATGTTAGCAGCTGTTTCATCGTCATCATTATCAATCTGGTTAAGCCCACTGCAGGGCAAAGGCCTCTCCCATACTTCTCCAACTACCCTGGTCATGTACGAATTGTGGCCATATCGTCCCTGCAAACTTCTTAATCTCATTTGCCCACCTAACTTTCTGCCGCCCCCTGCTACACTTCCCTTGGAATCCAGTCTGTAACCCTTCATGACCATCGATTATCTTCCCTCCTCATTACATGTCCTGTCCATGCCAATTTCTTTTTCTTGATTTCAACTAAGATGTCATTACCTCGCGTTTTTCCTCTCAGCCAATCTGCTATTTTCGTATCCCTTAACGTTACACCCATCGTTCTTCTTTCCATAGCTCGTTGCGTCGTCCTCAATTTAAGTAGAACCCTTTTCGTAAGCCTCTAGGTTTCTGCCTTGTACATGAGTACTGGTAAGACAGAGCTGTTATACACTTTTCTCTTTAGGGATAATGGCAAGCTGCTGTTCATGATCTGAGAATGCCCGCCAAACGCAACCCAGCCCATTCTTATTCTTCTGATTACTTGAGTCCCATGATCTGGATCCGCGGTCACTACCTGCCCTAAATACATGTATTCCCTTACCAGTTCTATTGCCTCGCTACCTATCGTAAACTACTGTTCTATTCCAAGACAGTTAAACACTACTTTAGTTTTCTGCAGAATAATTTTTAAACCTACCCTTCTGCATTGCCTCTCCAAGTAAGTGAGCATACCTTGCAATTGGTCTCCCGAGTTACTAAGCAAGGCAATATGAGCGAATCTCAAGTTACTAAGGTATTCTCCATTTAGTCATATCCACAATTCATCCCAATCCAGGTCTGTGAATGCCTCCTGTAAACACGCTGTGAATAGCATTGGAGAGATCGTATGTCCCTGCCTGACACCTCTCTTTATTTGGAGTTTGTTGCTTTCTTTATGGAGGACTACGGTGGCTGTGTAGCCGCTACAGATATCTTTCAGTATTTTTACATACGGCTCGTATACACCCTGATTCTGTAATGCTTCCATGACTGCTGAAGTTTCCACTGAATCAAACGCTTTCTCGTATTCAATGAAAGCTATATATAAGAGTTGGTTATATTCGGCACATTTCTCTATCACCTGATTGATAGTGTGAATATGGTCTATTGTTGAGTAGCGTTTACGGAATCTTGCCTGGTCCTTTGGTTGACAGAAGTCTAAGGTGTTGCTGATTATACTTGCGATTACGTTAGTAAATACTTTGTAGGCAACGGACAGTAAGCTGTTCGGTCTATAATTTTTGAACTCTTTGGCGTTCGCTTTCTTATAGTAGCCCTTTACTGCTATAATAAGGTGGCGTAATAATTTAATATGAACATTTGTCTTGTGCGAAGAAACTGTTCGCATTCTGATTGTGTACGCAAGCCGTTTAGGTTACGTTTAGCTTTACGCCAAAGCAGAATTTGAGCTTTCGAATGCACAAGCCATTTCTGTCGCGTAATCTACACATCTCTAACGCCCAGTTAATAAAACAACACGGCGGACAGACCAAAAGTGCGAACTTCGTATTTAGAACGAAGGTTCTGAAATTGCTCACTGTGACTATTCTTTGCGGAAATTACTAGCAACTTGGTTGAGTCATTGACTCGTCAAACTCACAGCGCGAAAAATCTTTCAGGTTTTACAGTCGGCAACCGAGGTTCAGTTGTAGTGTCTGCGCATGCTAATGAAAACATAGTTCACGAAAACGCCATTAGTACGAGACATTGCGCTGTGTGATTATGTTCTGGCACTGCAAAAACTGTCTCCCGCTCATAGAAACTCGTTAGACTATTGCAGCTCACTGTCTATCCGGAGGTTGTAGCGATGCCAAAGCGAAATAATATAAAAGCAAAGATTCCGCGGCGCACTTTCAGAAATAGGCACAACGGGTATTTCAAATGGCTTCAACCTAAAATTCATCTCTACTCTACAGGCGCGATCAGAATTGAGACACCAGGAATCGAATGACACACCCAGCAGTCTATCTTCCGTTTACTGGCTGGTTTGCCCAACAACGACCAAATTTGATATAACGTGGCACACACAGACGAGTAAGTTCAACTAGGTTTTTCACGTAGTCCTCTTGAGTAACTCCGACAATTTTCTTCTTCAAAATCATTTAATTAGATAATAAGTTCCGTGCATTGTGAAAAATATTAAGTATTTGTTTTAGGCGTGTCTCATTTGGAGAGATGTAAAGCGCGTTCCAAAACAATCACTGAAGAGATTTCCATAATGTCAACTTGTACATGGTTCGTTTTCCCGGCGTCGAAAGAAACCCGCGGAGCACATAAAAAACAACAAAGACGTAGCAATGAGCTTGCGCATTTGGATTGTATTGCTTTGTAGCACATGCCGGCCGCATGCATGTTGCAGAAAGTATTATATAGCTCCAACGCACGTCTACGTTGAAATAGTGTGGACTCCAGGACACGAGTCCCTCTGTGGAAACCAGCGTGCGCACGCTGTAGCCCGAGCTCATGCCTCCCGGGCGCCACAAGAGAGGGATACGGCCGCACCCATGGAGCCCGTACCTTTACAATACTACGCCATACTACAACACCACAGATTGAACAGAGGACAATACCCACCTCGCCACAAGACCCTCTCACCTGAAGACGCCGTAACATGGCGACAACTACAAACCAACACATACCCCCATTTAAGTAGACTACACGCAATACACCCTACACTATATTCATACAAACGTCCCCTTTGTAATGATTACGCCTCCCTATATCACCCCACATGGGCGTGCCCCAACGTGAAGGCGGCCCCGCAAATACCCAACCCCATACCCGAGCAGTGGGCGGCCGTGCTGACTAGTTCGGACCCTCGTAACCAGCAGCAACTGGTGTGGCGGGCCCGGGAGACAGCAAGAGCCGCAGGAGCCCTGGACTAAGGGCGCTTCCCGCACAAGCAGAAAGACACCTGCTTATCCTTTCTTTTTTTTTTAAATAGATGTTTCTCCTACTCCTCCTGCTCGTATATATGTAAGGCAAAGCTTTCAAGCGGTTAATCAAATGTTATAAATTTCATTGCTGCGTCTTAGAAAACTAACGTACGTACATGTGCTCGCACACGCCCGTGGTATACAGTGTCCCATACGCGTTGTTCATCTCAAAGAGCAAGTTAGCGTTGTCAATGATAGAAGTACACAGCCGACCGTGCCCTAATTACTCGAGCATCGGGCTGCTGTGCTCGCGGACCGGGGTTCGATACAACCATCGAGTGGTTGGTTCTGATGAAAACATTTATTAGGCTATAGGAGGGACAGGCGGTATGCTTCGACCAGGCCGTAAGGGACAGGTCCTTACAAATACCAGGTGCAGGTCCCTAGCTGGGGGACCGCAGCGGCGGTAGCCGCCGCCCGGGCGCGCGTCGAGCTTGTGATTGTTTGCATTACTGAGTTGTCTTTCAATTCTCCCAAGGACACCTTTGACACCGCAAAACTTGAAGGATAGATCATTCTTTGTGCAAACCGAAGGACTGTGCATCACAATATAACACCAACCGGGGTGTACCAGAAGGTGTAGCCCAATACGTTCTTGTGTCTATATATGCAGACGATATATATACTTGAACAGGAATTAGACATCCGCAGGTGGGCGCCGTACTCCGAAAAGAGGCCACACTAACAGCACACTATGTCCGAGCACGAGGTCTGGAGGTGTCCTTCGAGAAGTGGTCTATGCTCGCTTTCACGTGCAAAGGAATGAGACCGTATATCATCAGATATAATGGATAGGCAGTCACCTACGAGAGGACGCAGAGCTCCCTAGGAGTGATATTAGGTCTTGACCTCATCCGTCGTCTTCATGTTTGCTACCTGAAAAAAGTCACAGGCCTGCGCGGCACACCCAGCACAGTCACAGCGTAAGAAGAATAGCGGCCCCAAAGGAGGTCCATTTTCGCCACCTCGAACTGCAGGTCTTCAAGGCGAAGTATATTACCGTCGTATTCGCGAGAATAATCTGAACTGTCCGCCCGGCGTCAACACGCCTCACTTCCTGTCGCTAGACCTGGTTGAGTGCTTAGCAGTATTATCGCCGCCAATCGAGAAACTTTATCGTGTAATTTCATGCCTGCAGCACAAACGTCTCCACCGCTGTGGTGTCTGCACTCGCTCCAAATCCGTCTTGTCACTCCCGGTAGAAAAAAAACTAAACAGAAATCTCATATTTCGCCCTCAAACAAACCGTGCTTTTTATTCCTGCATCAGAAGCACAGTGAACGCCTCCACTTTAAGCGGATTGATTCGGTTTCCTCCAAAATTTCAGCTGAAGCCGCGGAAATTCCCTCGAAATCTATCATCATCAAATTCAAGGCGCCTGGTCTTGCATCATCGACGACTGCAGAACCGCAGGTATGCGTGTAGCTAAGTTTATTGGTCCCGTATCATCACAGCCATGACCAATCTTTTGCGCCTAGAAAGCAGCTCTCCAGTGTGCGTTGTCTCCGTTCGTCTAAGGAAGAGTCATTCGCAGAGATGCTACTGCTTCACCATCACGCAGTCGACAAGAGAAACATCATCCATCATTGGATACAAGATCACAACGGCATTTATGCAAACGGCAGTGCGTATGACGGTGCTCTAGCCTTCCATGACGGTGTCCACTGTGTACGGATATCACTGCCGAGAAACGATGCAGCCACAAGGCTTCGCTTGCTCGCGCGCGTCCTTACAATGACACCGTTGAGCACCAGTGAGTTCAAGGACGAACACATTTCCAAACCTTTATTTGAAAAATGCTATTCACCCAACGCTGTACAGCGTTCGCTGTCCTTGGCGCGGAGGCCGGCCAACTCTCGCCCACATTATGTGGGACTGCCAGAACAGGCCACCCAAAATTAATACACCAAAAATAGCCGGCAAACAGTCCGGAAGGGAGCAGTGGGAGACTTGGCTCGCCAGCGAGGAGCGGGAGATGCAACTAGCGCTCCTCGACCAAGCACTGCGGACCGCTCAAGCCAGTGGGGCCCTGGACTAGGGGCTCCACCCACTCGCTTTCTGCATTTTTTGTCTTTTAAATAAACGTTTGTATATATATATATATATATATATATATATATATATATATATATATATATATATATATATATATATATATATACACAAATTAAATGCACGTCCACAACTCCATCTTCCCCGAGGGATAGAATGAATGGAAGGAGTACTTTCAGCCGCGTGTGCCTTGGCATTGCATTAACGAACGCTTATCCCTTCCACATATGCCTCATTGCAATGGCCGACAGCCCTGTTTTCGATAACTGCGGCTGTGTGGAGACGATCAAGCACGTACTAGGTGTTTGTCCCCGTTAAGGTGTCCCAAGAAAAGCGCTCGAGACCATGCTCTATGAACGGCGGAAGACCTCCTAGGACAGTGGTGCAACGTGTTTCGACACTCAAGGTCTTCAGGCCTTGAGTGTCGAAACTGCGCTGCTCCGATTTTTCAGGGCTAGTTCATTGTACGACTGACTTTAAATGTTGTAGCGCCTTGCATCATAGTATTGTGCACATTTAACAGATGACTCGAGGTTTCATACTAGACCATAATTCAACATCAACCGCTGCAGAGCTTGTGGCTATTCGGGAAGCGATTCGCCACATCTGCGGGGAAAGACCTCAAGAGTGGTGCATTTTCACGGACTCAAAACCCGCGCTGCAAATTTTGGGATGCTTCCTGCGCCACACCGCATATCAGGTTCTGGCCCTGCAGATCACCGAGCTACTTTCATACGCTCAAGAAAAACACCACCGCATAGTGTTCCAATGGATCCCGGGACACTGTGGGCTCAACGGTAATGAGATGGCCGATGCTGCAGCAAGGCGCGCCCTCAGCAATGGCCTGCGAACTGTAGTGCCATTCTCCAGACCGGACATCACATGCCTCCTGTCGGAATCAATGAGGAGTGCGACGAGGAGATACTGGGCCCAGCCAGACGCTTGTCACGGCCGCCTTAAAAGCCTGGATCCCGATATGAAATTTCCTATTCTGCGTGGAATTCCACGCCCTCATACATGCCTGATACACAGACTGCGATTAGGCGTCGCCTTCACGCGCAAATATTTGCACATTATTGGACGGACAGACTCCCTGGACTGTTCAGTGTGTGGCGCTGTAGAGACTATAGAACATGTGCTCGTGGTGTGCCCTGAGTATGCGCGAGAAAGACTGACATTGGCAGATACATTGAAACATTTACACAATGGACCACTGTCGGAGGACCTCTTGCTAGGCGTGTGGCCACAGAGTTGGCAGACGACAGAGACAATGCGTGCACTTTCACGTTTCCTTGGTGACACGGGCCTGGACTCACGCCTGTGATACCAGTTGTGTAATGTGTCATTCACCTCGTTCCTCCCATTATCATCCCCCATTGTGACCCTTTTTCTTCCCCTCTTCCCCTTCCCTTACGTAGAGTAGCAGGCCAGATGCTCCATTATCCGGCCGACCTCTCTACATTTTCCATTCATTAAAATCCTTCTTCTTCTTCTTCTTCTTCGCTCTTTATTTGTATTCCTTCTATCACAATTTGTTACCTTAACCCATTCTCCACCACAGATTGCTAGTCTGTACCCACATTAGCTAACCTCCTTTTTTTATTGCTGAATTACGTATGACAGAGTCACTCAGTGGCACTAATGCAGGTCGAAACATCATCGCTATTTAAGAAGTTATCTAACCTGATTGCTTCGGCATGTTGGTAGGACATGAATACAGCCTTTTGCGGACGAGAAGGTTCCACGGCCTTTGTATGTAGGCAGCTCGAGCAGTGTTCTTGTATGTATTTTGCGTTTATGTGTTGTGGTTGCTCTGTTCTGTATAGTACGTGTGAATGTGCTCCGTGTTGTTCTGTTGTGCGTAGTATATTTGATTGTTGTGTGTCGCCCTGTCGTGGCTTTGCCATTCTGAAAGTGCAAAATAAAGCAGCAGCATTATTTTTTTGTTTGGATGGAGAAAAAGATGTTATGAGCGTCCCCTTAGAAGGGGCGTAGGGTTTTGTCATGAAGCACTTGCTATTATACTGCCGAATTTCCTACCTATGTTAACAAACAAAAAAGGGGAAAAAACAACTATGAATTCCCATAACCAAATTTTCTGGCCCCCTATTGTGATGTTTGTTTTTCTACGTCTCCGTTTTTTGTCCTTTCCCTCTTTTCTACCCGCAATCTTCCAATCGCCTCTTGCTAATCTTTACTGTGGACATGTTTACTTTCCCCCTGCTCTTGCTGTACACAAGGACTTCAAGGAGGCCAGTGGAGCCTAAATCGACCACTGGGCAGATATTTTCATTCTAATAGAACATGCTCCATCGTTTCCCTAGTTTTACCGCAGCAAGCAGATGCTTCTTCTTTCTTATATATCGCTGTATAGGTGCGTGTTCAACGGCATCCTGATCTTGCTTAAATGTACTCGGCTTCCCTTTGTGTTATCATAAATTGTTGCTTTCCTGATTTTGTTTTTTCCTCTTAAGTAGTTACTAATGGCAGGTTCTTTTTTTTTTTCATGCCGCCACCCATGAGATTATTTTAGCCTCTGACTTACCGCTTGTCTTTCTTTCTTGCTCACCCTACAAGCCGCATACTTGCTGGTAAGCTTCCTAGTTGTTTTTCTCCACTGTGAATGAATATTTTTTTTTTGCTGTACAAATACCTGAAACCCTCCAAGTCCATTTACTTTCTTCCATATTCCTCAGTCGTTCTTCATAATCAATTTTACTGTGAGCTTGCCTCACTTCAGAAATTGTCCAGCCTATATCACCCTGCACAGCTTCATTTGTTGTCTTCCCGTGAGCGCACAATGCGAGGCGTCCCATTGACCTTTGGTTGCAATCGAGTCGACTGTACCCCTGATTTCAAGCAAACAATCGCACTTCCAGGTGTAATTCCTGGAACCATTACACCTTTCCACATACCCCGGAGAAATTCGTTCCCATTGTATCCCCATAGCGCTGCTTCATTATGGCTGCATTTTCTTGCCCCTTACTGCAATTGATTTTTTCCTGTGTTTCCATATAGCTATTGCCTGCGTTTATCCATACACCAAGTGTTTTCGTCAGGTTTTAGCGCCATCTATCAGGCTATATCATCTATCACTAACTATACAGTTTAGTAGGTTGAAGCCTCTCCAGGTGTCGCTAAGCGCGTTCAGATAAGCGTGCGTGTGTGTGCGCGACGGATTGATGTATGGATATCCGTATGTTTACGTAACTTCAGCGCCCAGATAGTCTAGCGATGGCTTTTCCGATTCCATTCCTTTTCGCGCTTCGACATTGGTTAGAGCGACGCTCCGCCCGCGTTATCAAGATGATCAGCCGGCCGTAAATAGTAGGTGATAAGAGTGGCAGTCGAGCGGAAGGCATCGCTACAAAAATTGGAGGACGCTTAAGCTTCGCCTTCAAGAGTGGAACGCGACAGCGTTCCCGTCGACCCGCCAAGGGGTGTAAGACAATGGGCTACAGGGCAGCCATCACTTACGAGGCGCCCCGCATCGGACGCGGTGAGCGTCGAGCCATATGGTCGAGCAACGCGGCGTTCGGCGCAGCAACGAAACGTGCGCCTGAGCAAGCGGAGCAAACCAAAGAACTCGGTATCCCGGAGGGGGAAATGATGCACGCCAGCCAAACGTCGTGATCGGCACGGGCAGAAAGATAGAGAGATAGTGATCTAAAGAAAGGAAGGACGCTTGATTCCACAGAGGGAGCAAGGCGAAGCGTTGTCAGGGGAGAGAGCTCCAATGCGCGCGTGGCGCGCCATCTGTCGGGGCAGCGCCGTACATGGAGAGGAGTGGGTCTTCTGTGTTTGCCGCAAGATGGCTCTCCGTGTGCGGAAAGCGCAGAAGAAATGCAGCGAAACGCACTTCGCTACTCGTGTAATTGCGACTTCTGTAAGTTACATGTTCATAATTACCGATATACACCACAGTATAACTTTCCACGGCTCGTTTCGAAGGCAACACCGCATTCACTAGAGGCGCGTTTGTACCTTTTGGAAGCATCGAAATCGTGGCTGAGTTTTTTTTTTCCTTTATTGCCTCGCTTTTAACAGAGTTTACGAGATCATAAGAACAGATTAACAAGATAATAGTACCGAGAACCGTCAGCTGTTTGCTGACTACAAGCCATCAGTATTTCGGCATCTGCAACAACATTTCTAATCTTGGAACCCATTCTGGTACATACGACTGCACCTTCTGCACTTCGACAAAATGGGACACAGATTCGCAAAAATATTCGCGAACCGGTCTAGCGTCAGTATCCGCATTGTGTACAGCAGTCCGAGTTCGCCGTATACTGTGCAGGCCCAGGAGCATAACCAGATCGAAAGGCACACCATCGTCGTTTTCGACCGTGAGATAACGGATTCCGTGCGGACTTAATGGCAACTCTTTTTTCAAGGTTCTTTGTAAGATGTCCTAGAAGAAGACTCCACCCCAGCAATCTAAAAACACATGCTCAATTGTCTCTGGTTTTTTGCATAACAAACAATGAGTACCCCACGGAACAAATAAACCCCTTTCTTCTAACCATGTTTTAACAGGTAAGGTTCCTGTGTGCAGATTAAAAAAAAGGTTTTAACCCCTGGCGCAACTAGCATTTTTTAACGCGTTTCAAAACATCTTTTCCTTTGCCTGCACAGTATAATTCACGGTACAATGGCACAGGAAATAACACATCCACAAGGTCCTTGTACAGTTTTTTGCGTGACACATCTGTCAAATATTGCAAAGAAAAACGCACCGATAAGAAGCGAAACGATGACACCACTTCTTTTAGATATCCACGTACTGGTCCTTGCTGACACACCGAAGACACAACAAACTCTGGTAGCACTTTACCCAGCCTCAGCTGAATCATAGCTCTGAGAAAGGTATGGCCTACATCTCTGAGAAAAACAAATCGACTGACGAGTTGTCTCACATACAGATGCACTAAACCAAGCCCACCATCACTCACTCTTTTAAACAGATTTGTTCGGCTCGTTTTTTCCCATAGAGAGCTCCAGATAAAGACCGCGAACACTCTGTGCATTTTTTGTACATTTAACCTGCTGCAATGCAAAACTTGCATTACATACCATAGCTTGCTTACAAGAAATAGGTTGCACGTCGTGGCCTATTTCTTGTTAAAAAAAAATCGTGGCTGAGTGGTAGCGCCTCCGTCTCACACTCCGGAGACCCTGGTTCGATTCCCACCCAGCCCATCTTGGAAGTTGTTTTTTATTTATGGTGTGCCTGCCATGATTTATCGCTCACGGTCAACGCCGCAAACGCCGACACCGACGCCGACGACACCGGCTTTTCTGCGACACGAGCTCCTTAACGCTATCGCGTTAAAAGAGAGTTTTAGTATAGCGTAAAACCCTTGCGTTAGCGTTAGCGTGCGACGCAACGCTAACGCAAAAAAAGACTGCACTGCGCGGCACAAGGTAGTGTTTTAGAATAGCGGAACGGAGAAAAGCGTTAACGTTAACGCAAATACAGCGCCATCTAGATGTAAAGACACAAAGTACTGGAAAGCCAAATCCACACAAAATGTCGAGCTTATCCAATGCCGAATCCGCAAGTGTGTCCCTAAGTCAAGCTTATCGAAAGCCACAGCCGCTGCGTTAATTACGCATGCAGGTGTTTGGTTTGAGCGTTGTTTTGTCGAGAGTCGCGAAACATACCGATTAATCTTGGCATGCTGCGATCGAGTGTTCTGTGGGACCCATATTACGTGTCCTTTTTAAGTTGGGATGACATAGACACACTCATGCTTCGGGAATGAGAGCGACCGCGCAGGTTCTACGTGTCCTCAAGATCCACTCAACGTCAAAGCTATACCGGAGGGGATGTTTCGCCGGCAATTTCTCTTCCAGAAAGCGGATTTCCCACTTCTTTCCAATTTTTTGCAACGGACGCCCACCTTGACGTCCATCCGAATGGGTTCAAGGCAAAAACCTCCTTCACGAGGTTCATATCGTCGTCGTTTGTAAAACGCACACGCATTGTGACCACAGCACCGACCACACTACTCTGCTTTGCCGCGGAAAACATGACATGCATCGGTTCCACATGCGGCTTTACACCAAGCGAACGAGCGAAATACACTTCGGCGCCATCTCGAGGCGGATACAGCAAACACATTTAGCAAACCCACAGAGTTGTTCTACTAACTCTATGAGCAAACCCTCTCGTTGAGCCTACTGCGCCGCTAATCGAGAACGTATATTGTAAACAACGCCCATTTGTCACCTGTGCACCGCTGCCGAAGCATCATCACACAAATCTAAGGCAAACACGAGCATTAGTGGGGAAGGATAGAGCCTAGCAGTGCAGGCAGACGGCTCGATAGATCCGAAGCGGGCTGCTCTCACTTCGACTGGCGCCGCCATCTTGCCGTACGTAAGGCTCCCCTTGCGTGCGTTAGCGTTCAACGCTAAATCCTGAAAATAGCGTACGTACGTAAGAGCTCCAGCAGCGTTTACGTATAGCGCATGCGCAGTGTGGTGCACGCAACGCTAACGCTAACGCTAACTCTTTGCGTTTGCTGCTTTACGCTACTCTAAAACTCTCTAAAATCGTCTCGTGTTGTACCTGGTTCTTTGTATGCGCCAAAGAAAGCTTAGCGAGATGTATTTTCCGTTTTTCAGGGTGTCTACCAAGTTGGAATTCTCAAATTCCCTGAGTTTTCCTTGTTTTCCCTGAGCACCTTCCCAAAATTCCCTGAATGAGCCAGATCTTTGTTTTATCTCAAGACGAGCTGACAACATGTTGCCCGATGCTGTCACTCTCTAGTAAGCATGTTGACACATAGAAAAAACTCATTTAATCCACTTTGAATAGTAAGGAGTACTATAAATATATATATATATATATATATATATATATATATATATATATATATATATTAGTGTGATCAAGGAACCCGTACGGATCCCGAAACGTCTCTGTTATTTTCACCTTGACTTGGTCAGTGACCGCTATTTCTTCATCAATATCTATTTATTCAAAAAGCAAATAGAACGAATGTGATAGTAAAATGCACAGCGGAAAAAATGCTAAAACCCATTCCGAATCGAGTAGAACATTTCAAATACGGATGAAGAGGAGATGCATACAGAAATAAATATTTTCGAATATGAGCTATTTCTATCAACTGATAGCAAGCTCATCGACATGAGGACTGAACTTTCTCACAAGATTGTCTCTCAGCAGCTGGGAAGTCAACCTCAGCTGTCCTGACATACTCTCAACCCGTACACAATATCTCAGTGTTGTGTTTCACTGCTTGAAAGAGTTTATTTTTGTTTGAATGAGGGACACCGGCATCTCGGCATCAGCCAACTTCAGCTTCAACCAACTTCAACGAACAGTCAGCTTCTTGAGCTCAAGCTCCTTCAATGAGGCGGCGGCGCGCTTCCCTTCTTGGTAATTCCCCAGTTCGTCGGTCCTGTCTGTTCTCATCCTCATTCCGCCACGCCTTCGCCCCATAGATCATTTGAAGCATCCTCTTGGTCAGTTGTACAGTCAACGTCCGATTTTTCTGACTCCCTAGGGGCTGCGAAAACATCTGAAAAATCGGACAGTCATAAAAAATGAATGCATGTCTTTAACTGCCCTTAACGTTTTTGTTATCATGCATATTAAAATCGATCAGCGGTGATCTATACTTTAGATCGCCGATATCGACATGTTGGAGCCGTTTCATATCCACTTAAGGCCATCCAGCACAGGCACTTAACTGTCACAATCACTTAACATTTTCGCGCTCCGGTGATGTTGCGATTTTCGATGGAACATTTTGCGAGCCAATGCGCGTGTCTTGTAGCGAAAGAAGGTGTGGCCGTCACCTTCTGCCGCGCTTGAGAAAAAAAATCGTGTCTTTCACGATGACACTGCACAAGCATCAAAATTTTGCAATCAAATGACTCCCAGTAAGTCAAGAATTAAATTATATCGCTGGCTTTGCCGTCCGAAAGTGCTGAGCGGTGATAATTAAGCTTTGGTTTGGAGTCCGAGTCGTTTTATTGCAACAAAGTCTATTTCTGAAGGTCCGCCGCATGTCTAGCATGTGAATCAGGTATTTTCAACCAGTCTCCGAGAGTATCGGTTTCGCTTCTCTCATAAAATCCAGGCAAGGGGGGCTGCCGGTTTCAATGTGCAGCTGTTGAAAGTGGCTCCCATGGCGTCGTCCGGCAGGGCTGCGTCGTGAGAAAAGCTTCTTGCTCGAAACTGCTGCACCTGCACTTCAATTTAGTAATGAGCACTCAATTTATGATTTCGAAGATGATAGCAAAGCAGATGAAAGCTCTGATGGTGACGATGTTTTGAGTCAGCATGGGACATCCGCAAATGTTCAGAGGCGAGTTTTGCGTTACGGCCTTGAGCGTTCTCCTTCCTTGTGCGCACTTATCTGCCGGTCTTCTTGCACAAGCTTAGAGCTCTCCTAATTATCTTCAGGGTGTATACTTCGCTTGGTTACGATGTGCTGATGCAGGATGTGCTGATTGATTCCAGGAGTTCTACAATTAAGAACACTGAACTGCAGCAATAATGAGTGCAATGACCAGAAAGACATTGCAATGATCCTCTGTTGTGTATGGGTGTTCATAGCCAGCACTACAACTGCACATTTTGACTTTATCTTGCAGGGCTACTAGGTCATGAACAGTTTGCCCTACTTTTCATTGGTGATGGAACTATTTCTGCCTCTGGGAAAATAACGAATTTGCCTTTTGTCACACAATCATTTATAATTATTTTGCCTGTTTTATATATGCACCCTTTTTGCTTTTCTTTTGAAGCACTGATCAGCAAAAAATGGAGTTTGAGAACAGTTGTACAAAATTAGCTCCAACTTACCATTTTCTGATGCTTGAGAAGCAGATCTTACGTCGGCAGTGCTACAATCCAAATCATGCGTAGATGTGTCAGGGTCATCTAAAATCAGAATCAGTCACTTAGTTGCAATAACAGTCGGATGGCATGTTCACCCTGACAACAAATAACCAGCAGCTAACCAGCTCTTAAGCTTGTGAACTATTTCTTGTGTAACTTCTTTTGTAAATGTGATCTGATAAATGATAAATGCGCCTTGGCGACACATTTTAAAATAATCTTTTGTCCCTTGTGTTTTCATTATACTAAAAAGTTTAAGAGCACGACAATAGACGTTATGCGCCACTATAGGGAAGTTCCTAACTCACCATTTATTGTTGGTTTAAGTTGCAGTAAAGCTTCTAAACTTTTCCTGCCGTGTTGTGAAAGCTCCATTCCTGCATCAACTTGTGAAAAAAGATAACCTCTGTACTGTTGCTGAGTACGATATCATAAATATCATAGTGGTAAACTGGTTATTTCCTTTCAAGTACGATTGGCACGAGAGATTGGACATATTTAGGCTCCTGACCCTACGACATGTGACACAATTGAAAATAGTTGACTGGAAAGAGCCTTTGCATTATTTTAGTAATGTGACATTTAATCAATAAATGGGTTAAAATGCCAGTAGTCCTGCCATTCTTCCGTTGCACGTGTCTCTCCCACAAGGGTTATTCCAGTGAAGCACGATTCCAATATATCATTTACGTAAGGTTGCAAGTCGTTGAATGAACTAAACTTATGTATTAAATAGGAAGTATAGCATGCTGCTCTTCACTGACTGCAGTACGCTGAGTGTCCGGGGATTCAAAACTGGAGCTGTTTCTTAAGACCGGAACCTGTGTTCGCAGCTCCTGCAAGTTTATACACATGATATATTACATACAGCCAAGCAACAATGTTTAGATACTTTGAGAAATTGTTACATTAAGGCTGAAAAGTTCGTTATACTCAGATTATTACATACTGTATTACAATAACACATTTTTGTTGCCTTTAAGTTTCAGGTCATGCTAACTTTTCAGAAACGGAAATGCTAATGGACTGCATTGTTGCACTGCAAAATAATGTCATCTTTGTGTTACAAGCAAATACAGTTGACTGCGCGATTTAGTGCGTCCGTCTCATAAAATAACTGGTGTGCTGTATTTACATTAGAAAATTATAGCAGTGTAAATGCGTAAAACTCAGAGCAGCGCACTGTGCAAGATCGCGTGAGCAAAAAAAAAGAAAAGAAGAAAAACAAGGAAGGGGGAAAGATAGAGGAACAAAGGGGGCGGGGTAGTTCGGCTCGCGCTGTCCTGTTAGTGTGCATACCAAGGAAACGTACGAAACACGGCCAGCGATGGTACATACGTTAGAACACACAATATGAGCGCCCGATAAAAAGCTAGCTGACGTGACAACAAACCATCTTCACGTTGGCACGACGACGTGTTGTACCTTATGTAAGCGCCTGCGGTAACAAGGCAGCCAAACTAGTGACGGCCCCCAAATGGTTCAGAGCTGAGCGAACTCGAATAAATACCCTGAGTCTCACACTCACACGCGCCTTTCGCAGTCCCTATCCATAGTGACGTAACATCGTGACCCACAGGGCAGCAATACAGGCTTTCTTCACAGCACGTTCGTCTACTTACGTTTGCAGTCACTTTGCCTTTTCACACAGCGGTTGTGCCGCCGTACAGCAGCCTCGCCCGGAGTCTTGCTGTACGTGAACGCTGTCGGTACATAGTCCGGATGGTTGATGAGTTTCGACGGCCGGCCTACGTTTGACAGAGGAAGATTACGACACGATGGCGACAAGGTGTATTTTTTTTTAAAGAAAACTTACCGGTGATGAAGTGCGCCCCGCATATTCGAGCATGCTTTGTTGACTGCCACAATGAGCCGTCCGGGTTTGCACGCCTCACAGCAGATATCCACAGAGCCCTTTTCTTCGCAGACATTTTTCCCGATTCGGAAGAAGCTCGAGTTTCCGTTTCCATAATAGTAGTTCTTACACCCGAAGGCGACACAATTAACGGCCATACTTGAAAAAACCACAAGCGCAGCCACCAGTTCCCGCAGCAACACCGTTCGGAGTAGCCGCGTTGCTCCCCGCTGTTTTCAAACCAAATCTAGTTACGACAGCCATCGCAAGGGGCACTCGCGCCGCGGCGGCTTGGCGCCTGTGCACAGAAGATAATTTGGAACCGGTCAATTCCACCGCACTCATCTGCCCTTGCCACAGTGTCATGCAACATTGTTGCTGATGCCAGCGCACTTTTTACGCCATCTGCAATTTTCGCTCGTCGCAAATGTTCCCCGCTGCCTTTCGCTCTTTTGGACGTTCATGCCTGCCGGCGTCAGCAGATTGCTCGTCGCCAACCGATTATCCTGTCCTCTCACTTTGCTTCGTGGGGAGTGCGTTGGCCGTGCCCAGTGTGTCGACCCTGCTGCTGTCATTGACGTACCAACTGGTCCCATCGCCACTCATGAGGTTGCCGGAGCGACCTGCAACCCCGCGGAGGAGCCGACTTCGCCCGATGTTTTACATAGCTCCGTCGCCGACACGTTGACTGTTTCTCAAGGCGCCCAGCTTCTACGCCTTCTCGACAACTTGGGTTCGTCTTTCGACTGCCAGCATGTTCCCTTAGGCCGCACGTCAACTGTTTGTCATCGCATCGACACGGGTACCAGGGCGCTACGGCGACAAGACCATATCGTGTATCTGCGACAGAGGGCCGTGTTATCGACGTTTCAAGCTGACATGTTCAAGCGCGCCATCATTCAGCCTTCGGGTAGCCCCTGGGCGTCTCCCGTTGTTCTTGTTAAGAAGGATGGATCGATTCGACTCTTTGTCGATGACCGTCGTCTTAACAAAATAACTCGTAAAGATGTTTACCCTCTTCCGAGAATTAACGACGCCCTTGACTGTCTCCAAGGCGCGGAGTTCTCTTCTATCGACCTACGCAGCGGCTATTGGCAAGTAAGTCCCCATGGCACCCGAAGACCAAATTAAAACAGCCTTTGTAACACCAGATAGCCTATATGAATTTCGTGTCATGCCTTTCGGGCTTTGCAACGCCCCCGCAACATTTGAGCATATGATGGACCATCTTTTGCGTGGTTTCAAGTGGGAAACGTGCCTGTGCTACTTAGATAATGCGGTTATTCTTTCGCCCGATTTTCCCACCCGCCTCTGTAGACTGGAGGAAGTGTTGCAGTGCCTGACTGCCGCCGGCTTTCAGCTCAACCTGAAGAAATGCCACTTTGGCACAAGTCAGCTCACCATCCTTGTTCATGTAGTATCTAAACACGGTATTCTTCCTGACGCCGCCAAGCTCTGTGCAGTTGCTGATTTGCCCAAGCCTTCCTCCGCAAGAGAACTTCGCAGCTTCCTTGGCCTGTGCTCTTACTTTCTCCGCTTCATTCGCAATTTTGCGTCCATCAGCGCTCCCTTGAATCAGCTTCTACGGAGCGGCTTGAATGACTACCCCTGGTCGTCCGCTTGGGGCGATGCCTTCCAAGAGTTGCGTCTTCTACTGACCTCGCCGCCTATACTGCGTCACTTCGACCCGACAGCTCCGGCCGAAGTACACACCGACGCCAGCGGTTTTGTACTCGGCGCTGTGCTCGCGCAGCGCAAATCTGGATTCGACGAGTACGTCGTTGCATACGCAAGCCGTACCCTCACCAAAGCCGAGAAGAATTATTCCGTTACGGAGAAGGAATGTTTGGCCATAATCTGGGCACTTGGTAAGTTGCGACCCTACCTCTATGGCGGCCCCTTCGACGTAATTACATACCGCCATGCACTTTGTTCGCTGTCCACGTTGAAGGACCCCTCAGGTCGATTAGCTCGCTAGGTTTTGCGGTTGCAAGATTTCAACGTGCGCGTTGTCTACAGGTCTGGCCGCCGCCACACCGATGCCGACGGGCTTTCCCGTTCGCCCCTGTCAACCGAAAGCGATGCCTGCCTCTCTGCCGTTGACCAAGTACTTTCGTTCCCAGCAGGCTGCGAGATGGCTTCGGAGCAACGCGAGGATGCCTGGATTAGTACTCTTATTCGCTTCCTTTCAAACCCGTCGACTGTTCCTTCACTTTCTCGAGCTTTGCGCCGTCAAGCATCTAACTTCTGAATTCGGGATGGACTTTTCTATCGCCGGAATTTCATCTCTGACGCCCGCAAGTGGTTGCTGGTCATACCTCGACATCTTCGTGGTGAAATATGTTCTGCCTTCCACACTGAGCCGCAGTGTGTGCATGCGGGCCTCTTCAAGACGTACACCCGGCTTCACAACAGGTTTTATTGGCGTGGCATGTACACATTTGTATGCAAGTACATTCGGTCGTGCCCTCAGTGCCAACGCCGCAAGGGTTCTGCTCAGCATGTCTCTGGTCCACTCCAACCAATCCCGTGTCCTGCCAGGCCCTTCGATCGCATTGGTATTAACCTATAGTAAAGATGAACATCGGGACATCGCCGTTTCTAACTCAATTGAGCAAGGGTCACTCTTTTAGAGTGTAGGCCACAATCGCACCCATACTTCGTTCCTGCCAACGCTATTCTATTTAACGTGCTATCGCGCCAGATATTGTGGTGTGCTGTGCTTTGGATGCTGTGGTCAGCCTCTGAATGTTCAATCGCCGTGTCGGGATTATCGGCTATTTTGCCTGACGGTTGCTGTGGGGCGCTTTTGGCGTCGAAACCCGCAGGACGTCTGTTATTCAGACTTGCAGTCTTCCCGGCTCTCCGTTTAATTACACCATGTTCACAGTGTGCGGGATCTACAGTTTAAAAAATATTATGCTTCGTTTTTCTTATGTAATGACTCCCTTTTCAAGGCCCACTAAATAAGAGCAACTAGTAGAGTAGATTGCTGGGCCAGTTGGTGCATGATGAACGTATAATAGCTACATTGAATAATACGACAGTTGCGAGTAATCCCGTAGATTCTTATCGGCCCATATGTTAAAAGCGTACTTGCGTTTATGTTCTAGCTTTAGCTCGAGAATCTTAAAGAAATGTCATCTATAACTTGCCTTTCATCTTATCACTTCGTGCAAACGATCCATCTCCATGCGGCTGTGGGTTGCCAGCACCGCCATAATTGTGACACCTTGACTACAACTCCCAATTTTCTCACATGCTTAATTATAGGACACGGAAATCTCTGAATTTCACAAAATTTATTAAAATACACATTGGACTTCTCATAGCAACAGTTCTTAATTGTACAATTTTATTGTCAGTGGTTTCCTACACACTGTCAATAAATATAACCACACAGCAAAAGTTACCACGACGTGTTCAAACAGCCTACGGACGTTCTTTGTGACACGACCTTTTTTTATAACTAGAACCGGTCGTTGGTGGTGTTGCAGAATCCTTCGGGTAGCGGCTGGGATCCACTCTTTACGATATTGCGCAGTAAAGCGAGGTTCTCGGCGTCTTCCAGCAGACCCCAGGAACCCGGTCCCACCACGAACTCTTCAGCTGTCATGGTCAAGAATCGCAGCTTCGGAAAGAAACTGCGCATAATGGCCTTCACTTCGAGTGGGATCTCCGACTGCAGGCTCTTGACGCACTGTTCCTGGGCCCATGCGAATACGGCCTTGGTCAAGCTGTACTCGGAAACCTTCCTGATTCTCTCCACTATGTATCGAACGGTGTCCTCAAGAGCGACGTTGAATTCCTTCGAGGTGAGGATGGCCGGGGCTACGGATGACGTCAGGAGTGTCTCCGCAATGGCGTCCATTTCTGGCTCGCGGTTCTGCATGTAGTAGTCAATGTACGAGCACAGACGATCAGCTTTCAGGTTGTTCTCAATGTAGAGGCCGCAAGCGTCTACTAATCCCTGAACCAGGTACTTCTTGGCGGCGAACCTCGCGTGCAGCGCGTTGTCGATGGTCCTCATCTTGGGCTTGCCCGAGTACAAATATCTGGTTGGATAGAAAGAACGAGCAGAAAGAAGCTAAACAGACTGCTCACTTCGTAAGACAAATTCTATAACGTTGACACATCAGCACGAGTCTTCGATACCTTGCTCGCATAAAATTGGCCCTAATTAGGTCTGCCTTCGTTCGCGGCTAATACACATGACCATATGGGAACTAACTCGGAGCGAAATTTACTTCTAATTGGGTTCCAACAAACTTGTATAATATACATCTTAAGAAGCCAACAAAGCCGCCAAGGACCATATAGGGGAAAATACTTGTACTTACGAAATGAGTTAAAGAAATGAGAAATTACTGGAAATGAAAGTGAATGCAAACATCTGACCGCAGGTGAGATACGATCACACGTCTTCGCATTACGAGTGCGATGCTCTAACCAACTGGGCTACCACGGCGCCGTTTCCCCATCCACTTTCTGAGGTATTTATGTTTTGCTACTAGAACTAACCCTGGGAGTGTTAAACATCGCCATCACTCACAAACCTTGGCGGCGGATGGGAACACCCTTTCTGCCGCAGGCGTCACGAGTGCGTGATGCATTTGGGTGACGGCAACTGGTCAATAAACCCACACATCCTTCCTTAAGGCGTCAATGTTGCCAGATTCAGGACCCTCGTAATGAACGAGAAGAAAGGGAACCGACGGGTCCGACCTTAATTAATCATATATATCAGATATTTAACAGACGCTGCACGTCAATCGAACTTCAAGATCCTTGGGCCAACACCACGATCACCTGCGGTATTGAAGAGAAAGACGCTTTCAGCGGTTACCGTCGGTTCAGCATTTGTGAGTGAGCCATGTCTTGTATCTAATTTGCACTGAATGATACCACAAACATATCCTAACAAGGTGCCATGTTGAGTTACTTTGGTGTAGTGGTACCGTCTTCAGGCCCCCTCGCAGAAAGTGTGGTTCCGACTTGATGTTGCTTGTTATACCCGCTGTATAGCGTATAGGGGTATTACTCAGGCTCGCGCGTGCGCACCTGACCTTTCTCTGGATCGCACAGCGCCGGCGGAGCGGCAGTCGCTCCCTAGCACTCTCGCAGCAGCCCTAGCAGTCAGAGCTGTGACCCCTAACCCGCGGTTCGCAGTGAGTTGCGACCACGGCGGGTTCAGGCCAGTGGGGACAGGGTGAGTCTCAACCTAAGGTGTTTATTCACCTTAGGGTACAGTGATTCCAACAGACAACAGCCACAACACACACAAATACAACACAAAACACAACCACAGCGGCGGAGTATTCCGCACGTCTGGGGTGAAACAAACCGCACAATGTGGGACCCACAAAAGAGGCTGATAAGAGTTCAGCTCACCCAAAAGTGGATCCGCGCTCGGGCCCTGGGGCGGTGAGTCGCACACAAAGGCCGGGCGCAACAGGGGAAACGGCGTGCGGCGGTCTCAGCGGCTGATTTGAGATGCGGCCTCTCGCAAGCTCTTCTGCCGTGAGACAAACGTGCCTCGGGGGAATGGTGCTTCTCCTCGAGCGGCGGAGAGGAGTCTCCCCAGTTCCAAGAAAGGGAAAGGAGGGAACGGGGTGCCTTGGCTGCAGCATCGCGGCCAGGCGCGAAGAGCAGCGGGAGCGGCGGAGGTGCCCTCTCCCCGCTACCCTCCGCGAGCGAGCACGTGATTATCGCGTGATAACCGCGTGGCCGCTCCGGAGATATCGGGATGCGCGTGCGATCCCCACATCCCCCCTCCTTAAAATAACCCTTTAGCCGCTAAGAGGCCGCCGTCACCTGAGGCTTTCCTGCGAGAGGGACATGCTACTCCGACAGCAACACGGTTTGAGTCCATGTTGGTGAGGGAGCAGCTCTAGCCGCAGACCGTCGTTGTCGCCGTGTAGGTGGTCGCGAGCCAGGCCGGAACATTGAACGATGCCACGGAGCAGCTTGGCAGTAACGGGACGCAGCAGGAGGCAAGAAGGCTGCTGGGTCCGGGCCACCTTGCGTCTCGGCGGCGTCACCTGCCCAGTCGGACGTGCCGGGTCCGTGGTGGCGAAAGGGTCCCTGGATTTTTCTCGGCTGCCTCGATTACGCTGACGCGATCCCCGAACCAGCCTCGAGATGGCGCAGGACAGCTGTCTTTTGGTGTTCCCGGGGTCCGTTGTCCTCTGGTATTGGCGCACCCTCGCGGGTGTCGGCACGCAAGATCGGCAAAGGCGCGCCGACCCACCCCTGACGATGGCTTGCACCTCGCTGCGCAGCAGGGGTCCACTCTGTCCTTGCGGGCGAAGTCTACGCTCGGCCTTGAGGCTGGATGCTTGGTTGCGGGGCTTGCAACTCGGTGGCGGAGTTCTGCGGCGCGGTTCGGCGAATTCTGCGCCGCTGCGACCATTCCGGACCGGAAGTCGCCCGCTGCACCTCTCACCTCGCTGTTAGCCGCCGGAGGATGTTTTCTCACCGCCTGTTGCCTGCACTGCGCTGCTGACTGCTTGCGGCCTGCTCGTCCCCACCGGCAGTGGAGATGGTCTTTCCTTTTTGCTTGATGGTTGTTTCACGGCTCGCGACGGGCGGTCTGCCGCTGCGACAATTCTGTTAGCCCCTCTCGCTTCTTCCAAAGAGAAAGCGCGTGCTCGCTCTGGAAGCCTGCATGCTAGACATCAGAGGAGCATTCCGTCCGATATCGTGCACAATAAAATAGCCTCCGCGAACCGGACAGAGTTAGTTCTGCCGAGATCGCAAGTTATAATGCCGCACCGGGCTCGAACGTCGAGCCGTGCCACCCGATGCCGCTGCCTGCGGGCGCGGGAGAGCATTCTCCTCGGGCCACTCGTTCCCTCTGTCATAGTAGGGTTTGAGATCGCAGACATGCACCGGTCGGCTGATCGGTCTTAGCTTCAAGTCCGCCAGCCTGTACACGAGCGAAGAGACAGTCTCTCGCACCCGGTACGGTCCTGTCCATTTCGGCGCCAGAGAAGCTGAGAATTTCTTACTGGCGTCGCTCAGGACGTGATTCCGTCTCAACACCAGGTCGCCCACTTTGTAGTGAACTTCCCGATGAGAGCGGTCGTACTGCGCTTTCTGCTCGGCACGTGCAGTGCTCAGGTTCCGTCGCGCTTTTCGTAAAGCCTCCGTTACCTTCGCGCGCAGCCCAGTCGCATAATCGGCGCGTGCCGACGAAACAACCAGTTCCGTGCTGCATCGTTCCTGTAGAGTAAGTTCTACCGGATTCAACAGCTCCCTCCCAAGGTTGAGGGTGGCGGGTGTATACCCAGTCGATCGATTCACTGTCGACCTGATAGCAAATCCAATTTCAGGAAGACAAGCGTCCCACTCATTGTGCGTCCCCGCAAATGCAACTAGCATGTGCTTGATGTTGCGGTTCACACGCTCAGTGGGATTCGCCTGGGCATGGTACGTAATTGTTCTCCTGTGCTTAATGCCGAGAGCTGCACAAGAGTCCACGAAGAGTTTGGCAGTGAAGTAGGACGCATTGTCCGTTATCAGCTGCTCAGGATAGCCGAATCGTGTAAACACCTCGATCAGCTTTCCCATGATTACGCGTGCCGTCAGCTTCCGTAGGGGGAACAGTTCCACCCACTTGCTGAAATGGTCTGTGACTACGAGAAGGAATCGGTTCCCGCTCGGTGTCCTGGGGTAAGGCCCCATGACGTCACATGCCGCAATTTGCCACGGTGTTCGGCTATTGATCGGCTGCATGAGCCCGGGTGGGCGTCCACCACGCGGCTTCACGCGTTGGCACACGTTGCACGAGCGGGCGTAGCGCATCACCTCCCGCTTCATTCCAGGCCAGGTAGCAAAGCGGCACAACTTTAGATAAGTCTTAGGGCCACTTGCATGCCCGGCCAGGCACGTATCATGAAAGTAGCGTAAAAGTGCTCCTCTCAGCGTGCGTGGAATCACCGCTTTGAAGGACTCGTGTGTATCCTTCTCCGCGGGAATGTATCTCAGCAGGACGCCGTCAGAGTCTAGCAGGTAGGAATCCAACGCGCTCA
This sequence comes from Dermacentor albipictus, assembly GCF_038994185.2. Taxonomy (NCBI): domain Eukaryota; kingdom Metazoa; phylum Arthropoda; class Arachnida; order Ixodida; family Ixodidae; genus Dermacentor; species Dermacentor albipictus. The sequence goes on along the minus strand of NC_091827.1, from coordinate 94,244,793 downwards.
CAGCATTACCAGCTGTTTCGGAGCGCCGCGCACTCACAGCAATACCAGCTGCGTCCATGTGCGCCGCGGCCGCGCCGCCGGGCTCCCGGAGCCCCTCAAACACTTTCTTACAAAACGGATCCTCCCGCTGTGCCTCTAACAGCTCCTTTCTGCCGAACACGCTCCCCACTGAACTGACGCAGTCCAAGTGGTTCACGCTTTCGTCCTGAGAAGGGGGTTCATCCGCCCTTACTTCGGGACCAGCGCCGTCGAGCATTGTAGCAGTTACTCTGCTCTTAGGCTGAGTCACTGAGGGGTCACGATGGGTATTGATGTTACCCCTCCTGACAACCTCAATCGTTGCAGCGGTTAGTCCGCTCTCAAGCTCAGTTTCGGGCGAGGTGAGTTGAGTAGTAATATCACTCTTCTCACAGTCAACGGGCGCGCGCGAAAGTGCGTCCGCCACAACGTTGTTCTTTCCTCTCCTGTAGCGAACGGTAAAATCGTATCGCTGCAGGAGAAGTGCCCATCGCGCGAGCCGGCCGCTCGGCTCTCCTAAGCGCCTAAGCCAAGTTAGTGCCATATGATCGGTCTCAATTATGAATGGGACTCCATCAATATAGTAGTCAAACTTTTTGAGAGCGAAAATGATCGCCAGACATTCTTTTTCTGTCACGGAGTAATTTTTCTCTGCGGGAGTCAAAGAGCGGCTGGCAAAAGCTACCGGGCGCAAGCTACCTTCGTGCTGTTGGAGCAAAACCGCTCCTAGGCCAAGCTCGCTGGCGTCCGTATGAATGACAAATTCTTTGTTCAAATCAGGTAGCCTTAACTCGGTGGTTTCCACGAGCGCGTTTACGAGGTTGCGCAGTGCCTCCTCTTGCTCGGGACCCCACCTCCACTGCTCACCTTTCCTCAACAGCATTGTCAAGGGGGCTTGCAGTGCAGCGCAGTTAGGGATGAACTGTCGATAGAAATTCGCCAGCCCCAAAAAGCGTCTCAGTCCGCCTATGTCTTCCGGTGACGGGTAGTTCAATAACGCCTGAACCTTGTCATCACACGGTAGAAGGCGTCCGTTATCCAGTTTAAACCCCAGTAGCGTTACTCGGGTTGCCGCAATCTGGGTTTTGGTCGGGTTTAGCGTTATCCCCGCAGACCTCAGACGCTCCAACACGTCCCTGAGATGGCGTAAGTGCCCATCAAAGGTACGCGAGTATACCACAACATCGTCCAGGTAAGCAAGAGCGTGGTGCCACCTTGCGTCACCCAAGACACGGTCCATCAGGCGCTGGTAAGTCGCAGGCGCACCGACAAGTCCGAATGGCATACGGGTAAACTGGAAAAGTCCCCTGTGACACGTGAAGGCAGTCTTCTCTCGGTCACAGGGATCTACCTCCACCTGAAAGTATCCTCTGCTTGCATCGAGGTAGTGAAGTAATTCGCTCCGCCAACGTTGGATACTATCGAGGGAATGCTAGGAAGCGGATATGCGTCCTTGCGTGTCACCTCGTTCAGGCGGCGATAGTCAACACAAAGGCGGGGCGTCCCGTCCTTTTTAGGAACCAACACCACAGGAAAACCCCATGGGCTGTCCGACCTTTCAACAACGCCTGTATCGAGCAGTTCGTCCAGAGCGCTGTCTAGTGCTTTCCTCTTAGCCAAACTCACCGGCCGAGGATTACACTTCCACGGAGAGGCGTCGCCAGTCTCAATTTTGTGCCTGTATAGCGTAGTGCAACCAGGCCACTCTGTGAATACGGCATCATATTCAGTCAGAAGCGCTGAGAGGCGAGCCTTTTCTTCCCCCGACAAACTGCTTGAGTCGTCCAGCAGCGGGTGGTATCGTTCGCCCCTCACTGCGGCACAGTCTGCCACCGCAGCGGGGGTTACGGGCTGTGCGGGAGGGGAGCATTTCCCCTCCGCGCCTCTTTTCTCAGCGCGGTTGGCCGGACGGCATTTCGACCCTGCCGCAACCGTTCTGAGGGACCTTTTCGGGCAATCGTTTGGTCGGTCTGCGCGCGAAGCATCATCGAACGAAGTTGTCTCTGACGCTTTTTGAAATGAAACGAAAGGTTTCAGGGTGCCACATGCTCGCTCCCTATATCCTCCGTTGCAGACGTCAATAACAATGCCCGTCTTGGCGAGGAAGTCTCTACCAAGAATTATAGGAACCGACAGGCCGGGAAGGTGAGCTAGGCGCTGTCGCCTCACTCGTTTCTCCCACCGCACCACAAGCCTAGCAGCACAGCTCGCGTGTGCCGTGCCGCTGGCCAGTCGGAAGGCCACATTACTCTCTCTCAGTCGGATAGCGCTCCGACGGAGATGTTCACACACCATTGAGGCATCTGATCGACCCGCTGAGTAGCAAAACTGCGACCAATCGCAACCTCACCAAAGTATTGAACACGTACAAGGGAGACGGCCGCAGGCTCCTGGAAGACCTGAAGGCCAAGTACTTAAAGACAGAGAAGGGCCAGTACCCGGTGCCCGAGAGGTACGAAGGACCCGTCAACGAAGAACTGGACCGGCCGTTTACCATGACGGAACTGTGGACAGCGAAAGATGACAGTAACAAGAGAAGTGCACCCGGCAGGGACGCCATAACTTACAAATTACTCGGTAACATGAGCGGTACAGCGGCCAGCGGCCTCCTAGAGCACATTAACGAAGCCTGGGAGAGCTCGCAGTTGCCGAAGGAATGGAAGGACGCCGAGGTCCGCTTCATTCCAAAGCCCGGAAAGGCCCTCACGATAGACAACATGCGGCCCATCTCCCTCACATCCTGCGTGGGGAAGGTGATGGAGCGCATGGTCCTTCGCCGGCTACAGAAGCACCTCGAAGAAACGGATCAGATGCCAGAGACGATGTACGGCTTCAGGCAACATCTCAGCACCCAAGACGTGATGATCCAACTCCACGAACTGGTCGTCAAGCCGGCAACGAGGCACGCGCCGCGCGGGATACTCGCTCTCGACCTGAAGGGAGCATTTGACAACGTGTCCCACGCGAGCGTGTTGCAGAATCTAAACAAAACCCGGTGTGGCCGAAAGACATTTGGCTACATAAAAGATTTTCTGTCGAACCGAACGGCGACCATCAGGATAGGGGAAGAGAAGTCGGAGCCTGTCGAACTCGGCGATAGGGGCACCCCTCAGGGATCGGTCTTGTCGCCCCTGCTCTTCAATCTGGCCCTGCTGCCCCTGCCCGATCTACTCAAGCAAATTGAAGGCGTGGACCACGCGTTCTACGCCGACGATATTACGGTGTGGACGGCCCGAGCCGGATCCGATGCCTGGATGGAGGAAGTCTTGCAGCGGGCGGCAACGACCGTGCACGAGTACGCAAAGTCGTGCGGACTGAGCTGCGCTCCCCAGAAATCAGAGCTGCTCATGATCCAACCGGGAAAATCCAAGAATGCGCTGCCGCCGAACGTGACTATCACCATCGCTGGAACTACGATCAAGCCAACACAGCAGATTAGGATTCTCGGCCTACTACTACAGAGCGACGGGAAGGCACAGGCCGCCATCACAAAAATCAAGACTTCAACCGAACAGATACTTGGTATGATTCGGAGGGTATCTAACAGAAACCGAGGACTTAAAGAGGACGATGCCATGCGCCTGGTACGCGCGTTCGTCGTGTCGCGGGTTACCTACGCCGCGCCGTATCTCCAGCTGACGAAGGCGAATAGGGACACCCTAAACACGATGCTTCGTAAGGCAACGAAACAAGCACTAGGCATGCCTATTTACTCGTCCACTCAAAAACTGCTAGACATGGGCGCCCACAACACTGTGGAGGAGCTCATCGAAGCCCACCTCTCTAATCAGAGAATCCGGCTCAGTCACACGGTACACGGACGAGCCCTCCTACGCAAAATAGGATGGCAGATCGAGCCAGTACCCATCAAGATGGCCCTTCCGGAAGACTGGAAAACGATCATTCAGACAAAACCCCTTCCCCGGAACATGACGCCGGGCAAGGACGACGAGAGGCGCACCGCGCGAGCTAAAGCACTAGCCCGGAAACTGGAAGAGAACCCCAGGGTCCTCTACGCGGACACCTCGCTCCGAAAACACAGTGACCGTGCCGCGGTGGTGGTTACATCAAAAGACAGGCTGATCGTCAGCGCGTCCCTGAAGACAACAGACCCCGCAGTTGCCGAAGAAGCGGCCGTGGCCCTCGCACTCACACAGCCGAGCGTGGACACCGTAGTCACCGACTCGAAGACAGCCTACAGAAGCTTCCGCAGGGGGGTAATCTCCTCCGCGGCCCGAGCCATTCTAGCCAAGCACAAGCCTCCGGGAAGAGCCATAGAGCTCGTGTGGGTCCCGGCTCACTCGCAGGTAGCAGGCAACACCATCGCCGACTACCATGCCCGAGAAATGTCGATCCGGGCCGAGCACGAGCCGGAAGAGCTACCGCACCCGGTTACCAGCTTTCGGGATATTACCCGGATGTACCGAGAGGAAAGGTGCAGACTGCCAGAACCGCACCCCAAACTCACCAGGCAACAACAGACAATCCTGCGTCGAGCGCAGGCGGGATCGCTTGCGCACCCCGTACTCATGAACCGCATGTACCCTGCGGAATACGATATGCTCTGTCCTTTTTGCAGAAGAGAAAAGGGCACCCTGCCGCACGTCTTGGCAGAGTGCACAGAGCTCAAGACCCCCCCTCCTCCCCTTCCCACCAACACCCCCAAACCCCAACCCCTTGAGCGATGGGAGACCTTGTTATCCAGCCCCGCCCTACCGATTCAGCTCGCACTGACGGACAGGGGCCAGGAGCTGCTGGAAACATATGGGTCCCGTAACTAGGGAACCACCCCGTCTGGTGCCTGCGTGCACCACCGATTTATTTCGGGCCCAGCAAATGTTGCTTCATCATCTTCACACACCTCGTCGCCAAATAGTGAAGCGCTTGCTCCTGTGTCTAACAGCGCAAAAAACCTGCGCCGGGCGACTGTAACCTCTATGAGCGGGACTGGCGTGTCGCTGGGTAATCCAAAACGACAAGCCAGCGGGGCAAGGAGTTCATGTGTCTCACTTCGCACCGCTGTAACCGCCGCCGGCCATGCAGCATTGCTCACCGGTGGCTCCGCTCGTTTCCCAAAAGCGCGTGCTCTCGGTTCGCAGGCTGTCTGCAATCCCGGGCGAAGTGCCCTGGCTGGTTGCACCGATAACAGAGGAGAGCCGGCCTTTGACGGGCTTGGCGTCCAGTGCCTCGCGCCGTTTGACCGTTGTTCCTCTCTATCGACTGCTCCCTTGCAGGCACGCTCTGCTCTCGCATCATCGAGCCGGCATATCGACCACGATTCTGCATACCTCGGCCATCGGCAGCGCATGCTGCACGCATGGCATAAGTGTACGGGTCGAGAGCCCGGTCAGATAAGCCCCAACCGTTTCTCAGTTGCCCGTCACTGAAAGCAACCACACCATCTCCACCGGAACGAGTGCGAAAAGTGTCCCCGTTCCACGCGCATCGCGGCTCAAGTGCCCTCGACGCTGGGGGTGGAGGTCGGTAGGAGCGCAAGGCGAGTATGTCCGCCTGTATGCGCTTTGCCTCAGAGGCCAGCTCATCCAAATCCCTGAACTTGCTGCCTCTTAGGTACGCTGCGAAGGTGGGATGAGCTTGTCGCGTGACTCTCTCCACCTTATCGCAGTTCGGAGCAGTAGGGTCAGCGGTACGATAAAGTTCGTCCATCGCCCTGACGTACTCGAGCAAGGATTCGTCCGGATGCTGAGTACGTAGCTCCAACTCGCGCCGCAGACGACGCTCGTAATCTGCGGGCAGGAATTCCTCGCGTAATGCCGCTCGGAACTCGGCCAGCGTGCTAGACCGGTAGCCAGTAAGCCGGAACCAGCGGGCAGCGTGATCAGTTAACGACACTGGTACGACGCGTTCCAGCATCTCGTCATCAGACAGCCCCGTTGCGCGCTGGTAAGTCAGCACGCGATCGAGGTATTCGCTGACGCTAACTGAATCATGACACCCGCTGTAGGTGGGTAAGTCCACCCTCACTCTCGGTCTAGCAGCGGCGGCAGATGTCAGCAGAGTGTTCTGCACGGCACCTGTCAACCTCTCAATCAAGCGCATCGCATCCTGCAACAGCGCCTGTTGAGGCTCGCTCTGGCCAGTAATGCCTGGCACAGGAGCAGAACGCGTTGAGCAAGTATGCCGCAGTGGCTCCGTGCTCTCCGCAAACACTGGCGAAGGGTTCGGCGTAATGTGCCTCACGCCTTCAAGGGTACATCCTGCCGGAGAGAGCGCCTCATGTGTCGCGCTACCCTCTTCGAAGCTTATCAAATTCCCAGGGCTAATGTTCGCCGCAGGGCATGACTGAGCGGTAGCAGTTACCGCCGCTTCGAATTGTTGCCTGTTGGTAGCAACCTGCGACAGCGTATACAACGGCTGTAAATCAGCCCCGTATGCTGCCATGGTTCGTTCGTGCAGTGGCAGACACTCACACAAACAGACTCAACCTGTCACACCTCTGGCCCCACGTTGGGCGCCAAATATAGGGGTATTACTCAGGCTCGCGCGTGCGCACCTGACCCTTCTCTGGATCGCACAGCGCCGGCGGAGCGGCAGTCGCTCCCTAGCACTTTCGCAGCAGCCCTAGCAGTCAGAGCTGTGACCCCTAACCCGCGGTTCGCAGTGAGTTGCGACCACGGCGGGTTCAGGCCAGTGGGGACAGGGTGAGTCTCAACCTAAGGTGTTTATTCACCTTAGGGTACAGTGATTCCAACAGACAACAGCCACAACACACACAAATACAACACAAAACACAACCACAGCGGCGGAGTATTCCGCACGTCTGGGGTGAAACAAACCGCACAATGTGGGACCCACAAAAGAGGCTGATAAGAGTTCAGCTCACCCAAAAGTGGATCCGCGCTCGGGCCCTGGGGCGGTGAGTCGCACACAAAGGCCGGGCGCAACAGGGGGGACGGCGTGCGGCGGTCTCAGCGGCTGATTTGAGATGCGGCCTCTCGCAAGCTCTTCTGCCGTGAGACAAACGTGCCTCGGGGGAATATTGCTTCTCCTCGAGCGGCGGAGAGGAGTCTCCCCAGTTCCAAGAAAGGGAAAGGAGGGAACGGGGTGCCTTGGCTGCAGCGTCGCGGCCAGGCGCGAAGAGCAGCGGGAGCGGCGGAGGTGCCCTCTCCCCGCTACCCTCCGCGAGCGAGCACGTGATTATCGCGTGATAACCGCGTGCCCGCTCCGGAGATATCGGGATGCGCGTGCGATCCCCACAAGCGCAAGAAAGAAGGAACAGGATATGAAGGTAGGTTGCGAGGAGCGTCTAGTACGTTAACCTTATTGTCCCGATAGCCTCTTTATGTAGTAAGTTATTGCTGACAATAACTTTCCCAAAGGTATGTATTTCTTTTTCGTGATTTTTATTAGGTTCTAGAGTAGAAAATGAAACGTTATAAATAACCCATGTCACTACATACACAAGCTTTCGGCAGCGTTCTTTTCCTTTTGACGGCAACAAAGAAACCTTACGAGTGTACTAAGAAGCAGGTGCTTTGAAATTTGTACATTGCATATACGCTAGCAGAATTGCGGTGAAAGCCAGTGGCGGCATCCGTCTCTTTTCGCTTCATGTACCTTTAAAGAAAAATAAAAGCGAGCATTGTATATAGTACCACCGCGTCTGCGTCAACCGCGCGCAGTTCTTTAAATTTCGTCCCATGTAGCACAGGCTTAACGATAAAAACTACGCACGGAAGAGACGCGGAAGCGCACTCGGTTCAAGTCAACCGGAATTAATAAAGGGAAAATCCGACATCCACCCAAACGTAGCAAATTGCTACAAAGGAAACCCATACGGGTTCCTCGAAAGAAAAAGCCTCGCAGTTGAAGAAAAATTCTTCCTGGTCCTGGTTTTCGTCCTGGTTTCCTTTGTAACAATTTGCTACGTCTAGGTGGACCTCTCATTTTCCCTTTATTAATTACTTCTCTCCACCTTGCGGGCTTCCGCAGAACTATAACGTCAAGTCGTATCTCACCTGCGGCCAGATGTTTGCATTCACTTTCATTTCCATTAATTTCTCATTTCTTTAACTCATTTCGTAAGTACAAGTATTTTCCCCAATATGGTCCTTGGCGGCTTTGTTGGCTTCTTAAGATGTATATTATACAAGTTTGTTGGAACCCTATTTGGAACCCTATTTGTTGGAACCCACCGCTTGAAGGAGGCGGGATATAGCAATGGCTGCACGGTGTTGAGGGAACGCCACGACTTGAGGGGAGGCTAATGTATGATCACTCGCACATGTGTTATTACAGCGCGCTTACACGTAATTTTTGTGAGAAAACATCCCTGAGAGATGCCGTCTGTGTCTAGGCACACGACCGAAACCGTTTCAGGGAGCCTTAACGTGCACACATAGGCCAGGGAAACAACTTTTCTGCATTTACCCTGGCTCCGTTGCAATAAGGCGGATGGCAACCGCATATCGAAAGTGTAGCTGAGCCAAACTCGATAGGTCAGTCACCTCACCTGAGTAGCAAGTCGAAGCCGTCTGGATGCACATCCGTGACTACCACTTCGCGCTTCTCGGCCAGATCCCCGAAGAACATCGCATGGAACACCTCGTTCCTCATGGCAAGGAACAATTTGTGCACACGAAATCTCCGCTCAGGGATGTCGGGATGGTCCTCCAGCTTCACCAAGAACTCGAAATCGGCGAGCTCGCCGCTGTCCAGAAAAGTCTCGACGCTGAACTGCGTTCGTAAAGGAGATGGAAAGTGTGAGACTTCGCAAAGTCGTGCGATGGGTTCAGTAAAGCCTGACTCGCACAATAACTGCCTCGTCTGAACGGAATATGTGTTTCGCCATATTTCATTGGCTTCGAAAGATTGTGCTCCTTCATAGTCATTCGCTGCCGTAATCAGCCTTGCATGCGCTAGATGCAACTGGAACAAAACCGAGTTGTCGCATACATGACACTCGCGCAAATTGTTAATTCTTTCGCAGCCGATGGTACGTCGCCAGTGTCTGCTCCTCGAGACAGAGACTGCTCCGGATGGCGCATTTCCGCTACGGTGCTTAAGATATGTGAACACTTTATGGACAGGTATAATATGTAAAGGGAGGGCAAGAAGTCAGCTCACGGCGCGTGCCGCTCAGGGGCATACAAGCAAGTTCTCGTGGGCTAACACGAACACAGGCACTGCCGGGGGTGGCGCCGATTGCGTCGCGGTGTGGCAGCTGATGATCAGCCGCCGCTATAGACAATGAATTTAAGTTCTTCCCTAATAAACCAATGTATATTTAAGTAACGTCCCTGAGTGCAAAGTGTCGCCGGACGACGACGAAGACGCTTTGAAGAATCGTCTGCCTGGAAATACTGGGAGAAGAGCCCTAAGTTCATATATATATATATGAACGGAGGAAGAAGTTGCTCTTCTTGTGTGGTCTCGCTCTGTCGGGTTTTTCTGGCCGTGGCTGCATTGATTTGGTGGCCCTTTTCCAGATGTCATGCCTACGTTGCCGAGGCGAACACGCCTGTTAACTTCAGTGGAGCTGCTGGGCAGTCCCTTTCCTCATCCTGGAGCTCCGCAGCCGTACTTAACCATCTCCCGTTGCGATTTTGCTACAACGAAATTGCTGGCTACGCCACTGGCCACAGATGCAGAAACCGAATAGGCGAACGGTTCGCAAACTTGCCACTGTCGGTCAACGTGGCGCTTCTCTTTCTGCATACACCAGCTGTAAGCACTATTTCATATACAAACGTCGCTCTTGACATCGCTGCGTCGTCTCACCATGCGCGTTTGCGGCAACTGCTGTTTCCATTTCGGCATAACTTATGGACGGCGCAATCAATAACCATAGCATGACACTAAAGCTGGGACCTGCGCTGTGTAGAAACAGTGCGCAATATTTATAAAGCAACGGCGTGACCGTAGGCGTTGTTTATACGATGCGAACACATATACTTGTACGTATCGCGTACCGCTTTCATAACATTTATTTAACATAGATTCCACCATGTACGTTAGATCGTATTTTTTTTCCATGTCCCTGCTTAGTGCGCTCTCGTCGTTTTCTGTTTCAACGGTAATTCGCGATCCCCCTCCGCTCTTCTTGGTCTCTTGTGCACTCGTACCTATGCTGCCTATGTTATCATGACACCCAATCTCCAAGTATGTCCTTCAGCGCGACATTTCCGGCTTTTTCAAGAGCCTTCGCCGTGCTTCAGGAGGGTTACTGGGCATTTCTTGCGTAATTCGTGGTTCTCTGTTACATAGGGGCCGGCCGAAATCCACCACGTGTGTTCATTACACGATTGTCATAATTTGCTCATCCCTTCGTTGCCGCGTTACTGTTGCTCACTCACTGGGTGCAGTCATCCATCGTGGGCACAAGAAGCTGCTTCCTGGGCGCAATAGGTGCCTGGGCAAAGTCATGACTGAACGAGAACACCCTGCGATCCCTTGTAAACGAGCGTTGAAGACTATGCTCCCATTAAAATGCGGTCGCCGCGGCCTGGATTCGATTCCACGACCTCGTGCTTAGCAGTCCAGCGCCATAGCCACTAAGCGAAAATAAGAGCGAAACATTCCTTAATGAAGCCTAAAGCCATATCACTGCAAATGTACGCACCAGAGAAGGACCCTGACGGGTTACACAGTGGTGAAGTGGTATAAGCTAACACCTATTACGAGAACGTAAAATAAAAGATAAGAACGTGCAATCGGCTATCGCTTCATCGATGAGTGCTTACCTAACGATGTTTAGTATTAGTACATTCAAAAGTAGTATGCGGATCATCGACCGACACTACCAATTATTTTTCTTTTTTTGTCGAAAGCATTCCATCACCAACGAACCTATAATTAGCCGAGAAAGCGAGAAACAAGGCACTTCTGTTTTGACTCAGCGCGTCATCTGCTGTCGAGGACAGCAGGCACACAATGAAAGGCTTGATCACGCGTTCAAAGGTTCACTCCATACTGTGATGCGAAAGGTATGGGTAGCATCAGCCAACTGGAACATCTATATACAAGAAGCGTTCCATTGCCCGCCGCAGATCACCCTCTGAGCGACGCTTAGTATTCATTAATAAAGCCTGCGCGGAAGGGTCAGTGGCGCACAGTGGGAGAGCCCACCTCTCGTCCATGAAACACGCAGCCATATTTCCCTGACTGGCTGTCACGTGCACTCCACTGAGACCGCGAGACACTGTATAAACCAACCTACAGACCCACTGCATTCTATCTGTTACAGTGATCAGTTCGTGACCGCTTTAATACTTGCTGAAAGATATTTTTAGAAACCTAAGAACCGCAAGAGTTGTTTCTTAAAAGCACAGCCACCAAAACAATCAAGGGAGCCATCAGGCAGGATAGTACTCACGGCATGTTGGATTTCCTTCCAAACTGGAACCTTGGCGAAACAGCTTTCGCAGTCTGGATATCAAAACAAAACCAGAATACAAGAAGCGTACAGGAATTCTTGCCAAGATGGCGTGCCCTTATATCTACTCTGAGACACAAATTCAGCACGATGACTGAATAGGATCGCTGAATGTCAGCAATAATATCACAAAATCCACGGAAAACCGCAGTCAAAGAACACACACATGAACACGAATCTGCATGGTATTTTTGGTCTGGCGCGCGAGCTTACGCGTATCGGAACTGACGTGAGAAGTCACACTTACACGAAAAAGTACGCATTCGCGTTCATACCTATCATTACTCGAACTCAGAGGTACTCACCAAGTTCACACTCTCGTCCGCTCAGTCACCGGCACCCACCCACGTTGGTACTCGCGCCTGCTCACACTCACCTGCCCTTACCCACGTTCCTACTCACATCTACTCAAGACAACAAGTACCTACGTTCACACTCAGACCTATACAAATATTCCCCGGCAGTCACGTTCCCACTTACTTCCACTCGCACTCATCGGCACTCACATTCTTGCTCACGCTCGCGTCCACCTAATGTTGTTCACTCGCGCTCGTACCAACCCAAGCTCATTTTAACTCATACTCACCGACTCATATTCATTTGCACCCACCGTAACCTACTCTCACACACATCACCTGCCAAGTGTCAGCGTACTTACGTATCAGTATGACGGCCTATTCACGCATGCACGCCACACGTTCTGCATATATTATCCATGTAGCTACCACTGCAGGAGTTTACCTGCGTCAGGTTAAATCATCTAATGAAAGAGCTTCAATTTCGTAGAGCAATCTTTAGTGTCCACATAAGCCCGTGGAGGGATAAAGCTGTTCGGGATGATTAGTCATTGGCACACCCTCTGAAGCGAGGCGGGGACGAGTAGCCTGGTTGATTTATTCAAGTGTGCTTGCTATACATACTTTTCGCGGTAACGTTCTTCTATCCCTCTTCTACATCTTTTTTTTCTTCGCCAGAACTTCTCTACCTTGTACCGCTGCCTATGCCTGTAAGGAATCCGGTCGTATAAATCTCTTCCCTGCTTTTCTTTTCTTTTCGCTAACACTCAAAACCTCTCCTGCTTATCTCGACTTCCGTCCAGTTGATGCTTCCCTCCACTTTAAATCCAAGCTCTTTTGGAAAGTGCGCGTTACCCTCGGGTCTCACAGGATGAATCTCTCCGCATTCCATTAGGATGTGCTGAGCAGACTGTGGATTTTTACTCCGGCATACACATGCCTTATCTCGTCGCGGGTATTTCCTCCGGTATATTGTTGTCCTTAGGCAGAAAGCTCGGGCCCAAATTGCAACGCACTGCCCTTTGAGTTATCGTACAGATTAGCCCTTTCTTTCTTCTAATTCACATGAAAATATCAGCGAACGTTAAAAAATTAAATTGAATTATGGGTTTTTGCGTTCCCAAACCACCATCCGATTATAAGGCACGCCGTAGTGGGGGACTACGGAAATTAAAACCACCTGGAGTTCTTTAACGTACACTGAAATCTAAGTACACGGGTGTTTTCGCCTTTCGGCCCCGTCGAAGTTGGCCGGCATGGCCGGGATTCAATACTGCGACATCGGGCTTAGCAACCCAATCCCCGAAAGTGTTCGGCCTGGAATTGTGAATGAGCACTCCGACAGGCAGTTATTGCTATAAGTTTAGAGCGCTTTCCTGTCAATGAGACGGTTCGAGCGACTGTGAACCTTTGGTCATAGTATTCATATATATATATATATATATATATATATATATATATATATATATATATATATATATATATATATATATATATATATATACACGCATGAAAGAGACGTCGAGCATGCACTCGAGGCTGCCGCAAGGGGATGGAGATAAACAAAACCGAGAACCAAACTGATATAAAATAACGTGTTAGCAGCCGAATGAGCGCACTGTTCGTCTGCTGCTAACGGTATATTCTTATTTTCATTCAGAACTGAGCTTATATAAAGACCATTTTCCCAAAAGGCGGTCAAAAAACATTGAACTCTTTCTAAGTGCGAACGCAGCCACTGCAACAAGTATCTCTAGCCTCCACAGCGGTGCACCTATGTATGAAACGGAGTACAGACAACTTAAGGCCTTCTGGCTGTACGCTCTCCGCTTGAGCTTCGTGACGCAAAAGAGGCCCACATAGAAGTTCCGTGCAGCGTGCTACGATGCTACGAGCGGCGCACCTGTGTTGAAAATGAGACACGAAAGACCGAGTGGGCGACGACGGCGATAACAATTCGATTAGTTCCAGGAACCCTGCCACTCCTTGGATAGCTTCGGGGTTAGAAAAGTCCTGGCATGCTTCGACATGCTTCCGAGCGCACTTTTTTTTCTGGACGTGAACCGTGCATGTATTTTCTGCGCTTGAACTACGATTGCAGTTGCGTGTCCGGCAAGCCTTCATGGCCAAGGAATGTGGATTACGTTCAGAACAGGATATGCTTAATAGGTGCTGCGTGCCCAATTGCTGGAGCAATTACAAATCGGGGCGGAAAAATCATGGGTTCACATTTCCGCAAGATCAATGACAGAATATTGGGTGCCAATGCTAAGGCAACGAAGAGAAAAGCTGGAATTCTGCGGAATAAGGCGGCTGTTTTTTGTAAATAGTTGCACGAATGTTTTGTACCTCCATTGCTGAACTCATTTGAGGTGTTGTAAATATGCGGACTGCGGTACTGTATGTAATGATGCCCCGAAAGCGAAATTATTCGTTTAGAGGCTAATGTAGACTGGAATAAACACATGTGTTCCGAATGTGAAGAAGGGCAGCACACCAGTGAAGTTGTCATGAGATATGTGTTATGGTGCAGTGCTAACATCTTGTTGAACAACTTCTGTGGTCGCATGAACGGCAAACTCTTTGACCCCGACGATAAATCAAGGCAAAGAAGCTACGCTGAAGAAGAGGGCAACAATGTGGCTTTTCAATATAAGCCATGCTCCCTGTCATCATTTACCCGAAATTCGTTGTCAATCCTAAGGTTGATCCATTACATTTTTTTATGGACGGGCTTTTTAATAATGCAGCGCGTAAATAGTTTTCCATAAATAAAATATTCTTGGAACTTTCTCTGTTCTTTGCGGGCCATCTGCTCAACTATGCCTAAAGAAAACGATAACTGCGCTCTGGTTAACGTCGCCGATGAGGGCGCGATCCCTTCATTCGACGCGTATACCCGAACACGCCGCCGGCCTCTTCTGCGTGACGTCACTCGCCGAGCGCTCAGGCCTTCTCTTGTCTAGGTGGTGTTGACGAAACACAGGAGAAAAGTGGCGTGGGTGAGGCGACAAAGATCTAAGAGTGGCGCTACTTTCTGGAATATAGGGGTTTTAATGCCCATTCTTGCGTCGGGGAGGCTTTCGGGCACTCTGGTACATTTGCTGCGTCTTGATTGAGGCGAGAACAAGGCTTTTGCGCTGCTATATGATCTTTTAGTGATCTTGAAATGACGGCTCAAGGTGTACATGGGCCAAAGTGCATGCCGGAGCCTATTTTCTCAAATGGTTTAATTATGTTTTCTGCAGGCATACACTCGCGACATTCAAGTGAGTACGCAGAAGCGGAATGTCTCTACAAAAGTTCGTCATGTACTGGAAATGCACTACGAAATTTGCGGGCTACATAGATATGTTTATCATTTTGTGAACGAGGTTTCAAAGCTGGCTGCTTCAAAGCAGTTTCGCCAGCTTGTATAGACGCTTTCTGTGCATTTCGCCGTCGTGATATGGCTTGAAGCCAGACGTGGCATGACCCGCCCAAAGGAACCTGCCACAATCGTCCGTGTATACTTACATTGAGGTGCGCCTTGGAGAAGCTCGAGTAGCCAAAATTATTTCGGTGCTCTGCGCTACGGCGTGCCTCATAATCATAGCCTTGTTGCCCCCACACCCAGAATTTTCTATCGAGAAAGCACTTAAAGGACACTCCAGGCGGTGACATCGACATTTACTCTCAGTTGCGCTGTCCGCAAGCGACGCCTCCGAACAAGGCAACAACCCATACGCTCAGTTTAAGCAGCATGCGCACGTTTCAAAGAAATAAAGTCGAGCGCGCAGAAACTGGTGCAGAAACTCCTCTGGGAGTTGTCGAAGTAGCCTAAAAATTCCGCCGCCTGCGCATCTCCACGCAGTACGGTGTCATTATCGATGTTACGAAACTGGATCAGGCCAGTAGAAACTACAGCGCTGGGGCGACACGAACTGGTGCGGAAGTCGGCGCAGTGAGCATTGATGACGCAAGTGCTGTACGTGGCGGCGCCAGCAGCGCCGATGACTTTCCCATCATTACGAGCCATTACCGCTCATAAGCAACTTATCCATGCCCGCCGAAAACCTAATGAACCGTGACCAAAGGTAATCAGGTGGCGGGCTGGCATGGCACCGCCGCGCGGGCCGCACCTTGAAAGCGATCTGCGATGCCGACAAAGATTGTCGACTGCTGATGTCTTCGCTCGCGGTGTTCTATGAAGACGCGCGGGCCCGTATCTCGAAAGCGGTCTGCGAAAGTGGCAGAGTGCGGCGTGTGTTGAGAGCTCCGTGAGCGCCGTCTTCTTGCCGCTCCGTCGACGTTGAAGCGAGAGACAGCACAAAGGTGAATTCGCTCGCCGATGCGGGCGCCGTCTTGAAAGCGGTCGTCTTACGCACGGACGGCTTTCTGGCGCATTTAAAAGGAACGCCATCCCAACCGGCCAAACTCTGCACCCGGCGTCGAACACGCTTGCTTCTCACGATGACGCCGGCGCCGCCAGGTCTAGGGACGCCTGGCCCTCCTCACCTCCCCTTCGTCCGGACCCCGCGGCGCCGGCAGGGAAAGCGAAAGCTATGCTCGCATTTCGCACAATGCCTCGCGCTCGCCTGCGAGCGCTTTCCAAGTTTCCCTTCCCAACTCCGTCGTGCCGCGGGCGGACACACACTTTAAGTGCAAGAGAAGCAGTGGGCTGCGAGACAAAGTGGAAGTCAGCGTGCTTCTAGTCTGAGCATCGTCGCCGTTGCGATGGCTCCGGACTGGAGCTACAGGCGCCTACGGAAAGCTCGTATGTGTTTGCGCGCGCGCGTGTGTATGTGAAGGAATGACGAAGTTCAGCGTATACGTGCGAGCGTCACGCTACCGATAACGCGGTGGTCGCCCAGTTCCGCGAGCGGTCTTTTTTTCTCGATACATTCGTTGGGAGAACGGTGCGCGCCGCTTGGATAAAGTTTTCACGTTGGCCGCCATCGCAGCAACTTTAAAGGTGCGGGTTTTTTTTTTCAATTCACCATATAGTCACAAAATAATGAGAACATTTGCCAGCCTCACACTCGCGGGTCAGTGTAAGCTTGAGCGAGTCTGTAGAAGTCCACTCATAAGGGAGTTTCCTGATCTATGCCATCGCCCCTTTCCATTCCCCTTTGAGATCAGCACTTTCGTTCGCAAGGTCGCGGTGACAATAAATCAATATGGCGGTAAAACATCCCCTCAGACTTCCTCTCCCGAGATGGTATCGAATTAGTTGGCTGGTGTGACCAGTTTCCCTACGCCTATATTTTTCCGATATGGTAAATTAGGATTGTGACGAGCACCGGCTAGCCAGACAACAGATACTATTTGGTTTTCCTAACTTCCATAAACGCTTTGCAGATTCAAAAAACACAAATGACTTCCGTAGACGTAGATTATAATGCAAATATGAGATACGAGAACATAAGCCACGAGCGGGTGTCAGGAGTCGGAATGTTAATTTTTTTCTCAACTGCCTGCCTTCACTGCACTGCACCCTCCGGGGGCGACAGCACGACACTAATGACTTTAGCGTTGAAACGGGTTTCTTATAACGCACAAAGTAGCCCTGCTTAGGTTTGTCTGTACGTCACCAATATCTAATAAAGGGATAAAAAAGGGGAACATCAGGCATCCACCTGTTTGTAGCAATTGCTACAAAGGGAACACATACGGGTTCCTCGAAAGAAAGGACTCAGAGTTGCAGAAAAATTCGTCCTGGTGCGGGACGAATTTTTGTTCAACCGTGAGGCTTTTCTTTAGAGGAACCCGTATGGGTTTCCTATGTAGCAATTGCTACGAACCGCTGGATGTCTGATTTTCCCTTTATTAATTACTTCTCTCCACCTTGCGGGTTCCCACAGAACTACTACGTCACCAATATATGTGCGAGATCAAATAGTAAGGCTGTGCTTCACGGGATGAGGGACATAGAAAACATGAGCTCGCGACCATAATTAGCCTTGGCCCAATTTGCATACAGGTATCTCTTGAGCAAAGCAGGATGCCAGCACAACCCTGTTACTTCCCACAGAAAGATACCTTAGGCTGTGAAGAAGCGGACACGAATAATATAACGTAATCAGAGAAAGAAAAGGTGTATATTCCTTACAACGATTAATTTCGGAAATTTGAGCAGTTGCTGTTCCTTCCTTCGTAAATTAAGACAAAAGTCACACTTTCGCCTTAAGACACGCTTCGGCCTCTGCGGCCCCAACCCACGGGCCGCCCTGCTTCCAGCTTTGATCCCCCCGCTACCGCTTGGGTGCCCCGGAGATCCTGCGCCGCCTGCTTTAATATAACCTCAGGTGCTCTCCTGAGGCCTCCATTTGCCGGTTACATGTGCCCTTCTGGAGCAGTGCTTGTAAAAAATTCGATCAATCTTCGCGACGAAAAAAGTGACCCACGACTTATACAACACCAGTCAGAACACTGTCCCTTCAGACACAGGGATCACCAAGCGGCGTCCGTGCCCACTGCATCACCGCGCGCGCAGCCAGCGGCGGAGCGTATCAACCAACTCGACCGCACTCCGCACAGCCGGCATGTCTGGGGAACAAACGAACACAACGCGCTCTAAGAAACCTCGTCCGTGGTGCCTAGGCTGAATCATATATTCAAGGAGCAAAAGCCCCCAAATTTTCTCTCTCGCGCCCGTTCTTACTCGCGCCTGCGCAGAAACGTCGAGCTCCGTCAAAAGTGCCATGCCCCGCTCTACCTACTAGCAATTCTAAAAACGCTACCGGAACTCACGTTCCAACTTTTACTCGGACTAAATTGGCGACGTTTATAAGTGTCACACGTCCACACATACTCACCGACACCCTCTCACTCCAATACTCGTGTCTGCTCACACTCATCGGTACTTACGTGAATATTCACACGCCCCGACACGCTCACTCGCGACCGCGCAGGCCCGAACACTGATACTCATACTTATGTACTGCGCCTCCAGTCATGTACATGAAGTGAGTATCAGTGAGTACACTCATGACCAAGTAGGGTGGCCTATATGTTTCCTTAGCCCGCCGTGGTTGCTCAATGGCTATGGTGTTAGGCTGCTGAGCACGAGGTCACGGGATTGAATGCCGGCCAGGACGGCCGCATTTCGATGGAGGCGAAATACGAAAACCCCCGTGTACTGAAGTTTATGTGCAAGTTAAAGAACCCCAGGTGGGCTAAATTTCCGGAGCCCTCCACTACGGCGTGCCTCATAATCAAAAAATGGTTTTGGCACGCAGAACCCCATGATTTAATTAATTACATGATTCCCTTATATTCAAAACATTTCTTCCATACCCACAACCACCACATGCGTCCAAGCATCACGCGTGCGCAACATAAACTGAACAGCACACGGAGGCGTGTGGATGCCCGACGGGTCTCGTAGCGAGCCGAGCTGCTTCCGCGGTAGCCAACGCAGGCGTAGGGGATCAAATAGCAATAACGCGAAATTGGAATGGCCGCAATAAATTCAGTACCCCCTCCTTGCATCTCACACAGTGATGTCCGAGCGGCGAAATTCATCCTTGCGGAAGAATTGGGACGGCAAAACAAGATACTCGTGTGGAGATACGAGGGTTAAATATTCCCGTTCCAATGAGTATCGAGTGAGGAGACAAGTCTCGACGACTGCCGTCCACTCTTGGAGATTAGTGTCTCGACAACGGGAGGAGGGAACGCCCACTACGGCAGAAGTGACCTCGAGCAGCAAGCGGCACGAAGCGGGCAGAATCACGGCGCCCGTAAAGGTGAGGAACTGGGCTCACATTCAACAAGGGTGGAACGCGTCGAATTCCATCGATTTACACCGCACGAGCTGTGGGATCCAGTTCACACCAGCCTCATTGCAATTTACTCGGTATATATCGCACCTGTTTTCAGACAAATCTTACCACCGTTTCGCTCCGCCAACTGGGCTAGCCCATATCAATAACAGCATCAGTTATGGCCTCATCGCGAAACTTAAATTTTCTTTTGTTATCTAATCGACCTCCAAAGCACCTCCGAAATTCATTGCAGCAACGTGGTCTTAAAATTTGCCCCACAAATGGTCACTCGGAAAGTCCCGATCACGAGCTGTAACATGCCAGAGAAACCGATTCGACGAGTGGCGCGCCTTACGATTACGCCACGGCGACAGTATCTTCGAAGGCATCCATTTTGTCTCCGGAACAAAGGTTCGACTCAAATCAAGTTCGAGCGTTAGTTCATTGGTTTCGCGCTGCTCTGCATGATCAACGATGCGTAAAGTGTGAAATGGCATCACAATACTCACAGGTCATCTTCGATGATTTGCGGGAAGCAGCAGACTTAACACGAACTCGCGTCGACGTGGAAAGCCACTGGATATGGCGGCACCTACAAACAATAACGAGCACTCTGCGAAGAACCGAGAACGTTGCCTGCGTGAACGTCGCCGACCTATGAGAGCGAAGTAGTCTTGCAGTGGCCGCAGCGAAGCACTGGTGATTGGTTCATCTTTCAAGACGGAAGAAAAGAAGAGCGCCGTTCCAGTGGAAGTAAAGGGCAAGAGACAGAGGGAAGGGGTGCGTTAAGTTACCGCGCTGCGAAGCTACACATTCGGGTGCGCTCCGGCGCGACGCCTTTGGAGCGTAGCTTAACGCCGGTTTCAGGCGACTCGGGTGACTCGGGAACACCAATGCGCCATCTCACGAGTGTTATGTCGCGTCCGCATCCGCTATCACTTTGCGCGCGCTTTGTGAACATGGCACCGTTGAAACGCTGCTGCCTTTCTTGATCGACGATGACAAGCTCGAGACACTCGACGCGCTGCGACGGAGGCACCAACAGCGATTTACGTTTTGTGATGGACGCTGTTCTCGCTGCTATCGAAAGTACCGCACCGCACTAATTGTTTCTTATGCATAATAACTGTATAATTACAATAACTGTGGTTATTTATAACAGATTGCAGGAGGACGGATCGCTTTATGATTCGACGCCCTCAGAATTACGTGGCCCACTGACCGTAACTTATTTACCTTATTTACAGGTTCACCCTCGATACTCACCGTGATGTCAGGTGGTATGTGATGTTTTCTTCGGGGTTTTTTTTTAGCATAACCAGTTATGATTTTCGAGTGCCATAAGCATGTCCTCCTGCTCGTGCATATTGCTGGCTGACATCTGCTGCTTTTTGTAGTACGTCCTGCAGCAGTAAATCAAAGTCACTACTAATCAACTTTGAGTTGATAAGCTTTCCATTGATGCTTCCTTACTCAAGTGCTTCGAATAGGGGCCAGCAGCTGTTACCATCAATTTTTCGAGGAGGGCGCACAATAATTGGTAATTGCCACTCCATATCAAGTCTAGTGTAAAGTACTGACACATTCAGCTTTTCCTAAATGTTCTGATGCAGCATCCCCTGTTACAAGGTTGATGCACAAGTTACTTGTGTACTCTTCTCCAGAGCAGTGAATCAACTGCTGGCGGAGTGTCTAACAATCAGCTTTTGCGCATTGTTTTCAGCTTGACAAAGCAGCTTTTATGGCAATATCCTACACGAAAAGTCCTGAAGTTTATGAGAGCCTGCGACGTGCATTCCAGTGCGCTGTTTTATTTGTTCATTTGTAATACTGCCGAGTTTCTCGAAAATGGTAATGACTTTAACATTTATTTTGCTACTCCTTTTCTATGTCGAGTACTGTGAACGCCAGTGTTCGACAAGTTACAAAAGCTAAATGGGAACCAATCACTACGCTTTCGTTTCCTCATGTACCTAGCAATACATCGACCCAATCGCTTAATCTATATATTCTAATGAACCATTCTTCCTGTTGGTGACATCGGTCAGGCGAGTGTTCAGTAGAAGCGATAATCAGCGCATTCTAGCGTAGGACGAAGAACAACAATAATACCAGTGGCGTAGCCAGAAATTTTGTTCGGGGGGGGCTACGCCACTGGCCCCATGTGTGTGTATATATATATATATATATATATATATAGATATATATATATATATATATATATATATATATATATGGGGCCAGTGGCGTAGCCAGAAATTTTGTTGTTGCATTTAAAAGAAAAAGTTCAATTCTCGTGACTACTGGTTTCAAATTTTTTATTTCGTGGTCAATTATTTATTAAAAATTGGCCAAAGCGAAAATTTTCAGAAAACGAAACTATCAAGTTTAAAACTACGTGATTCAACAATGAAAAATGATATCACAATTCTGTGAATTGCAGCGGACAAAATGGATATGTTACACATGAATCTCAAAAAAATTTTGTATTGTGGAAATACGGCTTGTGCAGAACCCTTGTACACAACGTAACCAATTCATGCAAGATACAAATTGACATAGCAAACTTGTCCGCTTTGGCTGTTATAATAGATGCCGTTTACAGAACCACAATGTCTGTTATTCATGCATAGCTATTAGTTTGTAAACGTGGTGCTTCTATATTTTCAAGTTTCCGAATTTTTCCAAATATTTTAAACAACATTCAGGCCCTAAATCGAAGTTGTGTTTCCAACAGAACTAGGATTTAACTTTCTCTCTCAAATGCGACGAATTTCAATAAAAGCGATTAGCAGGATTATCTAAGAAAAGGGTTTCTGCGTTTTACAAGTATTTGAATAGGACGCGTCGGATTGGGCCCGAGCTAAAGCTTCCTCTTAAACAATTTGTCAAGGGATCAAATCCATGAATAATAACTGCATTGTCATTGCCAAAGATGCTGCAAACGAATTCTTGAACGCTACGCACAGTCAAAACAATAAAATATGTATTTTTTCATAAAAGAATATA